>NC_053161.1:163210127-163810127 GCF_016835505.1 Polypterus senegalus
ATATGCTTATCAGGCGCTTCATATTTTTGCTGCCTTTTCAATTGTGTAATTCAGTTTTGTTCAGCGCTCTTTGGAACTGTTGCTTTTATCTGTGCACTCGCCAGTTCACGTGAGCCACTCGGTGTACTTGCATCGAAGGTTCCCAGCTGTGCTGGTGCCATCTCGTGCTATGTCCATAGCTTTATTTAATGTTACCTTAGTCCTGGCACTTAAAACTTTCTCTCGCAGTTTCGCTGAGTTTGTGCCAAACACCACGCTGACCATCTCATCTTCCTCTGCATAAGCACAGTCCTTCACCCGTGAATATTTAGTGGGAGTTTGCTATTGGATTGCCGCTGACGGACGGCCTTATATGGGCAGGCACTAAATTACAAACGCCAGCGGCAGCCTGTCTATAAACTTAATTTAAAGTGTAGGTTTACATCGTGCTTTGTTTCCGAAGTAGCAGAACTCATCAATATGGTTGTATATGTCACTCGCTCGCTTCTTATTGTTTCGCTGCCTTCTCAATTATATAATGCATGTTTTCTTCAGCGCTTTTTTGAGGTCTTCCTGGTTTTCTATGTACTGCGTGATTACGTGAGAGGCGTGATGATGTCACACGAAACTCCGCCCCCATTGCGTTGAAGCTCATCTCCATTACAGTAAATGGAGAAAAACTACTTCCAGTTATGACCATTACGCGTAGAATTTATATATAAAACCTGCCAAACTTTTGTAAGGAAGCTGTAAGGAATGAACCAGCCAAATTTCAGCCTTCCACCCACACGGGAAGTTGGAGAATTAGTGATGAGTCAGTGAGTGAGTGAGTGAGTGAGTGAGTGAGTGAGTGAGGGCTTTGCCTTTTATTAGTATAGATATATATAGGGCTGGGTATTAGTTTAAAAAAATTAACAAATTAATCACATAAATGTATTTAATTAATATTACTTGAGCAAATCTAACCTGAATTTGAATGGCAAGTTGAAAATAAGGCAATAAGAAAAAAAGCCAATGGATTAATTTTCAAATTGGCATAGCATACAAGACACAGACATGTCAAAGTAAAAATTAAACAATCAAAACAACTGTTGAGAATGCACTGCTTAAGACTGAATTAACTGAAAAATAAGCATCTCTCAAATGAGAATACATCAAAACTTGTGTTAAAACTCTGCAAGTACTATCCTCAATTGTTCCTCACCATCAGCGATTGAAAATTGTACTCCACATAAGTGCTGTGCCTGTGAACGTCAATCACCAAGCTTTTTTGCTGCCCCTTCGGACAGTTTCATGTCTAAGAGATTTAATGCTTTTGTGGCTGGTAGAATTGTGGTGTGCCTTGGGTTTCAAAATTGTGCTACCACAGAAAAATGGTTAGACAACACTGCTCTACCTCCATCTTTGCTGTTGGCACGTTGAAAAAGATCTCCATAGCTGCTGTCTCAATTAAAAACTGATGCCGTGCCTTACTTGGATGATTATGTTGCATTCTTTGCAGAAATTAGTGAAGATACTGCAATCTGGAATAATGGGTAGGGATAATCATTACACTTCTATTTCATAGAATTTTGTTATTATATTGGGGCAGTCAGCACTGTAAGCTACCTGGCAGACTAGGAAGTTAATTACAGAGGTACTACAGATTTATTTTGGTTTTAGTGCCACTCAAAAGATAACTTATTTAGCACTTATGACATGTGACATTAATTCTGTCTTCTTACAACAACAAGAAAAGAAAAGAAAAAAAAAAAGCAAGTAGTTTTTACCTTCACAAGTTTTCTCTAGCATTGCACCAGGACTGCCGTACAACCTCCTCTTTAGCCCCTTTCCTCCCAGTCCCCGCACATGTCAATATGTCAGTCAGTCATTATCCAACCTGCTATATCCAGCCAACACAGAGTGCAAGGCAGGATCAAATCCCTGGGCATGGCGCCAGCCCACCACAAGGTACACACACACACACTAGGGACAATTTAGGATCGCCAATGCACCTAACCTGCATCTCTTTGGACTGTGGGAGGAAACCCACGCAGACACGGGGAGAGCATGCAAACTCTACCCACTGTGCCGCCCCATGTCAATATGTGCAAATCAAAAAAAATGAACATCAGTGCTATGTATTGACATGTGGTGTATCATTGAGAACTGCACAATACGAATTGTTAAACCTTTAAATGAAAATTTTATATCACAAATTTGTTAAAGGTAGTATATAAATACGCTACTAGATGTGTATGTTATATTTTTTTGTATTATTATTTCGTAATATAAAAAAGATTACATGAAAATGCTGCCCTGACCAAAGCAATGCCTGAGGCGTTTGGCTGGGATGCAAAAATATTTTTTAACACATTAAAACAGGCTACATTAATTGCAAAAATGAATGCATTAACTTTCACAGATCTAGTAAATATACATGCACTTATAGGTTTTAATAAACTTTAACCATAAATTGCATTACAGCTTTTTTTTGCTCTTTAAAATATACATTTACTATATTTATACAGAGAAAAGCCAAGCAAAATGGCACCTTTTATTGGCTAACTAAAAAGATTACAGTATGCAAGCTTTCGAGGCAACTCAGGCCCCTTCTTCAGGCGAGATGTAATACAGAAACTGAAGTTTCCCGTGTTTATATCCACACACTAGGACAAGAAACAACAATGGTAAATTTTTAAATGAAAACTCTTAAATGTAAAAAATTAATAGGTTCATTCAGGCTAAGATTAATTTAACAGGAGATAGAAGAACAATGTATGCTCAAGATCTTTAGATAAGATAACTGTCCAACAAAGTCCTTTGAAGTCTGTGATAAGTTTTTCAAAACAATATGGGTCTGTAGACAGGTGGTCTGTGTCAGTCTGAGAGATGCAAACAGTCCTCATACCTGGCTATAAAACTCTTGTCGCTATTCAAGCCATGCTGTAATGTATTAAATTTTAACATGAGCTTAACTTCCCATTCTTTTCTCTCTTGCTGCGTTTTGAAGTTGCCCATAAGCACTGTGACTTTAAAGTCCCTCTCACAGTGTCCATGACTGTTGAAGTGGGCCGCTACAGGACCATCTGTGTTACCGTGTTTAATGTGAAACCTGTGTAAATTCATTCTCTGGCGGAGTGTTTGTCCAGTTTCTCCCACATAGAGTGCAGTGTCAGGACATTTCATGCAGAGAATTAGGTAGACAACATTGGATGATCTGCAGGAAAATGATCCCTTTATGTGATGTTCAAGTTGGCAGTGTGGTATAACTATACGGTCTGTATTGTAGATGTGGGCACACGTTTTACATCTTTTCTGTAGGCAGGGAGATGTGCCATTTTCTGTTGGTTCATTTAGGGAGCTTCGGACAATAAGTTGCTGAAGGTTTGGTGGTTGTCTGTATGCCAGGAGGGGAGGTTCAGGAAATACACATTTCAGTGTTTGGTCGTTGTTTAGCATTGGCTGAAGTTCTTTTATAGTTTTTCGAAGTGTTTCAAGATGTGGGTTGTACAGTTTTTTTTAACAATGTGTCATCTAGAGATTCTTAATTCTTGAGGTGTAATTATAAAAATGGCTTACCATTTTAATATTGCCTTACTGGTTTCTTACCAAAACTTACACAGTATGACACACACACAAACAAATAATATGCACAGGACAAACCTTTAAAAAAATAAAATTTAGCAACTGTTCAAATGATTTTTATCAAGAAGATAAGGCAAACATGCTTAACAAGTTTACATGTAAAATAGACACATTTTTCTTTTAAACTAACGAAACTATTATTTGCTAAGCAGCAATTTCAAATTCTTCTTAATGTCTTCTTTAAGCTGTTGTACTACACACAGACTAGCTGAATATAAAGCTCTGAATATGTAGCTAACTTCAGTTTCCTAGCTCGCTCACTGTCTAAAATCAGGCAAGTAGTGTTCGTTTTAACTATAGGACAAAATAAAAAGGTCTGAATTAATTAAACTAGCTTTTCTTGGCATTTCTAGGCATTCAGTGCTCTCTGTTTACAGGAAGTTTGCTGCAGGAAAAGATATGCACTTTCTCATCTTCTGTATTATTTTACGTAAAGTAGCACTACAAATAAATTACTGCATAGCTTAGAGAAGCAGACTCTGGGAAAAAAAAATCTTTTCTGTGAATCAACCAATTTACCAATCAGCAATCGAATCTGTTAAAATGAAAATTGGCTGATTTAGATTGGTGGGTGATTGATCAGAGCATTACTAATATACAAAGTAGTGTTGGGTGAATATAGAATTTGAGTGTTACACTTCTTTATGGTTATGATTTCATTAATCAAAGACAAGTGGTTTTCACCTTTTTGGTCCATTTCAGTCAAATCAGGAGATCATCCTGTTAACATTACATTGAAGGCCTCTTTCTTCAAGTTGACAAATTCCCTTACAGCTCATATCGTCCAAGGTATTTTGAGGCTACAATCATGAGAGCTCCTTGCATTGAACTTTATATCAAGGTCTCAGATGTGTTTTAGTCAAACTCTGCATTCCCTGATGTATGCCATTCTAAACAGAGGCTTTCATGACCCTTTTGGATCAACTACCTGAGTCAGCTCAGCACCACATGGTGAACAGCTGACAGTTCAGCACCTGTCTTTATCCAAATATTGAGAACATTAGATATCACAGCCAAAGTCAATCACTGACCATTGGCCAAATGTTATAATATGTTTGTTATAATATTAATTTAATGTCACTATCTCTGTGCACACTGTTATACAGGCAGACCAAGTATGGTACACAGGGGCTCAGCATTTAGAATTGCCAACCAATTAGATTTAGATAGCCAAAACAGCTTGTATAGTCAGCCTAAAAGACAGAATAGTATATTTCTGTCCTCTGTCAGCACAAAAATCTTCTTTCCTTGTTGGGAGAATGAGAAATGCAAGTAGGCATTGTGCTATTCCTGTATTTTTGGAGGTGGAGTTGAACCTTTCCTGTCCTTGTTTGGAGATAAGAGAGGACCAGCATGTGGATAAGACAGTATATAAGGATGGACCTAATGCCAATACACTTTGAAGCTGTCGGGCGGAAGATTATGTCCTCCGTCCGGAAAATCCTTTCAGCGTGGTGATGAAAGATGGCAGACTGCGTAGATCAAGACTCCCACCTTGTTAAAGTCTGTCATAAGCTTCCCGTCTGTAACCGCGTAAACCGTCAGTAAAGTAAGCTAAAGTATATAGTTTTCTCATGTGATTTTTGTACCGCCGTAATCACTATGGGAGGGATATCGCCATTTCTGTCATATTTCTATATTTTTCGGTTACTTAACATGCCGCAATTTCAAAAGAAAACATTTCCGGAGTGCTAATGCCTCCTAAGGAAATACCAAAGGTATTCTTTTACTAAATATGATTTATACCTTGTCATCTAACATGGTGTTTGTTATAGACTATCCATAACCAACTCAGAAATCCCATAACAATTCATCACTCAGATTATACAGGTCATTCCTCTTAAACAAATATCAAGTATCTCCACCATTACAGTTTCTCAGCAGGTACTTGGAGACCTCTGTAGAAGGTGCCATTTTAGGCACTGAATCCAAAGTTTCTAAAAAGGCCAAATACATTGGGTAGTTGCTTGGTACAAGTACACAAGCAACGGTGCAAGTTCTCCTCTATGCAACTCAAATTCACATTGCTGTGAGTTTCTAATCTATTAGATGGAACACAAACTGTAGGCACCCAGATGAGGTATTGTGAGAACCCAGAAACTTTTCTGTAAAAGTTGATCAAGAATTTTGTTTTTGGAGCCACTGCTACATGCACAGATGAGCCTCACTAGCTCCTACCACAAATGAGCGAGGCAATGTTTCAGTTGCCAGTTTTAATCACCAAGGTCTAGTATACTTTGATCTATAGCTTACACAGCAACTGCACTTCCAGTTTGTTGTGACTTTTGATAATTGAACCTTGTAGGTTACCAGCTGGTATGGCTAGAGTTTCAGCCCTGTTTCCAACCACTAAAAACTGTTAGAAAAGTGGCAACTTCAGAAGCATCCGAGCCTTCACCAGTACATTTAAAATGACATAAAGGGCAGCCAGAGTGGCAACTGGATATAGGTTCACAAACTTTTTCTTGCAAATGTACTTATGTAAAGAGCTCTTTACCAACGACAGGCTTCAAGCATTTGCATAAACATCTAACTATAATGCAAGAACAGAAAATTGCTAAACCTTTCAATATTAACATAGGTACACTCTAAAACAATTTTAAACACAAAACATATCAATTACAGTATATTTCTAAACTTCTCTTAAAAAGCACAAGACCACCCTCTATATCCCCAACCCTAAACATTACACTTATTTTTGTTTTATACTTACTTTTTCTAGTCTGACTTGAAACTGGTGGCTGATCTTCCAGAGTTATAACAGATGAAATGCCCTCAGTCCTCTTTGTGTCAGGCTGTAATAATTCAGACTTCTCATTGATAAAAGGCTCTGATAGTGAACAGTGTTTGCTTTGAGAAGAGAATACCTCTGTCACAACTCCTCCTTGACACCAAAAATGAAGGTCATCTTCCTTGACACCTTCCACACTCTTATATTTGTGTGTCTCAATACTGACAGATTTCTCTTCGGCTTCTTCTTTAGGGACTACTGACCCCAATTTACAGTCTTCCTCCTTAATGGCCAGACTCTCCTGTTTAGGGTGGAGGAACTCCCATTCACAGTCCTCTTCCTTAACATTTATGGTCCTTTTCTCCATTACATTCAAATTAGCTTCACAGGTTTCCTCTTTCACATCCACGTAGACGTTACCTTATATAGCAGTTTTTTATCTCTCTGTGAAAAGAACAGGATTTAATTCTAATAAAACTAACATTAAGATCTAAACAAAAACATTTGAAGTCCATTTTACAAAGTAGGGAAAAAATTAACTTATCACATGTAAAACAAACTTTGGAGTGGAGTGAAGGTTCAACTGGCTGAAAGAAGACCATCTGACACAGCTGGGGTTGTAGAAGTACTTACTCACTATTTGAATTACACATATGGTACAGTGTTGGTGTAGTCCCAGAATTGTGCTGATAGATAGATAGATAGATAGACAGATAGATAGATAGATAGATAGATAGATAGATAGATAGATAGATAGATAGATAGATAGATAGATAGATAGATGTTTAAATGAGTACAGTGGATAGATAGATAGATAGATAGATAGATAGATAGATAGATAGATAGATAGATAGATAGATAGATAGATAGATGGATAGATATGAATGGCACTATATGATAGATAGATAGATAGATAGATAGATAGATAGATAGATAGATAGATGTTTAAACGAGTACAGCCTTAGATTGCATTAAGTAACTGATGCAAGTCAGTGACTTGTTTGGAACACACAGCCTGCAACAGGAGAAGATGAGCTGATGAAATAATGAGTTTGCTAATGTAGGCTGACATGTGCAAATTGATAATGCTTACCTTTGCCTTGTAGCAGACTAAAACTAAAGATAAACATGGCACCGATCACCATATTGCCCACTGAGCCAATCACAGTGTTGAATTATAGTTACTCATTTTATAAAACACCTTTTTCCCATTATACTGTACATTTCCAAGCACTTTGATCTGTTGATTTGTGTACTTCCCTTCTGCAGAAGTAAATAGCTCATGTTACAGTGTTTAAAAGTAGAAGTGCTATAAAAATGCCACCAAATTTGCTTAATGTATTTTAATCTAAAATACACTAACTGAATTTCTATGACAACTTAGTGAAAAGAAAGTGCAGCTGTCTCTTGTTATCCCAATATAAGGTGTTCCAAAAAGGAACTGGCAGTGCACTTTCAGATACACAAAGCCTCCAATGGGAAAAATGATAATGTGTACCCAACACATCTAAAGTCCCTATAAATAAATATCCTCCAAATATCAGTAAAACTCTCTTAATCACCTATAGAACAGTCAACCAAGGACAATAAGCTACACATAATATTGTGACCTTCGCATGGTTGTGGTCCTGTGTACTTGAGTAATCTTTAGAGCTCAACTTTCTAGAGATTTGTACTACTGACAGACCAATTTGTGGTGGATAATCCCATGGAGAGGAGCATTACAAAGAACAACACATTATTGGTTTTCAAACATATTCTATTTAAGTTAAACACAAACTTACCTGAAAAAGGAGTACTTGACAGTGGTGTTCAACTAAGAATCCATAATGGCATGCAGATATGATCCACGCATTCTAATTGGGCTTAGAATAATAAAGTTACATGTAGCCTAGCAACTACCATATGGGACTTAGCTTCCACAACACCACCATGGTCAAGTACACACATAATAATAGAAGTCATTGGGATTCTGGAAGAAAACAAGAGTACCTGACATTGACAAGAGGAACTGACATTGGTCCATCATGAGGTACACTCACTTTTGTGTCCACAACCACACCAATTATTCACTGGATCTTGTTAAAGAAATTTTGGGGACTGACCCTATTTTCTTCTAAGCTTAATAAGTATTTTAAACAATTATGCACGTTAAGGTTGCATGTTCTTTTTTTAAAAGATTATTGTATTAATCAACGTATAACAAGGGAGTTACGTATTCAAAAAGGGCCCACTCTATTTAAGGATAATACCTAATTTGTATCTAAGTGGTGCTCTCAAATAATAAAATGTCCAAGTTATGGAGTTAAGTTGATGTTTTACAGCAAGAATTTTCCAATACCTTAGACAGTACTAAGTACAATTCAGTTTTGGAAGATTGTAAAAAATGTGTTGCCGCTTTTGAATCTGACCTTAAGTCGTATAAACAAAAGAAGTTTGATAGAGATAAACATGATTATACTGTGCATTTCAAGTATAAATGACTAAAACTAAGGATAAACATAGCACCGATCACCATATTACCTACTGAGCCAATCACAGTGTTGTATGGTAGTAACAAATGCTCCGGCTGGTACACATCTCCGATATTCTAAATCAAAAAAAATATTACATTCTTCACCTGATTTTTCTGCTTCTTTGTTACTTTCTTCTACAAATTCTAATGTAACCCACATGCCTAAAATCTCTTTTTTAGACCAACAAACCTTAAAGTCAGGCAGACCTTATCGTATGCCCACCATTTACCACCCCGAAAGTCACACATGGAAGAAACAAGTCAGATTCTGATAACTAATATCTCTTCAAAAATTCTTACTATCCATCAAGTTTCTATTATGTCTTGTGGCCTTTCTTTTGTACACACTTCAAATATCAAGCTTTTTAATACTTGAGTTAAAAAGTTTAAGCTATATAGCAAAATCTGTCTCTGTGCTGTCTTTAAAGATCACAGTACTAGGCAACAGATAGGACTTTCTTCTAAATCTACATTTATGCCTCCAGGTCCTGTAACCTCAGAAATTGACACATTTTATTGTTTAGTTATCAGAAACGTGCAAAATATAGAAAGTACTAAACATAAACCATTTGCTAACATTTCCAGAGAGGAATGGGATTCACTAACTGAATAAAAAAAATGATCCTAATACTATGATACTGCCAGCTGATGAGGGGGGTGTGATTGTGTTAATGGATACATCCCTCTATGTACGGGGGGACTTAGACAATTAAATGACACATCGTATTATGAGTTCCTTAAAAGAGATCCTACTCCAAATATTGCCTCTCTGTCTAATTCTGTGATTAATCAAGCTGTGATATCAAACACTATTACAGAAAATAATGCAAAATTTATATGCAATGTACAGTCATATGAAAATGTTTGGGAACCCCTCTTAATTCTTTGGATTTTTGTTTATCATTGGCTGAGCTCTCAAAGTAGCAACTTCCTTTTAATATATGACATGCCTTATGGAAACAGTAGTATTTCAGCAGTGACATTAAGTTTATTGGATTAACAGAAAATATGCAATATGCATCATAACAAAATTAGATAGGTGCATAAATATGGACACCTCAACAGAGATATTACATCAATACTTAGTTGAGCCTCCTTTTGCAAATATAACAGCCTCTAGACCCTTCCTATAGCCTTTGATGAGTGTCTGGATTCTGGATGGAGGTATTTTGACCATTCTTCCATACAAAATCTCTCCAGTTCAGTTAAATTTGATGGCTGCTGAGCATGGACAGCCTGCTTCAAATCATCCAATAGATTTTTTCATGATATTCAAGTTAGGGGACTGTGATGGCCATTCCAGAACATTGTACTTCTCCCTCTGCATGGATGATTTTGAACTGTGTTTTGTGTCATTGTCTTATTGGAATATCCAACCCCTGCGTAACTTCAACTTTGTGACTGATGCTTGAACATTATCCTGAAGAACTTGTTGATATTGAGTTGAATTCATCCAACCCTCGACTTTAACAAGAGCCCCAGTCCCTGAACTAGCCACACAGCCCCACAGCATTATGGAACCTCCACCCAATTTGACAGTAGGTAGCAGGTGTTCTTCTTCTGCCATGCAAAGTGTTTTTTCTTATGACCAAATAACTAAATTTTTGTCTCATCAGCCTAAAGCACTTTGTTCCAAAATGAATCTGGCTTGTCTAAATGAACATTTGGATACAACAAGCGACTCTGTTTGTGGTGTGAGTGCAGAAAGGGATTCTTTCTCATCACCCTACCATACAGATGTTCTTTGTGCAGATTGTGCAGAATTGTAGAATGATGTACAGATACACCATCTGCAGTGAGATGTTCTTGCAGGTCTTTGGAGGTGATCTGTGAGTTGTCTGTAACCATTCTCACAATCCTGCGCATATGACGCTCCTGTATTTGTCTTGTCCTGCCAGACCTGCTGGGTTTAACTGCAACTGTGCCTGTGGCCTTCCATTTCCTGATTACATTCCTTACAGTTGAAACTGACAGTTTAAACCCCGAGATAACTTTTTGTAGCCTTCCCCTAAACCATGAGACTGAACAATCTTTGTTTTCAGATCTTTTCAGAGTTGCTTTGAGGATCCCATGGTGTCTGTCACTCTTCAGAGGAGAGTCAAAGGGAAGCACAACTTGCAATTGACCACCTTAAATACCTTTTACCACTCATGATTGGATACACCTGTCTATGAAGTTCAAAGCTTAACGAGCTAATCCAACCAATTTGGTGTTGCAAGTAATCAGCATTGAGCAGTTACATGCATTCAAATCAGCAAAATTACAAGGGGACCTACATTTGTGCACAGCCAGTTTTTCACATTTGATTTAATTTCATACAACTAAATACTGCTTCACTAAAAATCTTTGTTTCGGAAAACACCCCAGTACTTAGATGTTCCTAGGAAATGAAACACATACCACTGTTATCTTTTTTGTTGAAAGTAGAGTAAATTATTATGCAGGCTGAGAGGGGTTCCCAAACTTTTTCATATGACTGTATATCCTTGTACTCCATTTTTTCATCTGTTACCAAAAATGCATAGAAATCTGGAGAATCCGCCAGATCGTCCTATAGTTTCTGCTGTAATTGTATTTTACAACCATTCACTCAATTTATTGACTTTTATATTTCACTGTTTGTGCCATTGTCACATTCCTATATTAAAGATTCTACACACTTTACACATCTGCTACAGGATACTAGGTATGAAGATGGCTTTATTATGACCACGATGGACATTACTTCTCTTTATACTAATATCCCTCAGGATGATGCTATAAACATAATTCAAAATACTTCATCACAATATTTGGTGTACCAATGCATTCTGATTGATTTTATTATGCAATTTTCACATATTGCTTTAGGTTGGAATTTTTGTATTTAATAATAATTTTTATCATCAACACAAAGCAGTTGCGATAGGAGTAGCCTTTATCCTTAGTATTGCGAATTTTTATGTGTCTTCCTTTGAAAAACAATTATTTTTTTCTATGGAGAATTTTTTCTGATCACTTAGTGATATGGCTTTGTTACATTGACGATATTTTTTTAATTTGGAAGGACACTTTTGAAGAATTACAATGTTTCTTCGAAAATATTAACAATTATAATCCTAATCTATCTTTCACATTTAATCATAGAGTCACTCTATTTCATTTTCAGACATAAATGTATATGTGCGAAATAAGTCATTTTAATTTTCTTTACACCGGAAACCAACTTATCGTAAAACTTTACCATATGCTTCTAGTTTTCAACCTTAAGTTAATACAGTAATCCCTCACTATATCGTGCATTAACTTTCGCGGCTTCACTGTATCGCGGATTTTATATGTAAGCATATCTAAATATATAACGCAGATTTTTCGCTGCTTTGCGGGTTTTACGGAAAATGGGTCTTTTTACTTCCTGTACATGCTTCCTCAGTTGGTTTGCCCAGTTGATTTCATACAAGGGACGCTATTGGCAGATGGCTGAGAAGCTAACCAATCAGAGCATGCAGTTAAGTTCCTGTGTGCTGACTGGCTCAGCGACGCAGCGCCGAATTCGATTCCGCTGCATTAACCAGGAAGTCTCGTCTCGCTCATTCAGCGTCACTGTGTAAAGAGTTAACTTTTGTGTTTATCTTTGTCCATAGTCAAGCCCTTCATTATGGCTCCAAAACCATCTGATCCGGCTATTGCTTCAGGGGCCGTGCCCAAGCGCCATCGGAAGATGCTAACAATTGCCGAAAAGGTAAAAGTTTTGGATATATTGAAGGAAGGGAAAAGCTACACCGCTGCAGGATGCCATTACGGCATCAATGAGTCCACGATTCTTTTTATTTAAAAAGGAGGAAAAGAATACAAGATCTATGGCCACAGTGTCCTTTTAACCAGGGTGCAAAACGAGTTGTAAGTGGATGTAATAAGGCAGTAGTCTGGATGGAATCTGCTTTAGGCATTTGGATTGAAGACTGCCGGAAGAAGAACAATGACGGTGCTACACAGTCGCCTGAAGAGGCTCCTTTAGAAGAGCTGTAACGCTCTCCTTTGTTGAGCATTAAAATTAAACTCATGGTTATCAAACAAGTTATTGTGTCATTGTTGGTGAGTAACCATAATTCATTTTCTACTTACAGTACTTAGTACATGTACGTACGTTTAGTGTCACTGTACACACATTTACTGTATACATTTTTTCTTACATTGTACGTATTTTGTTGCTGGTGGCCTGTCTATTGTAATGGCTGTAACATCTGTGATATCAGAGACACTTGATATCTTTAAAATAATATTTAGATTTTACTGTATATAAACAGTGTGTTTACATACGTAATTTCAATGAATCTTACCTAATATCTAAGAGAATACAAAGGTTTTATGCTGTATAACTGTGTGGGGAATATTTATAAACAGTGTGGGAGAGTTTATAAGGGCTTAAAATATATAAAAATAACCATACAAACATATGGTTTGTACTTCGTGGATTTTCACCTATCGCGCTTGGGTGGTGCCTGTCTGTAACGCAACCACCGCGATCGAGGAGGGATTACTGTATTACACATTTTGAGAACAAATAAAGTTATTCTCATGTGAAGAGCAGACAATTTATTACACATAGTATGTTGCACAAACCCGCTTCCCGGGTCCTCCCTGCGTGGAGTTTGCATGTTCTCCCTGTGTCTGTGTGGGTTTCCTCCCACAGTCCAAAGACATGTATGTTAGGTGGATTGGCGATCCTAAATTGGCCCTAGTGTGCTTGGTGTATGGGTGTGCATGTCCTGTAGTGGGTTGGCGCCCTGCCCGGGATTGGTTCCTGCCTTGCACCCTGTGTTGGCTGGGAATGGCTCCAATAGACCCCTGTGACCCTGTGTTCAGATTCAGCGGGTTGGAAAATGGATGGATGGATGGATATCCAATAAAGAAAAAAGGGTAATAGCTTAAAGTGTGGGTGAGTGACTGGAAAAGGAGTTAGAGTCTGATGGCTGTGGGGAGGAAAGATTTCCTGTGACGTTCAGTGGAGAACTTGATGCTAGTCAGTCTACTGCTGAAAACACTCCTCTGTCCAACCACAATACTATAAAGTGGGTGATTAGCATTTTCAATAATAGACCGAAGCCTGGACAACATTCTCTGATCTGACACAGTTTCCAAGCTGACCAGTTTCTCTCCTAACACAGAGGAAGCCCTCTGAATTAGTTTGTTTAGTCTCCAGATGTCTGACACATTCATGCTGCTCCCCCAGCATGCCACAGCGAAGAAAATGGCACTGGTCACCACACTGTTATAGAACATCCGCAGCATAGTGTTGCTAACACTAAAAAATCAGAGCTTGCACAGGAAATAGAGCCTACTTTGACCCTTCTAGTATATGGTCAGCGAGTTCCTGGACCATTCTAGCTTATTGCTCATATGCGCCCCTAGATACTTGAATGGAGCTATTGTAACAAGCTGCTGCAAGGCTCAAGTCTGCGCAGAAAAAATATAAAAATATAGATGTCGGGATAACCCTTAGAGTTCAGTTTTCCCACATAGAGGTGGGAAAAGAGGAAGAAGAAGAACAGAAAAAGGGGGAAAACACAGGGCACACGTTTTTTTTTTTTCCAATTCTTCTTTCTCTTTTCCTTCCTCTATCTGGGGTCAATATACCTGATAAACCTTCTCCATACACCTCCCCACATGGCACACATGAAAACTCCAGACAGCCCATGAACCGGCCAAGGTTCAGATTCAGTCAACTGTGAGCAGCAACACTAACCACAAATCAATTAACATTTATAAATCTCATTAACAATAATTTTTGGCCCGGACTTAGTGTCCTGAAACATAGGATTGTGCCACTTTTGACACAGCCTGAAGAAAGGTATGTGCTGTCTAAACTGAATGACTGGCCGCGATACTTTATAAAAGCACTCTTACCGACGACGACGATGTCCAAACTTTCTCAGTTAACACTCGGTTTACACTTTTATAGACAGGATAAAGGAGCAATAGGGTTATGACGTCAGAATTTTCTCTCACTGTGTATTTGTACACGTTCTCAGCTCGTATCCTCCCCGACACTTCTCCACACTCAATTGCTTCAGTTCGTTTTTCTCTTTTAGTAATCAAATGTGTAAAGCCCAACTCCTCATTGCTGTTTCAGCAGCCTACCAGTCACCAACTCCTCGATTGTCTTTGAACTGGAAAACGCGTATTGATAAAGGAGAAAGAAAGGCAGGAATCAAAGCGCGTTCTATGCAGAATCTCCACCTCCACAAGTTCAGCGATTCCAGGACAAACCCGAGGCAAGATGCAGAACGTAATGAAGGGGAGGTGGAGGTGGTGTGCCTGGCCGCTTTATAGTAGAAATTGCACTCAAAACGAAAACTGAACTGGAGACGCGGGTACAAATGAATAGCAAAGGTCACAAATGAAGTGGGCTGGTGGACTCCAAAGCACTGCTCGTCATTGATTCAAGTCACAGGTAATAACTCTGAATGAAGTGAATGAAAACTCACAAATCCATAAAGCGGCGTTCCCAAACCTTGAACACTTATATGCTGTCTGTCAGTGATGCCATTTTTTGTTAGATCGTTCACACGTCCGCCTCGGCTCACTTGTAAACATTCGACAATATCCTTTCCCCTTGTGCATTGCCCAATGCAGAGGCAGCACGGCTCCAGTTTCCGTCGCCCTGAATGACGTAACACGACAGTCTGTTACAAGAATATGCATCTCAGGGCGGTTTGCTAAAAAGTTGAATGCAAGGTTAAGAAGAACATTTAAAATGTTGGGAACGCTAGATACGTGAAGTGACAGTACTGCCTCTGTTACGGTAAACAAACCACTCATTTGGTTAAGGCATTAATTGCTTATACACCTGTATAATGTCGCGAAGAAACCAGACGGAGTGACAATAAAACTGAAAATCGAGTCCCTATATGATATGTCGAACTTGAATCACTATACACTTTGCAGCAATAGTGAGCCTTCTTTTTTAAATATAATTTTCGCACAGATTACACTTTAATAGCACCCACGTATATTTACTAGTGATTTTTCTAATCACTCATTAAATAGACTGAACAGACTTCTCGTTTTATGCCATGTGTCCCGTAAATTAAAAATAATCACCAGTTTTAAATCGAATAAATTCCAAAGGGAATAACCTGTTCTCAGCTACCTATTCATCTTTTAAAGAGGAGTTGCAGCGGAAAAGACTGACTGGCACTACACGGGTTAATGTAAACTAGAGCGAGCGACCGCGCGTGCACGTTAACTGAGTTTAACAGGCGCTGTATTTTGCGTCATCAAGAGCGACGATAACTGTTATTAGTGACTTGGCGAGCATTTCGCGTGCTTAAACGTAGGCCTAATTGATTCTTTCTACGCTCTTGCTATCGCATGATCCAGCATTATTCTAGTACACAGAAACAGAAGGTAAGTGATCCCCGTTCTGGTCCTTTTTTTATGGAATAGGAATTGTCATTCGTTTCAGGCATGCTAATGCGACTTCACTAACACTCAAGTGAAGCGAAACAAGGGACTCTGCTCGAGTTAAATGTTCCGCGTCGCGCGTGAATTGTCATTTATTTACATCTGCGCTGCACTTCACGTGCTCGAGTTCCACATCTACTTTAAAGCCCCCAGACACACCTCCTACGATTAATATTCATTCTCAACCACGTACGCATTCAGTCGCTGTCTTCTGGTATTTGCCAAATACTTTCAGCTCTGGAAATAGGTAACTTCACTTTTTTTAAGAGTTGAACAGCTAAACTAACACAGAGTTAATTGAAAGTACTATTATGTTACAATTACATACATCGATAAAAATGCTCATCTGTTGAGTATAACAGGTGTATTTAGATTCTTTCCATTAAACAACATGAGAATTTGTGGTCTCCCCTCGACTTTCTCGTATGTTCAGATATGGGGATGGATATTTGAGGAGTAAACCGCAAGACAATGATTATATTTTATATTATGTACATTAAAGAACCATCAGCAACAAATCAAATTAATAATATCTTCTTCTTTTGGCTATTCCCTTTAGGGGTTGACACATCTTGTTCCATCTGTTCCTGTCTTCGGTATTTTGCTCTGTCACACCCACCACCTTCATGTCCTATCTCACCACATCCATAAACCTTCTCTTAGGCCTTCCATTTTTCCTCTTGCCTGGAAGCTCTATCCTTAACATCCATCTCCCAAAATACCCAGCATCTCTCCTCTGCACATGTCCAAACCAACGCAATCTCGCCTCTCTGACTTTGTGTCCCAACTGTCCAACATGAGCTGATCCTCTAATGTACTCATTTCTAATCCTATCCGTCCTCGTCACACCCAGTGCAAATCTTAGCATCTTTAACTCTGCTACCTCCAGCTCTGTCTCCTGCTTTCTGGTCAGTGCTTCCGTTTTCAACCCCTATAATATAGCTGGTCTCACTGCCGTCCTGTAGACCTTCACTTTTACTCTTGCTGATACCCTTCTGTCACAAATCACTCCTGACACTTTTCTCCACCCATTCCACCTTGCCTGCACTCTTTTTTTCACCTCTCTTCCACAATCCCCATTACTCTGTACTGTTGATCCCAAGTATTTAAACTCATCCACCTTCGCCAACTCTACTCCTTGCATCCTCACCATTCCACTGACCTCCCTTTCATTCACACACATGTATTCTCTCTTCTTCCTACTGACCTTCATTCCTCTCCTTTCTAGAGCATATCTCCACCTCTCCAGGGTCTCCTCAACCTGCTCCCTGCTATCGCTACAGATGTCATCAGCAAACATCATAGTCCACGGGAACTCCTGTCTAATCTTGTCTGTCAACCTGTCCATCACCTGATGTAATCCCACCTCCACCTTGAATGCATCCGTCACTCCTGCCACAGACCTTACCACGGTCACACTTCCCTCGTACATATCCTGTACAACTCTTGTGTACTTCTCTGCCACTCCTGACTTCTTCATAGGATACCACTATGGAATCCATTCCTGGATGGGTTTATCCATTCCTGGGAATTCAGGAATTCTGCATGTCATTCCCGGGAATCTCGGGCTCCCGGGGATGATGCAGTGCACGGGCATCTCACATGTGAACGATTTTAGAACGACCAACACTTATTTTTAATAAAACTACTGTAATATGTTGACACCAATAAAAGACTAACCTTATCTACAAGCAGTTCATGCTGTCATATAAGTACATGTATCTAGTTCAGGGGTGCCCACACTTTTTCGGCTTGCGAGCTACTTTCAAAATGACCAGGTCGAAATGATCTACCTACATTAAAAATGAGATATATAATATAATATAATATAATATAATTGCATAATTTTACTGTGAAATAATGCAAAGAGTACGCGACACGTGTTTCGCCCTAATTCTGGGCTCATCACGCATACACACTCACTGCACCCCCTCTCGGGGATCGAACCTCGGACGTCAGTGTCAGAGGTGAAGCCACGGCGTGTGGTTCTTTATTTGACAGCATGTAAATTGGAGTAATTACATTCATGGCATTTGTAGTCTGAATTACAATCTGATTGTATGGGTGCATGTGGGATAACCAGTGTGTTACAAGAAAAGAAATCTCAGACTGGCCGCCCTGTATGTCAATCAAATGGCAAATGCCATAGGGGGGATATATGATAGACTAACATTTAAAAAAATTTTTTTGAATGCAATGCGATCTACAGGTCGATCGCGATCGAAGTATTGGGCACCCCTGATCTAGTTAGTTGTGGTAATAAGAGCGTAGAAAGCACAACATGTCCAGCGTGCAGTCGTCCAGCCGAGAGCGCACCTTCATGCAGAATAAGCCAGCTGCTGAGAAAGCACGCTCTGCCTTCAGTGAGGTAGGTGGCACAGTAATCAGATACTGATACACTTGTTCTAAACAATGCCTGCGCTTGCCGTTGCTCTGAAACACCGCCATTTCAGCTTTTACTGATGCATCCAGTTTCTTGTCATCATTCTGTGATGACAAGTTTCTTGGCACGGATAATGCAGAAGCAACAGACTGACGAATTGCAATTTCAAGTTGCTGTTCAAAGCTGCTGTCTGACAGATGTCAATGAAGTCTGCCCCGTCCCAGCATTCATGAGCTGCAGAGTGCAGACTCCTCCCATTCTACTGTGCTAAGTCTTAGTGGGAGCCTGGAGACTGACAACTGCCACTTAATTATTTTCAACTATAACTCTGTTATTTCTTGATCGACTTTTACACGCTATATATGCAAGCTTGGCCGTTCCTGGTTTCCCGGGAATTATAGCAGTTTCATTCCTGGGAATGTGGGAATGAAAAATGTCCGGGAATCCCCGGGAGCCCAGGAATGGATTCCCTAAATACCACAGCTCCTCTCGAGGCACCCTGTCATATGCTTTCTCCAGGTCCGCAAAGGCACAGTGCAACTCCTTCTGGCCTTCTTTATACTTCTCCATCAACATCCTCAGAACAAACAACGCATCTGTGGTGCTCTTTCTTGGCATGAAACCATACTGCTGCTCACTAATCATCACCTCTCTTCTTAACCTAGCTTCCACTACTCTTTCCCATAACTTCATGCTGTGGTTCATCAATTTTATTCCCCTATAGTTACTACAGTCCTGCACATACCCCTTATTCTTAAATATCGGCACCAGTACACTTCTTCTCCACTCCTCTGGCATCCTCTCACTTTCCAAGATTCCATTAAACAATCTGGTTAAAAACTCCACTGCAACCTCTGTTAAACACCTCCATTCTTCCACAGGTATGTCATCTGGACCAATGGCCTTTCCATTTTTCATCCTCTTAATAGCTGTCCTTACTTCCTCTTTGCTAATCCATTGCACTTCCTGATTCACTATCTCCACATCATGCAACCTCCTCTCTCTCTCTGGTTTTCTTCATTCATCAGCCTCTCAAAGTACTCTTTCTATCTGCTCAACACACTCTCCTCACTTGTCAGTATGTTTCCATCTTTATCATTTATTACCCTAAACAGCTGCACATCTTTCCCACTCGGTCCCTCTGTCTAGCCAATCGGTACAGGTCCTTTTCTCCCTCCTTAGTGTCCAACCTCTCATACAACTCTCAATACAACTTTTCTTTAGATTTCGCCACCTCTCTTTTCACCTTGCGTCTTATCTCCTTGTATTCTTGTCTACTTTCTGCATCTCTCTGACTTTCCCACTTCTTTTCCATCATCTTCCTTTGTATACTATCCTGTACTTCCCCATTCCACCACCTGGTTTCCTTTTCCTCCTTCCTCTTTCCATATGTCATGCCAAGCACTCTTCTTGCTTTTACCCTTACTACTTCTGCTGTAGTTTCCCAGCTGTCTGGTAACTCTTCACTACCACCCAGTGCCTGTCTCACCTTCTCCCTAAACTCAACCTTGCAGTCTTCCTTTGTCAAATTCCACCATTTGATCCTTGGCTCTGCCCTCACTCTCTTCCTCTTCTTGATCTCCAACATCATTCTACAGATCACCATCCTGTGCTGCTTAACTACATTTTCCCCTGCCACCACTTTGCACTCTTCAATCTCCTTCAGATTGACTCTTCTGCATAGGATGTAATCTACTTGTGTGCATCTTCCTCCACTCTTGTACATAACCCTATGTTCCTCCCTCTTCTTAAAATACGTATTCACCACAGCCATGTCCATCCTTTTGGCAACTATCATCTGACCTTCTTCATTCCTCTCCTTGACACCATACCTACCCATCACCTCCTCATCTCCACTGTTCCCCTCACCAACATGCCTGCTCCAATCACCACTTTCTGTCCCTTGGGCACACTGTTCATCACTTCATCCAACTCACTCCAAAAATCATCTTTCTCCTCCATCGCATACCCAACTTGCGGGGCATATGCACTAACAACATTCATCATCACACTCAAATTTCCAGCTTCCTAATCATTACTCTGTCTGACACTCTTTTCACCTCCAAAACACTCTTGATATAATTAATAATAATAAATTAATAATATATTGAATAATTATTATAAAAGTAAAGTTGAATAAATTGGATTCTGCCACTGCATGAATAAAAGGTAAAGTACCACATCCGGTTAACGAAAATGGAAAAGTTGATAGAAATCTACATTGTGTACCTAATACTTGTATGCAAAATTTGGTTGACCTAAGTGAACGTGTACTCAGGTTATCGGGTTTACACTACACAGACACACAGAATGACATAATTCCTGAAATGTTATTTTCTAACTCAGCGAGGTCTAAAATGTTGAGATTCATCAAAATCTCGAAATGGAATTTTTGGAGGACGCCAATACTTTCCTTGTACTTCGTATACAAGAAAGTAAAAAGTCCAGATTAAATGACAGTATTTCCTTTGTTGTCACTGGAGGATCAGTTTTATGAATTTATAAACACCATCTAAAAATTGTTACGCTTATTTTCCGATATCTTTTAACTGAATTTATAGATAATTAACTGTTTAATGAAAAAGTGTCCAGTGGTGTGATTTGCTTTAATTAAGGAGAAAAAAGGATATAGATAGAGCAATATGCATTTTTAGATTCTCTTATTCAATAGACATTGAAAAAGTAATGGTCAGAATAACAATCACATGTTGTTTCTTATTAATTATCTAGTGAACCACTAAAATCTTGTTAGCCATCATGTCTCATTGGCGATTTGTTCATTGTCCCAGAGGAAAAAGCCTTGTGGAGCATAATTGCATTAGTTAAATAAAAGCCAGCTCATCAAAACTTGTTTGAGTTTTATACATATTTATGGGTGTTTAAATAATTTTATAGACATCTAATAACAGAAACTGTAATCTTTCATCTTTGCAAAGAAAATAAATAAATAAATTGATTATGCAGTTACATTTGCTGGATTAAAGTTCATTGTTTTGAACTAATATTTTTAGTCCACATTTCCATGTCCTTTTTACCTCAATAAATCATCACCTGTCACCGTTATTGACATTATTGAACGTTGCTACCCAAGTGTGAATTGCTGTTTCTCTACTCCAGAGAACTAGAAAATAACATCTGAAATAGCTATATGCCTATAATCTCTCACAATGTGTCATTACATGTGTTGAAAACAATAATAGACAAATCTGGAAACCTATTGGCGCTCCAATTATTTCAGTCTGGTTATAAACTAATATAAACTCACTTGAAATGGAATTACAATGAATTGAAGATTATTGGCTTTTGCAGATTAGTAAGTTTTTTGGGTACCCATCTTACATAAACTTCATGCTACCCCAAGCCATCTTGCACTATGCCTTTTGGATTTTCCATTGTATTAGGAAGACTAAAATCAAAGAAATTAGTGAGACTGGATAACATGTATAGCAAATAGTTTCCTGTTATTTATAAAGTGTGACTGGGCAGATCCAAGTAACAATAGGTCAGTAAGCTTAAAATGCACTATATGTAAAGTAATTGAAGGAATTATTAAGGAAAAGATCAAGCATTACATGGCCAGAGCAATTGCGTTAGTAATCAGTGTGCATGGGTTCAGAAAGGGGAGGTTGTGTTTCACTAATATGGTAGAGGAAACAGCAACTCCCTATGATCAGGAAGGTGCATAAAAAATTATCTTGATTTGTAAATATTTTGATAGGACTTGCATCATTTGGCTGCTTTTCAGACAGATTTATTTACAAACCTCCTATTGTCCTGAGGTGGTTCGTCGTATTGTGGGTGTGGCAACACGCTGTATCAGTAAGGGCTCTCAACCTATTGATGCCTCTGTTATACATGAATAGGGGGGGGGTTGGAGAACATTACGCTGATGAACAAAATGTACGTAATGCTGCTGATGTACTGGATATTTTACTACACCTGCTTACTCAGCAAGCTGTTTGTACATTTTAGTTTTTTGATTTAAAGAGGAAAGTATTCAGCAATGTACAGTACAATCCAGATATTATTAGGTTTCAGGACAACACTGGGGTACTGTTTCTACTTTTAGTGTTGTTTGATTTTTGACGGTTGTGCCATTTTTCCATTCTTGTTGGTCTGTAATCTTTACTCCATAAAGTACCTTATGATGGGTTTTGCTGTTAAGTGTCTGAAATAATGATGGCTTAATTGTTACACCATTAATACTACTTCTTTGTTTCTACAAACTTATCATGGAAAATCAATAAGCATATGTTCAACTTTTACATTAGGCAAATCCAGTGACCTGCTATATAGTACTTTTACTTTTGAACATAGAATGTTTAAGCCAAGTAATGGATGCTAGTGGGCCACAGCTGTGGCAGCTAGTCTTTCTCAAGCCTGTTGGTGCTTTACTTCATATTCTACATTTGTTTTACATTTAATAATGTGACAGGAAAAATGCTGAGTTGCTGTCAACATGCTATAGTGTGATTTCTTTAACCTCTCTGACTTAATGTAAACCTTAACTGGGATAGCACTATAAAAACACACTGAAATATTGTTAGTTCTGTGTGGTTCATTTCTGATGGAATTAAACTCTGTTCTTTCAACAGCCAGGAAGGAGAAGCTGCTTCTTAATGCAATATCAAGATGGAAGTGAAAGAGGAGACGTGTGACAGAAATATCATGGAGATAATGAATGTAACTATCAAGGAGGAGGTGGACTATGAATGGGAGGCAGTCCAGTCCAAACAGGATAGTCCCAATGTTATGAATGAGGATTATGAACTGGTGACTTTGGGCATTAAAGAAGAGACTGAAGAGATGTCTGTCAGCATTGAGACACACAAATATAAAAGTGTGGAAACTGTCGACCTCAAGGTGAGGTGTGAATCATTACCATCTGACACAAAGAGGATTGTGGAAATTAGAACTCGGAATGATCAGCCATCACCTACACATTGGTCTGAACAAAGTAAGTGTAAAATAAAAATATATGTAAGTTTTAGGGTTGAGGGTTTGGGTCTGAAAGGGAGGTTTCATGTATTTTAAGTGAAAGTTGGAAATGTGTTGAAGTTTAAAATTTCATGGTTAAAAGTAGGGACAGTTTTTATTATTATTTTTGTAAATTATGCAAGTGTATTGTAAACAGTTTTTAAATAGCATGAAAGTTGTATTGCATTTATTAATGTTTTTTTAAAGGAGTAGGCTCACGTGTTACATATAATTCACATAAATCTTTAAATGAAGACAACTTCGGGACACGGGTACATTGACACAAAATCACTTTTTTCTTTTCACTCAGCATGAACAGATTTGCACATTTTGTGTTCGAACTTATTTTACATTTAAGAGTTTTCACTAGTTTTATAAAGTGTTTTAACAAACACTATTTTCAAAATCCATACAGCAGGAGGAGTTTTATTCGGTATGCTTGATAAACTGGTTTATTGTCTTCCATGGCAGTGTGAGTTTAAGGGAAGGCCCTGCCATTTTGTAAAAGCTTTGTCTTTTGTATAAAAACTACATCATCCCTCTTGCGTCATGAGCAGTTAAGTACATCTGCCCTTTTTACATTCACTGCCAACCCTCATACAATCCAGGACAGCAGGGTATGGTTGGTCATAGCAGATCAAAAGAGAGTAGATGGAATAAAAGCAGCACAAAGTAGCCAAGAAAAAGTATGCTACATGGCAGCCCTGACCAGAGAGTTCTGTCCATGAATTAAAACAGGCTTGTCAGGTTGCCAACAAAGGGTGAAATTCTGCATTCCATTTGAAATGAGAATTCAGAATTTTTAAGTTCCTAATCGGAATTTTCAACTGGAACATCCCCTTAAGTTGAATTTCATACTCAGAAATTCGTGGCTGGTCTGTCAAGTCTGAGTTTGTCCAATTTCAGATCATGATGTCAATTCCAAATGGTAATGTACACCACAAACTTTAGTGAAAACTGTAGTATGTTACTGTTTGTTAGCACTTCTGTCTATTTGAATCTTATTAACACTAGAATTACCAGAGGCAACGAAAAACTCGTAAATCCAGCCCACCTTAAATCCCTTCACACCTCTCCGTCAACCTCTTTTGTCTTGTAAATGTGTCGATAAGCCCAAGCAGCATGCAGCCTGCTATACCAAAAGGTGAGCCATGAACATTCTTCTTTTCTCAGTTTACCCCGTGCAAGCCTTGTACAGTACATGTGCGTTGATTGCCTCCAAGTCAAGCGTGTTATAGCACACAGCAACCGGCCACCTGCGTGCTCCTGCTCGCACTAAATAAACTCACGCCTTCTGGTGCACGATGTCAGCACAGCACCGGGCAAAAAAGAAAGAGACAAATATATGTGACACTTTGAAGAAATCATTGTATGACCTGAATAGTACCAACCAGAAAACATTGTCCTACTAATGCAATATTATTTGAAAACGAACAGCGTCAGATCAGCTGTAAATGTATGGTATTTGTACAAGTTAGCTTTTTTTTTCACTTTTATTCTATCCACCACGTTCACATGCTCCCTTGCCCCCTTCTGATCTGACTCTAACTAACAGCGCCTGTATAAATTCACATCTGATCCGACACAAATCAAATATATGTTTTTATTGTATAATAGTAACAATAAGAGTAGCTCACTACTCAAAACAGTAAATTTGCGGGGGGAGATGTTTTCAAAGTCACAACCTCTGGATTATATATCAGCGGTTCTAACCGATGCACCACGGAAACTGTCGTATTGTACTTGCACATTTTGTGAAAGTTTTTATTTGGTATTTGGCCATCAGCCATTATACAGTTCATGTCTACATTTTGTTATTTATTGCTAAAACATGGAAAATGTTTCTGTTTTAACAATATGTTCACATAGATTGTTGTAGACACAAAACACAAATCAAATTATTTCCCCTTTACAATTCTGGGTAGCTCACTCCCAGATAATCAATCAAGGAAGGAACTGGGAGAACTTCTTGCCCGTTTTGAGGTGGTGGAGGGTGGTATAGCAAGCTTCTTGGACTTATCGACACGTTTACAAGACAAAAGAGGCTGACAGAGAGGTGTGAAGGGATTTAAGCTGGGCCGTATTTACAAGTTCTTTTGTTGGCCCTGGTAATTCTAGTATTAAATTAGTCGTACACACAGAACTGCCCATCCTTTATCTGTGGACATGTTGCTACAATTTTTGGATATGCAAAATACTGTGTAATGCGTTGTTATCAACTGCTGTCTATTCTGATGGAACAAGTCCTCAAGAATGCAGTAAAATAGTACAAATTACAAAGCAAAATGCAAGTATAGATTCAGATACAGATTTGTTCAGAGTCCTGGAGACCTCAGCCAACAAGAAATCAAACCCAGTCCATTTCACAGCTGAATCAGTGATGGGCCAACCAATCTGATGAAAGGACCCTTCAGCCCAATGATTCCAGTGCTCCTTTATTAGAGTTGGCTTTTCCATAGGCAGGCAAACAACTTCGTAGTAGAGCAGTGGCACCAAGTGCCACATGTAAGTATAGAGAATAGAAACTTCTATTTTAGTACTAATGACTAACCACTGAGGTGCAGTTTGCACAGTTAATTAGCATCTCTACTCAGGGTATGCTAAATTGAAGTCATGAGTCTTTAGCCAGGATTTAAAAGCTGATACTGAAATGGTACCTCTTATAGTAGCAGACAGACCATTCCATAGCTTGAGGGCACTCTAACTAAAAGCTCGACCTCCCACTGTTATTTTATTAACACTAGAATCCCTGAAACCAATGAAAATATTCATAAGGCCGGGCCAGCTTAAATTCCCTCGCCCCCTCCTCATTAGCGTCTTTGTTTTGCAAATGTGTCAATCAGCACAAGCAGCAAGCAGTCTGCTATCCCATCCCCAACCGAGGTAGCTGTCAGAGGCAAAATTCTCACAGCTGATGTCTGTGTATCTGGGAGTTAGGTATCTGAAATTATATAGAGTAAATAATATATTGCTATTTGGAATACATACATTATATGTGTATTCCTTGTCTACAACGATCATTGTAAATGTGGGATCAAAGGAAATGCGAGGCAAAAATGTTTTACACATAACTAAAACAAACTTTTTTCATGTTATAGTAATAATAACAAATGTTGATGTTAAGCATACATATAATGTGTGAAGACTGAAGTCCAAATATCAAATAAACACTTTTCACAAAAGCTCCAGTCTGTACTGGAAACTGAGAGGGACGTCTGCGAGGGCTCGCAGGGCAGATAAGGAGGTGTTTGTTAGAGGAATCTGTGAGCAAGTGAAGCACCATCTATGGTCTAGTGACCCACGTCTTGCTTACAGAGAAATTGAAGCATTACGCACATTTAAATCTGTTCCTCCGAGAGTTACAGTCAGGGCGGCTGATGGAATGGTCCCTATAGATGACACTGCAGTTGTGACCCGCTGGACTGGCTACTTTGAGCAGCTGTTTAAAGCCAATCCACCAGCTAGGATGTTGGATATCTCTTGGTCCATGGTTCTTGAGGGTGATCCTCCAATTAGCTGTGAACCACCCAATCTCACTGAGATTTCACATATGGTGAACCAGCTGAGGGTAGGGAAGGCAGCAGGGATCTGTGGTATCCGGGGTGAACTTGTAAAGCTGTTATCCTGGTATTGCAAGCAATCTTTGCTTCAATTTGGGAGACTGGTGTCATCCCAACTGACTGGAAAATGGGACTTTTCATCCCTATCTGGAAAGGGAAGTGTGATCGCTTGGATTGCAGCAACTACAGGGGGAAAACAGTGCTCATGGTGCTGGGTAAGGTCCTTGCTAGGGTTGTCCTCAATAGGATCTGTAATCACTTGCTCACCTACCAGCAACTGGAGCAGTCTGGTTTTATGCCTAAGAAGTCTACCATCGACCGCATCCTGGCACTGAGGGTTCTCATCGAGCACAGACGCAAGTATCGGCAGAATTTCTTTGAAGCTGTTGTTAATTTTCATAAAGCATTTCACTCAGTTGATTGAGCTGCCCTGTGGGACATCCTCAGACTTTGCAGGATCCCCTAAAGGTTGCTAGATATTATGGCTGGCCTATACAATGGTACTGTGACTGCTGTGCAGAGTGGAGGCAGAAGTTATGCATTTTTCCCTGTTGATTCTGAGGTTTGTTAGGGGTGTGTTTTTGCTCCTACTCTGTTCAATGTTTGCATGGACTGGGTGTTGGACAGGGTCGTGGGGTCCAGCGGGTATGGGGCATCTGTTAGTGAAGAAAGATTCACTGATCTTGACTTTGCTGACAATGGTGTGATCTTTGCAGAGACAATGGAGGCTCTGATTAGGGCTCTCGAGAGACTGAGCGAGGAGTCTGAATGTCTGGACTTGCGAGTGCCCTGGATAAAAACCAAGATCCAGACCTATAATGACCTCTTAGGCATGGATGTCAGCAGTGTTTCTGTCTGCGGAGAGAGTGTCGACCTTGTCGAGAGTTTTACTTACCTTTGCAGTGACATTCATGTCTCTGGTGACTCTTCCTATGAAGTCAGTAGATGGATTGAGATACCATGGGGGTCATGAGTCACTGGAAAGGGGTGTGTGGCGCTCCTGATATCTATGCAACAGGACGAAGGTCCAAGTCTTTAGAGTCCTGGTGCTTCCTGTCTTCCTGTATGGTTGTGAGACATGGACACTATCCAGTGACCTGAGACGAAGACTGGACTCCTTTGGTACTGTGCCTTTTTGGACAATTCTTAGGCACCGCTAGTTTAACATTGTGTTGAATGAGAGGTTGCTCACGGAGACCCGAATGAGGCACATTACCTACATTGTGAGGAAGCGTCAGTTGCAACACTATGGCCATGTGGTGCAATTCGCTGAGGGTGATCCGGCTTGCAGGATGCTGATTGTTAAGGACCCGAGTGGCTGGACCAGGCCAAGGAGACGCCCACGTAACACCTGGCTACTACAGATAGAGGTTCATTTCTGGATGGTGGGACTGGACCACATGTCTGCCTTCGGGGTTGCCAACCAGGATCCTGAACTGATTCTTTGTGTGGTGGATGTGGGAACTCACTGTACCAGTGTATGCTCGTGAACCTGACCTGACCTGAATGGTATCAAACACTATGCTTAAATCTAACAACATAATTACTGTGGAATTACCTAAATCAGATGATGTCAGCATGTCGTTTATAAAACATGTTAGTCCCATTTCTGTATTATGACTTAAACCAGACTTGAATTTCTCAAATACATTATGATGTGTTAGATTAGACTGATTGGTGAATACTTTCTTTAGTATTTTAGAATGAAAGGGTAAATTTGAAATGGTTCTATAATTATTTATTATATGTGGTTCTAGGTCTGACTTTTTCAGTAATGGTTTGATAACTGACACTTTTAGTGCATCACGTACTGCACCATTCAGTAATGAGCTACTGGTAATGCTGAGAATAGGTGCTGCAAGATCATCCATTGTGCTTTATACTAGTTTTTTTGGTGCTGGTTCTAGGAAAGAGTAGTAGGTTTAAGTTTAGAAATTAAAGCTAGGTTGTCCTGTTCAGTTAAAGGATTAAAAATGTAAGGCTAGACAAGGTTTGCCAAGCTAGTATTAGGTTTGTACTGTGTTGCTGAGATCTGGGATCTTTATATTTTCAATTTTTTCATTAAAGCAGTACATAAAGTCTGTACTGCTAATGTCTGTTTTTTTGCACTGTAGTTCTGAATTCCCAATTATTGAATTAGCCACTGCTCTAAGCAGTACACAAAGTCTGAGCGGGCTTTAAAGAGAGCTATTTTATATTTTGAATAACCTCTGCTCATGTAATTCGAAAGACCTGCAGCTTTGTTGTTCTAGATTTATAAGCTCCAGTTTTTGACATTTTAATTTAAGAGCTCTAGTGTGCTCATTAAACCAGAGTGAATTTCTATGTACTATGATATTTTTTCTTTTAAGAGGAGCCACTGCATCCAAAGTGTCTCTCAAGGTCATATTATAATTTAATGTTAGCTGATGTAAATTGTTTTCCACAATTACACTTGACTTACTCAAAATATCTAAACAATTTGAAGCAGAGCTACAATCTAGATGTCACATTATCTTTGTTTTAATCTGTGAATGTATTGGTAAGGGCAGAACCAAATCAAAAATAATTAAGTAGTGATCAAAAATAACTTCATTTAATGGAGTAACATTTACATTTCAACTCTGTAAGTTATAATTAAGTCTAGTATGTGGTTATGATTATGACAATCTGACAAAATCCTTCTGAATTTAACAAATAATTAAAACATTTGCTAAAAGTGTCTGGTTCCACATCAATATATACATTAAAATCCTTCATCAACACTACACGATCATAATTTATTGATAAAAGGTTCCCAAATGCAGCCACGAATAATGAGTTTTAGAAAGAAAGGATACATTTGAAATAGGTATGTAATTACTAAGTGTGTGTGGATCTATCTCTGAACATTACATGACTTTCAAATGATTCTCAGGCTTTTTTTTCTTATTGCTCTGTGCCTGTTTCACCTTCAATAAATTTACTGTCCCTTTTTGGCTACAATATATTCAGTTCAATCCCCTGTCCCTCTATAGAATGCACACGTTGGCCACTCACAAAAACTGCATGGCTTCGCAACACCTGTCTAATGTGACCACTTCCTGGCTTCACTGAGATTTAACTGAAGAGATGTTTTACAAGCTTTTAATTTTATTTAACAATAATGAACTATTTATCTTGATGTCCTAATGACTAAGAATAAAGATAAGAAAGATTGGCAGAGTTGAACCATTTCAGTTTAAACAATCAGAAAATCAAGAAGTGACATGATTGAAATGTTTTAAATTATGAAGGGAATTAGAACAATGGATCCTGGTAGTTACTTAAAATACATTTAATAAGACCATGGGGACATGGATAGAAACTTGTTACGGTTGGATTTCACACAAATGTTAGATTTTCTTCATGAAAAGAACCACATACACTTCGGATAGGTTACCCAAAAAAATGGTAGGCAATTAAAAACTTGAATCAATGCTTATTTGGAAAAAAATAGGTGACCTAGGATTGGTGAGATAATTGGGCTAAATAGCCTGTTATCATCAAAAAATGTTCTGTCAATGTTTTAATGGTCGTCTGCTCTCCTCACTGTTTTTCCATGGCTAACTGATGTAAACTCCAGAGCAATCAGTGTAATACTGTCTGCCTGTGTTGCCATTTTGAAGCACATAGTTTGTACAGATTACACTCTTATTATCACCAATATTGTGCTCAAGATGTTGCTGACTTGCACCATAAATTTGCTTAGTGCTGAACAATAACCATGCTTCGTTTATTTCAATTGTGGTTTGATCTCGGTGTCAAAATAATATATTCAAGTATAGTCGTCAGGTATGAAAGACTCCTTGAATTTCTTCCTATCTGAATTCATAACCTTAAGAGTTTCCCTGCAATATTACATTTGGTGATGCTTCATTTCAGGAGTCAACATTCTGGGCACCCACTGTGTACAGACCTTGCTTATATGTAATAGTTCATGAAGAATCTATTTAACTGAGCCAGAACTAATTTATTTATTTTCTGTTATCTCGTGTTCTATTACTGCTGGGTGGTATACTGGTTCATACCCAAAACAAACCTAAACAACGTTCGGAACGTGGCGCAGCAGGAAACTGTTTAAGGGGGACCTTTTTCACTGCTGCACCGCTAAACAGACATTTAATGGAGTACATGCAGTAGTGGAGGTATTGCGCGGTGAAAATGGACAGAGAACATTCCGAAGCTGTAGCAGACGATAAAGTTGAACATGATGACACAGAACTTTTGCTGGAAAAAGGAGTCACATCTGTTGTCTAGAGATACTTTGGATTTAAAAGGTCGGATGTGGACCATTATGTTCAAATGTGTGAATACTGTTTCTATACTACTGGATAATACTGCAAGTCAAGTTGTACTTGTTTTATTTTTTTCAGTACTGTGTAATGCACCTGGGTACTGTGTAATAGTGTGACGACATGTTGATTTTATTCTTGACACTTATGATGAGAATAAAGTCGTCATGTTGACTTTATTCTCGACATTTCTACTTTATTCTCGCCATTTATGTCGAGATTACAGTTGACATGTTGACTTTATTTTCGTAATTTGTCATTAAGGTAGAACATCGTAAACTAAACTTAATCTTAAAATGAATATTTAATTTACTAGATTTTCTCAAACCCCGTCGTAAGTTATATAGCACGTTAAATGCTTTGTATTAAGTGTTCCCCAAGCCATGTTACTCACTACGTGTTTATCAAACTGATTTCCTCTTGCATTAAGAGGAGGCACAGGCAGCACACAGAATACATTAATTTTATGATATTCCTGCTCCCTGAACATTTAGAATGCTAAGATAAGTACTTGATATAATTTTAATGATGAAATGCATTAAAGCATGTATTAATCATGTGGGGGCATGGTGGCGTGGAGGTTGCACTGCTGCCTCTCCGCAACGGGGCCCCGGGTGTTCCCTGTCTTGGGAATTTGCATGTTTTCCTGGTGGGTTTACTCGGCATGCTTCAGTTTCTTTTCAAAGTCATGTAGGATGTGGGGTTTTGTTCTGCAATATTAAGCCTTCTAGTGTATGTGTTGCTCGTATTCAAACTGCGATGTGCTCCTGTCTCACACACAATGCTTGCTGGGATGGGTGCAATCCTGAATGGATGGCATATTTTAAACGTATAATGAAGATTTTTTTAAAGTTCACTCCATAGTCTAAGTTTATAACTAGTTTTAATTTCACAAAGACGTTTATCATGTGGTGATTGGTTACGTGAAGAAAGAAAAAGGATAGAAACTGGGGGTTTGGTACGTCGGATAGAGACAGCATGCATGCAATAAAGAAAGCCCGCTCAGAAGAACATCCATTGATTTTCATGTTCGTGTCTCTGACCACCAGATCACGAACCCAACATTTTTACACAATAATTAAGCTAAACCTGTGCGATACCCATTCATTCATCCATTTTTTTGAAGCCTCGTCACACCTACCATAAAGTTTACACTGAACGAACACCTGGGGACCCCTTACTACGAGGGAGCAGCACTACCACCACACTACTGTGCATGTTTAATACCTGCTTTAATGCATTTCATCATGAAAATGATATCATGTATTTATCTTAGCATGTCAAATTTTCAGAGAGAAGGAATATCATTAAGTGAATGTATTCTGTGCGGTGATCCCTGCCTGCGCCTCCCCTTAGTGCGGAGGATGCCAGTTTAAGAAGTGCGTAGCGATTGAAAACTGGGTCGGGGAACACTTAACACAAAGCATTTAATGTACTACATTAACTTATGACGGGGTTTGAGAAAATCTAGTAAATCAAACATTGATTTTCGAGTGAAGTTTAGTTTACCACATTCTACTGTACTTTAATGAGAAAATAAACTATGACTTTAATCTCGACATAAATGATGGGAATAAATTGGAAATGTCAACTTTAATCTCGACATAAGCATCAAGATTAAAGTGGAAATGTTGAGAGTAAAGTCAACATGTCGACTTTATTCTCGACATATAGTTTGTTTTTTTTCTTCACTTTTCAACGCTTCCATATGGCTATTCCACAAATAACATTATAAATGCAATTTGCGTTAATGATGGTTCAGTTGGTAAAGATGTCTCACCAAGTTGCATTTGTTTTATTTTATTTTTATTTGGTGAATACTGTGTAATGCACCTGGGCTTGAAGTCTTGAAGTAATAGTATTATTACTATTATTTATTGTTATTATTTATTAGTTTAAATATTATGCAGTTTAATGATGGAAAGTTGTTTAAAAAGTCACTTTAACATGTCAGTGGACAAAGACTGTTAACATTAACAGAAAGTGTACTTGGTTTACAAAAAATATTCACTATTCCTTTTCTAAGACATCTTCAGTGCAGTACAACTTTTGACAAGCACCTCCGGATATTTTACTAAATCTAAATGCCTCTTTGGATGGTTGAAAATATGTTGTCAAAATTTTATCTTAAATTGTTTGCAAATTTTTTCAATAAAAAGGTTCAATATTTTGACTGCAACTGTCAGACAATGTGATTCCATCTCTTCATTAGTGCCACCCCGTTGAAAACTATCACTTTATTGGGCCATACAAACCTGTATTAATACTTATGTGCACATTAAAATTATTTTTTGTACAGTGTATAATTCTGATTACAGTGTAATAGGTTATTCTTAGCCAGTCTTCTGCAGTAATTGCAGTGGAAAATGTGGTTAACATCCACTCATTAATGGGAAAAAATACTGTGATATAGAATTTTGGTCATACCGCCCAGCACTATGTTCTATCATTATTAATTTTCCATTACGGTTCAATCGTTGGTAGAATTATTTTCTTCTCTTGTTAAAGTCAAAGGCCAGACAGAGTTTCAGTCACCTTTGATGTGCATACTGCCACAATGGAATTCTTCAGCTGATTTGATTATGTGGCATATGACAGGCACTGCTGCTAGTATAATGTGACTGCTTAGAAAGAATCTCTGAAGGTGTATCATTCTCTAATATAAAAATTCAGTGACTGCATGATTTTACATTTTTTATGTCCATAGCGAATTTGTTATGAAACAAGACACATGTATTGTGAAGTACAAATGCTATGAACTTGTAATTCCAATACTTTTCTACACAGAAGTTAATATCCACATCCATGTTAAAACTACCATCATGCTGGCCTAGACCTATGGTTCCCAGACTTGATTCCAGGAACACCCTGTGGCGGCAGGGTTTTGTTCCAACCAGATTCACAGTAAGTGGTAACACTTGATCTCATTTAGTTAGCTCTTCTTTTTTCTCTTCTCTTATTCTGCATTCAGAAAAGCACTATTTTTTGCTTTCTCGTTGAAAGCTTAACTCTTTTTTTGTTGTTTTTTCCCTTATTATATGTGGTTTGCTCCCTTCATTGTATCCTAATAGTGACGATTAAAAACAAGCAAAGCAGACACCTGGGCAAACAACACTCAGCAATGAAAGACTGCAACTGCCTCAGCCTCAGCATCAGCCCCACTAGTTAGTCAATAACTGAAAGACAGAATGGAAAAGAGGATGAAAATACATTTAAAAAACACTACAAAAATAAGCGTGTTAATACATTTTAATAAAAATTAAGGCATTATATGTGGATAATTTCTTCATTTAGCCCAAAACACAGAAACTGGGAAATAACACCTCACTTAATTAGGTTAGGAGTCCAATTAAAAACAGAAGTTGGTTGGAACAAAAACCTATAGCCTCAGGGGGTCCCCAGTACTTAGTTTGGGAACCGCTGGCCTAGACCATATCTTTAAAAGAAGCTGTAAATAACACTTTGTTGTGGCCTAATAAGAGCAAAAGTAATCATCTCTTTCATAGTTATTATTGAGAATTTAGTGAATGCCCAATATACAGTATATAGTATATGTGTTTACCAAAATCTTATATGATATTTTATATGTATTTTTGCATATATAATATATTGTATTTCACTAATGTTTGAACATCTTATGCTTTGGGTTTTTATAGAATGTATTTCTTCTGTGTTATTACATTTGTAGCTAGTATATAGTGCACTGAGCCTTGAGCCCCTAAATGGAAGTAAAGTTAATTTAATTCTTAGGTGGTGACAATTTGTAATGCAGAATATAAAATTAAAGTACCAGTGTTGGCACATTGTTGTGAGTTGAATTTATTTTAACAAGAATAAGCTATTCTGTGCTAAACAATATATCCTCTTGGCATATCACTAAACCTTCTATGTTTGCATTTTTCTATTTCTGCAGGTTTACAAGAGAGTGTACCTTCTTTTCCCCAAATATCTCTGCAGTGCAGACCACAACTAACAGAGCGACATGAAAATTCAAAGATGTTAAAATCAGGATCAGAGATTTTGACACCAAACTCTTTGCAGCAGAGTTCTCTGCCTAGTGTAAAGCTAACAAGGACAGATGAAAGGAGCACTCAACAACAGATGCACAATACAAATTTGTCTGAATTATCTGTTTTACAAGAGCCGAGGAAAAAGTTAAAACAAAAATCCAAAGACAATGGTAAGAAAGACAGTTGTACAAAAAAGAAGCCATATTGCTGTTCTGAGTGTGGCAAGCAATTCTCTGCCCATAGTAGTCTTCAAATTCACATAAGAACTCACACTGGGGAGAAACCATACTGCTGTACTGAATGTGGGAAAGAATTCTCACAAATATGTAATCTTCAGAGACACACAAGAATTCACACTGGAGAGAAGCCATATTTCTGCACTGAATGTGGGAAACGATTCACCACCAGTAGTGATCTTCATATTCACACAATAGTTCACACTGGAGAGAAGCCATATTGTTGTTCTGAATGTGGCAAACAATTTTCCAAGAATGCTGATCTTCAGATCCACACAAGAATTCATATTGGGGAGAAGCCGTATTGCTGTTCTGAATGTGGCAAGCAGTTCTCACAAATGGGCACTCTTAAGAGACACACAAAAATTCACACTGGGCAGAAGCCATATTGCTGCTTTGAATGTGGAAAGGAATTCTCCACCAGTGGCAATCTTCAGAGACACACGAGAACTCACACTGGGCATAGGCCGTATTGTTGTACTGAATGTGGAAATCTGTTCTTACAAGTTGACCATCTTAAGATCCATGCAAGAATTCATACTGGAGAGAAGCCATATTGCTGTGCTGAATGTGGCCAACGATTTATTAACAGTAGTAGTCTTCAAACACACTCAAGGATTCATACTGGAGAGAAGCCATATTGCTGTTCTGAATGTGGAAAAAGATTCACCACCAGAGGCAATCTTAATCAACACATTAGAAATCATACTAAAGAGAAGTCCTGATCTACAGCACAAAAAAAAAAAAAAAAAGCTTCTAGGTCCATCTTCACATCTTACTGATTATTGTAATCCCACATGACGTGAAAAATGAGACATTATTGGGAACAAATCTTGTGCTGTACAAAGCAATGGATGCGAAATTAAGGGAATAACAGTAGCAGCAGTACAATAGAAACTTTATGACTAAAAAGTCAGCAGTACAACAGAAACCTTATGACTAAAAAGTGAAGAGTTTTAATAGTAAATAATCAAAGACATTTTGGAGTAATTAACCTGGAGAGAAGTAGTACAGCTATTCTGAATGTGGCAAATGAGTTATTGATAGTGGCGACCTTTAGAGACACAAATTAATTTGACACTGGTAACTGAAGGATATGCCAGCTCAGCAGAAGCAGTTTCAGATTTGAACAGTCTATATACGTTATGTTCCCCTGGCAGATCTGTAATTGGGAAATTGAGAAAATGAAAGAATAATGACCAATGTACTTGATTGCTATTTAGTTTTCCAACTAATAAGATTTTTATTATCTGTGAAAATCTTGAAAGTGTGAGCATCTCCTCCCAACCTATGGCTCTATTCCTCTAATGACAATTTTTAGACTAACATTTCCTAAATCGTAATTTTATTCTAAAGCTTACAACATTCTACAAAGTAAGTACATGAGTGAAATTTTTTGGCATCCAGAAATTGTTTAGACAAAATTGCTACAAACCAATACCAGATGCATCTACTTCCACTTGAAAGAGTAAGGTAATATTTGGGTGTCTAATGGTAGGAGTAGAGGTGAATTTATCCTTTATCTGTATCAAAAGCCTGTTGTGCTTCCTCAATCCATACAAATGTCTTAGCAGATGTTTCAGTCAAAGAATGGAACTGATTAAGGAGATGAAATTTCTAATAAACAATTGACAATAGTTGGCAAAGCCAAACCTGTTTAATTATTTCTGGAGTTTTCCCCTTAAGAATGGTAGTAGTTTTATCAAGATGCATTTCAAGACTAGCTTATCTAGTATAATACCACAAAATCAATGAAAAAAATGCTTCTGTAATTTGGCAAATGATCTGTTTGCCAAGAATCTGGGTAACATCTCTCTTACAATAAGAAAATGCAATTTAATGACCGGACAGCAGATTAAATTATCACCAATGTATGCCAGAACTGTATAACCCAGTAAATCCTGAAAAATGTAATTACGAAAGGCTGTAGGACTGTTGATGAATTTGCCAAACTGTGGGACATTACAAAATATTCTTAATAGCCTGATGTAGTGTTAAAAGTGATATTTCATTTGGCTCAAATGCAAATTAGATTTGCTTTCACATGTAAGATCAAGTTTTACTAAAAACTGTGGAATCTATCATTCGATCAAGAATGGATGGATGGGGCAAATAGATAGGTACAGTGAGCTGTATCTATCTATCCAAGGGGGAATTTTACAATGAACTTTTAATGAGATCAATGGTAATAGGAACTTGATCTTAATTGTAATTTTATTAAGATCCCTGTAATCCATAGGGGCTTTCTTAGAGATTAAAAAAAACATTCAGATAAGACAAAGATCTAGTTAACCCATTAACTATATTCCTGAACATAGTTTTCCACAGCCTTTGTCTTGTGATGAGATAATGGATAAAACCTTCCCTTAAGCAGTCCCACTCCAAACTAATGGCACAATCATATGGATGATGCAGATTTGAAATGAATGACTGTTGTTTACTGAAACTAATTACAAAGTCTGCACATTGACTGAGTGCAAAATTAATATTGGCACAGAAAATGGTCTTACTAAAAGGTTAGTGTAGACAGGTAGAATTCCAGTCACTTCCCGAGCAACAAGCTCTCTTAATAGCTCAGTCTATGTCTTCAAAATGTTTCCTTAACCATGGGTAACCAAAGATCCCCTTAAGTTTAGAGGACTTCAACAAATACAAGGAAATGTAAAAAACACACCTGTATCCTTACATAATGTATCATGAAACTAACTAACCCTTTCCCAATCCAAACAATTGAAATGTGTGCTTGAATTTTTGTTCTTTACAATCACTTTTTTGTTAGTAAACTCCTATATAGTTAAGAACTATTGTTTTTGTTATTATGGATCTGGGGGCTTTATGGCTCCTCTTCAATTCATTCTAAGGACTGGGGTTCCTTGTGAGCAACAATTTTTATCCATTACCTTGTAAGCGCACTGTTTTGCAATATAAATATCTATTCATATGTAACAATTCTTAATAATTCCAAAACACATTTTAAATGTATTAAGTGGAATGTTTATTTAAACGTTTCCAGTACATGCATTCATGAAATGAAATTAACAGATGTGTTGTTTGTTGCTCATATCCAGAGTTAAAAAAATTCTGTGGGTAATGTGCCAATTGTATCTTTTTTAGGTGTGTTCATGTATAATGTGAAAAGCACTTACTGCAATCACCATGTCTGTATGTCTGTTCATTTGTCTGGCCAGAAGAAAGCACTGATTTTGATTAAATTTGGCACATTTTTTCTTCTTGTCAGGGCAGTTCAGTTTTTTAATAAGATATATTGAATACATCGTGCTGTACTTATTTTTGAAACTTCAAAATTTCCCACTGAAAAACATTTGGTGAATTTGTGAACTCATCTGTCTTTCAGCGTGTTTGTCCCTACCATGGCTGGTCACGTTTGTCATTAATAATTGCTAACCCTCATGAGTGCTTCTTTTATCATATTAAAAAATACATTTTTTAATAATAGTTGTCTACTGTATTTATTGTGGGTACATACAGGAGTATTCCCAACAGGATTGGAAAGCCTTCTGCACTCATAAAAAAGAATTACAGTGTCTGAAACATGTTGGTCAGGCTTCTGTGTAAACTATGTTTTCTACCTTAGATTTTTGTTACATATTGTGACTAATGTGATGATTGGCCAGGATCATTACCCAGCCGGGATTCCAATGGGGAGGAAGGACTGAGGGAGGAAGCATGGTTGAGATATTATGTCCCCTAAGATGCTAGAGGGCAGCCTATCTGGGTTACTACAGCATCATGGATCCCCATGGAGCAGCCCTGTTGGGTTTTATGGGTACCACCAGGGGGTTCTGTAGGTACGGCTAAGCCCTTGTGGCACCACTTCCACCACACCCGGAAGTGCTGCTGGAAGAAGGAACACCTGAAGCACTTCTGGGTGCATTATAAAAGGAGTCACCTCACTCCAGTTGAGGAGCCAGAATCAGGAGGTGGAGGACAAAGCTTGTCAGAGGAGGAATGAAGATGGACAGAGAGGAAGAGACAAGGAAAAAGAAAGGACCGTGCTTATTTGTACATTTGGTTCTTTGTGTTGTGCTGTGTAGTGGGGAGCACCAGAAAAGTGTTTTCCCTCTTAAATAAAGGTGTGCTGTTTGGCAAGACTGGGCACTGTGTCTCAGTTTGGGGAGCTGTACACCCTCTGGTGGTCCAGTGGAATTTCTGTTTCTTTGGAATTAATAACATGGACTTTATTTAATTTCCACTACTTTGAGATTGCATGCTTGTTGTCTGTCAGTAATATATACAGTGATCCCTCGCTGTATCGCGCTTCGACTTTCATGGCTTTACTCCATTGCGGATTTTAAATGTAAGCATATCTAAATATATATCACGGATTTTTCGCTGGTTCACGGATTTCTGCGGACAATGGGTCATTTAATTTATGGTACATGCTTCCTCAGTCTGTTTGCCCAGTTGATTTCATACAAGGGACGCTATTGGCGCTACCCAATCAGAGCAGGTATTATGTATTAAATAAAACTCCTCAATGATATACGATGTGCTTCGCACACTTCAAAGCTCCAACAGCCTATATTGATTTTTGATTGTTTGCTTTTCTCTGTCTCTCTCACTCTTTCTGACATTTTCTGCTCCTGACGGAGGGGGTGTGAGCAGAGAGGCTGTTTGCTTAGAAGATACGGACGCTCCTCTAAAAAATGCTGAAAGACTGCCTTCACATTGATCCCTTCATTGCGGCCGCTTTATCGCGGTGCTACGCATACTTAAAAGCCCAACAGCCGTATTGATTTTTGATTGTTTACTTTTCTCTCTCTCTCTCTCTGACATTCTCTGCTCCTGACGCACTCTTTTGAAGAGAAGATATGCTTGCATTCTTTTAATTGTGAGAAAGAACTGTCATCTCTGTCTTGTCATGGAGCACAGTTTAAACCTTTGACTAAAGGGTGTTATTTCATGTCTAGAGGGCTCTAATAATGTTAAAAAACATATTTAGAAGGTCGTAAACAGGTTTTCTATGCTCTAACTGTTTAAATATTAGATTTAAAAATAAAGAATCCTACTTCGTGGAAATTCATTTATCTGTCTGGAGCGGATTAACCGTGATAAACGAGGGTTTACTGTAAAACTGTACGGAGAATATTTATAAACAGTGTGGGAGAGTTTCTAAAGGCTTAAAATATATAAAAATAACCATACAAACATATGGTTTCCACTTCGCGGATTATCACCTATCGCGGGGGGTTATGGAAAGCAACCCCCACGATCGAGGAGGGATTACTGTAATGTGTTATTGAAAATCTCTTGGTTGTTTATTATTTATTTATTGTTGGGGAAATTCTTTTAAGTAGCAGCTGATACCACCACTCTAAGGGTTCCAGTGGACATCCTTTATTACATCAGATCTGATGGAGTCTGCACATGAACACCTCAGTTCACTATGACAAGACTAAAGATTGCGTAAGAGTTTAAGATAATTAAGACTAGGATAATCTGCATAGCACTGCTATAAAATTCACAACTTGCATCACTCAATACAAAGAGGATAGCTGAGCCAAATTTACAGCCAATGTTTTGCAAAGATAGAAGGGTACCAAAATATCTAGATAAGAGTAACACAATTTTGCAAAACATCATATTACATAGGAATTTCTTATACAGCACAGTCATATGAAAAAGTTTGGGAACCCCTCTTAATTCTTTGGATTTTTATTTATCATTGGCTGAGCTTTCAAAGTAGCAACTTCCTTTTAACATATGACATGCCTTATGGAAACAGTAGTATTTCAGCGGTGACATTAAGTTTATTTGATTGACAGAGAATATGCATCATAACAAAATTAGGTGCATAAATTTGGCCACCCCAACAGAGATATTACATCAATACTTAGTTGAGCCTCCTTTTGCAAATATAACTGCCTCTAGACGCCTCCTATAGCCTGTGAGAAGTGTCTGGATTCTGGATGGAGGTATTTTTCTTCCATATAAAATCTCTCCAGTTAAGTTAAATTTGATGGCTGCCGAAAATTGAGAACACCATTTAAGAAAAGTCGTTATTACTACCTCATTCTGTTGCAGCAAATGGAGATTCAGTTTTTCTTTTTTTTGCTATTTTGGATGTGAAACATTCAGGCAACAGAGGTGTGAACCCAATTTAGTGTCCTTTTAAGTTTTACATTCCACCTTGGGGCCAGGCTATTCTTTCTTTTCAAAAAAATGCATGCTTTGTTGCCTCTGATGGGCTTGGGAAATCAGCTTTTACCTGCAGGTAGAAAAACATCAAGAGTTTTTCTCATTATTGAACAGTATTGTAACATTTACTCTGTTTTTGCTGAAAGTGCTTGGGAATCTCACAGGGAAGGGGAAGACACCAGTTGTTGCATCGGTCTTCCTATTAATACCTTATGAGATGTCAGATCCATAGTTTTGATGGGGTCACACCATATAAACATTATACTGTACAGTGGGTTTTGGGTAATTCAAACATGTAGAGCACAGCACTCTGCCATTAGTCTAGTTGAAGCCAAGGCCAAATAAACATGGATTCTCGTCTGTGGCATTACAACATTGATGAACAATGGGCTGAAGTGAGATTTCTTTGGGAAGAGGGCTTCACTAGACTAATGGCACATCACTGTGCTGTGTGTGTTCAAACTACCCATAAGCCATTGTGAATGTTTTGTATTGCATCATCTTCTAACCATTGAATTTACTGTGTAATGTTCAAATTGCCTTTATTTTCAGTATTACCCTCATTATTTTTGGAAGTGTATTACCATTTAGAGCTTCATAATAGTTTCAGAATTTCAAATTGTGGTGATGTGATGTATAAAAGTTAGATTTTGTTTTTATATCTTTAATTGTAAGCTAAACAAAGCAAGTGCAGTATTATTTCAGGAAGCATGTTTTACTTTATTGATAAGAAATGGTGGGGCTTTGATGTTTAACTAAACAAGTCCAAACCCCTAACCCTTATGGCTGTGGAGGTGGAACATGTGTCAAACCAGTTTGGAATAGATGACCAATAGAGTCCAACTGCAGTCAGGACAGTTTTAGGCCTCGGACAGATTCAGCGACCAGAGACATTCTGAGGCCCGTAAGAGGACGCCCCTGTCAGCTGTGTCTCTTTTGACTCCACCCACTTTCCATGCCCCCACCCTCATGTTTGCGGTACACTTTTGTGCTAAACGTACTATTATAGTTATGGTGGCAAATTAAACGTGTATGCAAAGAAAATATTCTAAATAAAAAAAGCTTCACCAGGATAAACTGTCGTGCTAATGTACTAAATGTGTCTTCGTACCTGCTGCGAGATTGTGAGTCATCCCCAATGGGTACGCAAAGCCGCTCAGCTAACAGAGAAGGTCTTAGTTGGGTGATTCAAACGACTACTTTATACATCTTCGTGCTTCTGAGGGTGAGTGTGTCATTCCTCTGGAGCATAAACTATGCCCCAATTAATGCATCGTCAATATAAATATAAAAATTTTGTACACCAGTAATAATATAGTACGAATGATATAATACAGAGAGGACCACAAAGACACTACTCTTAAATGTCCGGCGAGTAGTATTGCATATTTTGACTGTATACACAAATAATATGATTTATTTGATTCAGAGAATATGTAATGTTAATCGTAGCTGAGTGCAGCATATAATTTAATCTTCTTCGTTTTCTTCCTTAGCATTTCACATTTTTATATCAGGTCAGCCTTCTGATAACCAGTGTAGATCCTTAGCCACAGAGCCACTACTCCATTGAGTGTAGCATATAACTAACGTATTAAGAAGTGCAATCTCGTGAATGAGACATGACAAACGCAGATATAAAACGTAAACTATAAAATACAAAATGTTAAGATGTTTTGTTCAATTTGTTTCTAATATATTACACCAAACCAACTGCTTCAGATGCAGAACTGAAAAGCCTTGATAGTTTAGAAGTTTAATAAATGCTGAATACACGTTTGAGTAACTAAAGGGAATTGAAATTGTCATAAAGGCCTGTGCGTTGGAGCTGGGGAGTCCTCTACTGTGCATCTGCAACTTGAGTCTGGAACAGGGAGTGTGCCGAGGCTTTGGAAAACATCCACTGAACAGGATCATCTCCAGACAGAGGAGCAGCTTCAGCGACAGACTGCTGTCACCGTCCTGCTCCACTGACAGACTGAGGAGATCGTTCCTCCCCCACACTATGCGGCTCTTCAATTCCACCCCTTAAATATTAATATTTTATAAAATAATTGTCTGTCTATTATACCTTAATTGTTATCACTCTTTAATTTAATATTGTTCTTTATCAGTATGCTGCTGCTGGAGTATGTGAATTTCCCCTTGGGATTAATAAAGTATCTATCTATCTATGTGGGGCGTGTAATATAGGTGTCAGTTCACCAGAGAAACAGGGGAATGGCTCTAGAAGGGGGTGTCAATTTATGGACCTCTTAGTGTCTAAAGTGCTCTGATCTGTCCGAGGCCGAAAACTGTCCTGACTGCAGCTAGACACTTCTCTAGATCACAGTGTTTGGACTTACATGAACCTATAAGCCATCCACCACAGGAAAACCATGAACTGCATAAACAAAGAACCCTAAGGTTGAGCTATACCTGAGCTATTCCATTAGTGAATGGTCCAGGAAAATGTTTATTTGTTAAGAACTAAACTGGGGTCAATAAAGAGAGAAGTTTGCAAAGGCATGCCTTCTTCCTACCATGTTGCATCCTGACAAAAGAATACCAGAAGATGACTAGAAGAAAGCAGGCTGCCTGGGCCTGTGCAGATGGTTAACTGACCAGGAAGAATCATAATATAAGTAGTATGATCATGATTGAGAGAATAAAAGTGGAAAAAAAACCAAAAAAAAAACGCTAACTTTTACAAGTACTATAAATTTACAGTGGCTGCTACAGATGCAAATCAAATGTATGTTTTTATTGTATAATATTAACAATAAGAGCAGCTCACTAATCAAAATGGTAAATATACGAGGCAGTCAGGATCAAACCGGGGACTGTTGATTACAAGTCAGCAATTCTTACCGCTGCGCCATGGAAACTGTTGAGTCATCCTTGCACCTTATGTGAAAGTGTTTATTTGATCTTTGGACTTCAAGCTTTACACATTTTATAGTTTATGTCTATGTTTTGTCATTTATTACTAAAATATGAAAAACATTTCTGTTTTAATGATGTGTTTACACAGATTATTGTAGAAACAGATTACACATGAAATGCATGCATTCCAAATAACGATCTATTATTTCCATTCTAAAACTCCAACACTTTACTCCCAGATAATCAAGACTGGAACTGGGAGAACTTTGTGCCCATTCTGCGGCGGTGGGGGATGGCATAGAAGGCTGCTTGCTGCTTGTTTTGATCGGCACATTTACAAGACAAAAGACGCTGATGGAGAGGTGCAAAGGGATTTAGTGGGCCAGATTTAGGCTTTGCTAATTCTAGTGTTAAGGTTTAAAACAAAACAAAAAAGTTCAAAAAAGTTTTTTCAAAAGCAGAGGACAACTGTAAATTCCTACTCTTAATGACAAAAATTATACTCTGTTCCTTTTTCTTTCAAATATTTATTAAACAATAAAAACACACAATAAAATAAGCAAAAAATATTGTGCATTATACATGGCACACACAGACACACAATCAAGTCCATAATCAAATGCTTAAATCATAAAAACAGACAATGCTTACTAATGACCTAATCTTGACTACTCACAATTCCGTTCAGGAGGACATGGATCTCTGTCTCATATCATTTATCAGAGGGGTGTCCACCACCTGAACATGATGGTGGTCCCACCTCCTGATACTCTTATTTTTAAAGGGGACAGGGAACATAAGTAAACATGAATACAGAAACACAAAAATAAACCCAATACTAAATAAATAATTCATAAACAATACATTATTAAAAACATAACCCACAATAGGACCAAACATTTTCAAGAAGAAAATATGTAATATAATATACAATAAATAAAAATACCAGATTATACTTTACATGAGCTAAAAACAATCCCTAGCTAAAACAAAAAAGTACAACAGTCTTGATGGTCTTGCCAGTTTTCTTTTCAGTTAGTCCAGTGTTTTAAAATCCCACTTCTAAAGCCTAGTGAGTTGTACTGACTCTACATTTAAGGTGGGGAGGTTTGTGTCAAGCCTTTACTTTTGCTGAATAACTGCTCTAATTTTATACATTGAGGTGGTTTTGTTTTTGTGTGTTTTATGGTTGAATACTTCTTGTATGTGTTGGTCTTTAGAGCATATCATATAAGCCTGAAGTCCCATGATCACTGTCCACATATGTATTAGATTTCAGTCAGACCCATACCTCCCTCAGATCTCAGGATGCAAGGTCCTGGAATGCACTTGTATATTAGCTAATGTACATGCAGTGGTTTTGTTTTAGAGTCCAGTTTGTAGCATTAACTTTGGAATCAAAGATTGGCCACAAAACACTATATCAAAACAGGGGTTGCTATTTGGATTATAGCATTAATTTTTTTGTGTAATGCTAGAAAATCCTCAGGAGGTTCCTATGTTGTACAAAGGCATTTTCGGCCAATAGTCTGCCTTATTGTTTAGAACAGTTCCTTCATTAAATGACCAAGTATTTATAAGCTTCTTCTGGGTCCAATTCTCTAATACAATTTTGATCAAGATCAATATGTGCAGTGGATGTACATTTTTTCTTTTATTAATGAAAGTTGCTGTTGCACAAAGACCAAATGTAAAATATACGTCATTCAAAAACTCTTTCAACAAGTTTAGGTCATCCACAAATAACAGGAGAGTGAAGCCATGACCAAGATTACTTAAGGGAAGTGCTTATTGGGTTTAACACTATACATAAGAGTGATGATAAAGAGGCTCCCAGAAATGTTCCTATTATGTTGTTTAGATTTGAGATTTTGATGTGGCCTCTGTCATGGTGACACTATAGAGCTATCTGAAAGTACACTGCAGTAGTGGTGAAATTTATCAGAAAAGGGTGGTCTTATATACTTCCAAGCACTTGAGGATTCAGCTGTGCAGCATGCAATCACTTTTGTTTATTTTTTTTTTATTTAATATCAATAGTCCAGGCTTCTGCCTTTCTTGCAGTACTTGAGGATTACTTAATAGGTGGTATTTTCTTCTGTATGATCTTCTTTTATTTCCCTTCTGTTCAAAAAAATGTTATTTGTAATAGATCTAGGTATTTCTAAACCCCAACATACTCTGCCATTTACACTCTGCCATATCCTGGTACAAGGATGTTAAATATTTAAGGCAGAAGTTGACTACAGCATGAGCAACCAGATGTTTTCCTGTTAGCAGCATTTCTGTGTTTGTTTTCTGTTTCTTCAGCAGTACCTCATGCCGTGCGATTTCTTTCAGTTTGTCTGGGTTTTGCTTTGTTGTTTATTTATTAAGTTTTTGGGCATCTTTATATTTTTCTCCATAAAATTTCAGGGAGTTTTTTTTTTTTTTTCTCCTAGTAGCAGTTACTTCCAGGGTGCCCCACTTAACATCCTGTGCATCATTTTTGGATTGTCTTTGAATAGCCCACTGCTATCGTGGGCTGCATCAGGAGTGGGCAGGAGTAGTATAGGAACCTAATCAAGGACTTTGTTAAATGGTGCGACTCAAACCACCTACAACTGAACACCAGCAAAACTAAGGAGCTGGTGGTGGATTTTAGGAGGACCAGGCCCCACATGGACCCCGTGATCATCAGAGGTGACTGAGTGCAGAGGGTGCAGAACTATAAATACCTGGGAGTGCAGCTGGATGATAAATTGGACTGGACTGCCAATACTGATGCTCTGTGCAAGAAAGGTCAGAGCCGACTAGAACTTCTTAGAAGGCTGGCGTCCTTCAACATTTGCAATAAGATACTGATGTTCTATCAGACAGTTGTGGCAAGCGCCCTCTTCTATGTGGTGGTGTGCTGGGGTGGCAGCATAAAGAAGAGGGATGCCTCACACCTGGACAAATTGGTGAGGAAGGCAGGCTCTATTGTAAGCATGGAGCTGGCCAGTTTGATATCCGTGGCAAAGCGACGGGCACTAAGCAGGCTCCTGTCAATCATGGAGAATCCACTGCATCCACTAAACAGTATCATCTCCAGACAGAGGAGCAGCTTCAGCGAGAGACTGCTGTCACCGTCCTGCTCCACTGACAGACTGAGGAGATTGTTACTCCCCCACACTATGCGACTCTTCAGTCCCACCCTATGGGGGGTTTGGTAAACGCTAACATTATACAAAGTTATTGTCTGTTATACCTGCATTTTTATCACTCTTTAATTTAATATTGTTTTTAATCAGTATGCTGCTGCTGGAGTACATGAATTTCCCCTTGGGATTAATAAAGTATCTATCTAGTCTGTTCTACATCCTTTCTTAGGGTTTCTGCTTTATATTGTGACACATGAAAAGTGTCTTGCACCCCAAACCATGAGGCTGAGTTTCAGTACTTTAGCAAAACTAGCTTCATTCTGCTTGAAACAAGAACAGCACAGTCATTTATTGTACCAGGATCTACCATTCTCCTATACACAAACACAGCAGTCAGGCAGGGTCGTGGCCAGGTTTGTGGCCAAGTAATACTGTTCCCAACATTTATAATGTTCCTTGCATCACCCATCGATGACAGGTGAATATAGTGTGACCACTACCTTCCACAGATGTGGCAATCACACTTCGGGACACACTTCAGCATTACTTCCCGTTGACAGGGTTCCAAAAGAGTTCAGAAACCTAACAATATCCTCTTAAACTTTGTGATTCTGCCTGAATTGCAGTTTGTCATTGCAAAGATCATGTGTTAATATACAATTCTTGGATGTGTCTGATGTACTTCTACTAGACTCTTGTGATCTTGCTGCTTTATACTGTACGATTATACTTTGATTAATTCCACTCTACGCAACATCACCATCCTGCATTCCACTTTCATCCATGATGTTGCCTAACTTTGATTTTTTTCTATCCTCATATTTTAGAGGTGTGTGGATTTGCTAGACAAAACTGAATCCTGTCTACTGTTGTTAAGTTGATGATTTAGCTTTGCTCTAAGTTATGGCTTTATTCACCTAGAGTCTGGTATTGCTTCATGTTATTTCTGATCACTTTTCTCTTCTATACATTTCTGAATCATTGTCTTTTGATCAAGTCCAGGAACTTTTCTTTCACGTCCTTCATCTCTAATGATGGAGTCATATTAATTTTGTTGTGTTGTTCTCTTTAGTTGGTTTGTTCACTTTTGGATTTAATTGACTCTTGTTGTTTTTCTAATTGATTTTTCAAATTCTGGTCGCTCTTCTTTATGGACTATGAGGGTAGACTTCTTTTGATGTATCAGTTTCTTTTGAACTTAAACTTCCATTGTCACTTTTAATCTGCTGTACCACCATTCATTCCTGTAACTCCACTGTAACTCCTCTACATATTGTTTGAATTTCATTGAGATCTGGTTGGTTTTGAAGACATTACACTTCTGGGTGATACTTTTGAGGTTTTAATAGTCTGTATTTTAGCCTTTGAAAACAAATTCAGAAAATCTTTTTTTTTTTTTTTTTTTAATTTAAACTTAATTTGGCTGTTGGAGGGTTTGTATTGGGAAAATGCTGCTCATCTTTCTTCAGTATTATTCCTTATTTTGCTGATGTTTTGGATTACTTCTTTTGTCTTATTTGTTTTCTTAGTTATCTAATATGGAAAATTAGCTTATATTTCTTCACTGAGGTTTTGAGCGAGTCCCCCTGGCATGTCTTTCAGTTTAGAACTCAAGATCAGTTGTGTAGAAGTAGCACTACTTTATCTCTTTGTCTTTAATTGACAACTGGATTGTGTCTAGTCCTTTCATTTTCTTGCTCACGGAATGCTTGTGTGGTCTTTTCTGTTTCAATGTGGTGGGATCACTGTGAATTCTTTTGTGGCTCTGAAGATTACACTTGTGTGAAAACCGTTTGCCACACTCGGAACAGCAATACGGCTTCTCTCCAGTATGAATTCTTTTGTGGCTCTGAAGACTGCTCCACTGAGAAAACTGCTTACCACATTCAGAACAGTAATATGGCTTCTCTCCTGTATGAACTCTTTTGTGGCTCTGAAAACCACTCCTGTCTGTAAACTGTTTGCCACAATCAGAACAGCAATATGGCTTCTCTCCCGTATGAATTTTTTTGTGACTCCAAAGACTGCTACTTTGAGAAAAATGCTTGCCACATTCAGAACAGCAATACGGCTTCTCTCCTGTGTGAACTGGAATGTGTCTTTTAAGACTGCTCATATGCAAAAACTGTTTACCACATTCGGAACAGCAATATGGCTTCTCTCCTGTATGAATTTTTTTGTGAACCTGAAGATGACTACTTTGAGAAAAACATTTCCCACATTCAGAGCAGCAGTATGGCTTCTCTCCAGTGTGAATTCTTTTGTGGTTCTGAAGATGGCTCCTTTTTAAAAACTGTTTGCCACATTCAGAACAATAATACAGCTTCTCTCCAGTATGAATTCTTGTGTGGGTCTGAAGACTGGTGACTTGAGAGAATTGTTTTCCACATTCCGAGCAGCAATACATCTCCCCTCCAGTATGAATTTTAGTGTGTCTCTGTAAGGTGCTCTTCAATGAAAAGTGTTTCCCACATTCAGAGCAGCAATATGGCTTCTCTCCAGTGTGTATTTTAGTGTGTTTCCGAAGATTACTCTTGTCGTGGAACTGTTTGCCACATTCCAAACAGCAATATGGCCTATCATCAGTATGAATTTTAGCATTTTCCTGAAGAGTACTTCTGTTAAAAAATTGTTTGCCACATGACAAACAGCACTGCTGCTTCTTTCCTGTTTGAATTCTTGTGCGACTCCGAGGATTCCTTGAAGTACAAAATCGTTTGCCACATTCCAAACAGTAGTGAGGCTTGTTTCCTGTATAAATTTAAAATGAAAATTAAAAGCTTATTTTTCAATCCGCTGTGCCATTTCTCACATTGAGTTACAAAATACATTTTGGCTGAAGTTAGGAACAAGCTTTTAAAAGCATAAGTAAAGACAAAAATAGAAAGACATTCAACTTGTTAATTTTCCCTTATCTTTCACAACTACTTACTATATGAGGACAATCACTGAAGCCAAGAATTTGAAACAGCAAACTACATGGACTGTGTGTGATAGACCCAATTTACAAGCTACCTGTAATAGCCTTCAGTAGAGTTCTTGTATGTGATCTGGTTGGACTCTACAACCCAGACACATGCTGGAGAAGCTCATCTTTTTTTCTGAACAGAGGCTTTCACTACCTGTTGGGGTCATCTGCCTGAGCAAGGTCAACATTAAGTGGGGATCAGTTGACAACTCAGCATCTCTCTTTAACCAAATGTCCAGAACATGTGATATCAGAGCAGATGTCACAATTACAGTTGTCATTGAACTCTGATTACAAGCTTCTCTGGATCTAAAGGATCTTGGGCCAATCGCAGAGTTTGTTATAGGCAATTCAAGACTGCCACAGAAATCCAGTAACAACTCAAAACTTGGCCTCACCTCATACAACTTTTTCTTCACAATCACATTCTTAAATGTGTCTTTATCTTTCTCAAACTGGATGAAAGAAATTAGGTCTGCACAGTCAGTAAATGGCATACAAATAGTTGTTTGACACAAACATGCAAACAATAAAGTTCTCCTCTGTGCAACTTGAACTCTCATTTCAGTGAACTTCTCATCAACTAGAACAAATTCAAACAGTAAGCACCCTGCCAAAGTCTTGCATTCCCATACATACAGTACTACCAAGGCCTCTGTGGTGGGGCAACTGCAGAAGACACATCACCCTAGATCAAGAAATATAGTTCTAACTATATCACTCTGGTATGCATTAACTTCCTGCATGACCTCTAGGTCTTGCTTCACCTGAGAAGTAACATCTATATGCAATGACAAAGTTTACATTGCCAAGGTCTAGTATATCTGGAATTTTCTTACTCTTGTCTATTCCCAATTGTCATTGCATCGAATTCTCATGCTTCACCTAGTGTGTGGTAGGCCCACAAGGTTGCACCACATAACTTTGTATAATGTTAACGTTTACCCCCAACGGGTGGGTGGAATTGAAGAGTTGCATAGTGTGGGGGAGGAACGATCTCCTCAGTCTGTCAGTGGATGCAGTGGATTCTACATGATTGGCAGGAGCCTGCTCAGCGGCTGTCGCTTTGGCACGGATGTCAAACTGTCCAGCTCCATGCCTACAATAGAGCCTTCCTTCCTCACCAGTTTGTCCAGTGAAAAGTGACAGACTGGATAGAATTGATTAGGGCACAGTGGCCTCTGTAATGTCTGATAAGTCAATCTGATATCAGAATCCCTAGAATGGATGGTCTCTTGGTTTTAATTTCAAACCACTGGTAAGTATTCTCATTATTTATCTGGTCTTTTTTCTTCTCTTATTCTGGATTCAAAAAAAGCAGAGTATTGTGAAATTTATAAGGAATATAAATGTATTTTTCTGTTAACTTTACCTGATTAATCGACTTTATAATTTTCATAATTATTCACCTTTTGTGCAGTTTTCTCCTTTAACTATAACTGAATAAGAACAATTAACATCAAGAAGAGCAGATATGGAACCAAAATCTTCAAGACTGCAACTACACAAGGTTCAGGCCAATGAGTGAACCTACTAGTAAATAATGGCTTAATTAACTAAAACACCTGGGGTCTCATGTAGAAACTGTGTGTACGCACAAAAATGTGTTTGTACACACGTTTCCCCACTCACTTTGTGATGTATAAAAACTAAACTTAGTTAAACTAAACAACCTCATACCATGTGTACACACGTTTCTGCTTGGTTTTGCAAACGGGAGATACCCAGTGTTAAAGTAGTGCCACTGTTTCTGTGTCGTTTCCCTTTCTCTTTCAGATTCACTACCATGATGTGGGCTTTATCAGATACACCAAAATTAACTGCATATTGCTTACAAATTTTATTCACTTGATTGTAATCCCTCTGTAACAATATAATGGTGCATAAAAAAGCCAAATTATTCCAACTACCAGAGCTGCTTTAGCGTTATTAGAAGACATTGCAATCTCTATATATAATCTTCATTTGGATCTCGATCTTTGTTTGTCCGCGAATTAATTAGAAGAAGCACTAGAGGACAGTAGAGAGACAGCTAAAACATAGCCATTGCATTAAGAATCTCCTCCAGGATTATACTACTGAAGACTGTAGTACTCCAGTCACACCTCAAAACACAGACATTCAAACTAAACAAATTGTTGTGCTTTAAATTAACTAAAGAGATCTTTATTTAGATCTTGATCTTTGTTTGTCCGTGAATTCCATGCATGCGTAGACCACCTTCCATTTTAATACGTTGTTGTTACTCACGGATGTCAACAATGTGCCGGAATAATGAAAGGGGTGGTGGACAGTGTTACGCTGGTTAGCTCCTGAGGCCTGGTTAGAGAATGAGATTGCCGAAGATAAAAGGTACGTGCCTACGTAACATATGAATGAAAGAAAGACAGTGGGTAAAATGAATGACAACGTAACAGCACGTTCCGGAAATTATTATTGTTACGTTGTAGCCGGCGAGTGCTATGCGTCTCACAGTTGTACCGTGGCTTGATCACATGTCAGTAAAGTGATCCCTATTTATGCTTTAAAGAGCCTGGATACCTATGTGTCCCCCTTTTATAACCATTGCTCCGTGTATATTGCCTTACTCTTTGGATTGCCACAAAGCAACCTACGAGATTGGAGAAAGGTTGAGAAGAGATCGTGAGAGGAAACGATAGCTTCGTGAAAATGAGACAGACTGTGAACGGACAGAAGCAGAAATGCTCCTACACCACCACATAATTACGACTCGGACAGTGATTCCGAGTAGGCCGTTCCTATCAAATCAATATCCAAGGGTTTTCTTTTGTAATTTTGTTTCCCTTATAAAAAATCATAATGCTGTGCGACGAAGGGTCCAGTTCACGACTGGCAGCCGCGTTTAAACAGGGAGCCCTTCACAGACAACTTTAACACGCCGCAACGTAGTTGGGCGCACATGGCTAGTGGAAGAATAAGAAGAGAGCAGGTATTTACAGATCATACTGTCCCCCATAACAATGACTGGCTTCTATGTCGATTTAGATTTCCAAGAGCTACCTTCTTGGAGTTGTGTGCTGTTAGAATACTAGGATGTATACTTGATATCACTTTTATGATGAAATGAATAAAGTGCAATGAACATACTTTAACAGGTAAATTGTTTACTTTATTTAAATAATGTACACTCTTAATAAGGGGACAGGGTGGCATGATGGAAGCGCTGCTGCCTTGCAACAAGGGGCTCACATCCTGTGTGTTCCCTGCCTGGAGTTTGTATGTTTTTTGTGCTTCGATTTCCTTCCAAAGCATTGCAGGGTAGTGGATTTGGGGATGCTAAAATTAACACTATTATTGTATATATACAAGCACTGTGCACAAGGCAGTAACAATCTCTGGCTGGGGTGCCTGCTCATCACTACTGCTGCGTCACCGTGCCCCCACATGTTTAATACACGTTTTAATGCATTTCATCATGAAAATGATAAAGTATACATCTTAGTATTCTAAAATTTTCAGAGAGCTTTAGTATCAGGAATGTAATGTATTCTGTGTGACGGCTGTCAACACAACAGAAAGCCTGTTTAAAAAGCAGGTAGAGATTAATGACAGGGTTGGGGAACAATCAGGAAAGAAGCATTTAAAATGGGAATTTTCAGATTAAAGTTGACATTTTGACTTTTATCTCGAAGGAGATTTAAAAATTTTTTTTTTTATTTTAAGGACGTTGGGCTGCTACTTGGCTTGTCATGGCAAATTTGATGTCTGACCACTTCTTTTTTATTATTGGGAACTGTGCGACTTTCTGAACTTGAACTTTTGAGTCACTCCACCATGCTGTGCCACTCCACCAATTTTCTTTTGTTACTTATATCACTGTTTAAGCCACCAAATTGTACATTTTTCCTTGCCTGCACTTTACTGAGCAGGACCTCCGTTTTGCATATGGCGAAATCCTTTTGTACACATGCTTTTGCCATTGTCTTAAGAAAACACTGAACAAAGAGACTATTCATATTGATTTGCCTATTCAAATAGGTGAAATTCAGGGAGGAGTCAGGGTGGGGCTGTAGTGACATGCATGTGTGTTAAAATTCACTTTGATTGGTATTTATAAAGGAAAAGGGCATGGAACTTTGCTTATGTACAGTTTTATGCATCTGAATTTTTTGTGCATATGCATATTTCCAGTTTTGTCAGTATGCTTTATAGTGAATTCTACGCATGGCACTAAACAGGAGGCCCCAGCAGCCTTTGTACAATGTTACAATTTCATGTATTTCCTAAGATAAATAATGAGTGTCAATTGTTATAATTTTAAAATGTAAGTGTACACTGTGTAATACAGTAGATATGAGCAAGCTTAGCGGGAGCTATTAAAGAGAGAAAGTATGAAGTCATTAATGAAGGGAAAAAGCCAATTTAGAGTAGGATTTGGTAACTACTAGTTACTACTAATTGATTGTGTTCATCTTAATGAAATATGACTCAGGAATGCCCAACCCCCTAATTAAAGATAAGTGAAATATTTTTATCAAATTAATCTTTTAAAGGGTTTTGAGGAACACAGGTTTATAAAGATTAGGAGGACTGTATAATGCAACTTTACATCATTAACCCTTTGAAACCTGGCCTCGCCAGAAATTTTCAACTATTTTTAAAACAAAATATTGTGATTTATAAAACTAACATTTTATCATATAATGATAATATGATAAGCCACAATGCTATAACAACAGATTGATACTATAGAACAAGCCATACCACTTTTAGTCTTGCAGTTTTTGTCATATTTTGATATCCATTAAAATGACCTAATGCAAAAACTGCAATTTTGAGTGATATGCTTCAAAAGAATTTTTAGTACCAGAAGCAATGAACAAGAACACTTCACATTGTTTTTGCATTCTTCTGATCAATTGCCAGGCATCTCTTCTCTTGTTTCTGGCATCAAACACCTGAACTTCCTCAGGTGCAGTGCAACCGGCTCCAGGGACAACGGCAGGCAGGGAATTTGACTGGTGTGGCACACCTGTCACACCATAATGCAGATATCCTAAGGCAAACTCAAGGAGGAAAGAAACCTCCCTTGGTGCGCAAGGGCAAAAGCTCTCTTTGTCCGCTTGCATTTCTCTGCGCACACTAAGCATCTATTGTTTTCAGTTGATCTCATGCTAAAATACAACTGAAATCCTTTCCGTTTTCTTCATGAAACCTTTGAGTAAAAAACAAAGCTGATCTGCAGCTAAAAAAACAGCAGGATAGCTTGCTCAAGTAGCATAACAGCATAACTCGTCAGTGGTATAATATGTGGCAAGTTTAGTATAGCGAAGGCAGGTATTCCAGCTAGCTAGGTTATGACAGCAGAGAGGTGTAGTGGGTCTGTCAAGAATAGGACTCTATGGTGGCAGAATGCAAGATTTAGAAAGCAGAGTAGCGTAACAGTAGTGTAAGTGTAACAGATATGTGCAGGCCAGCAGAGTTATGATGACAGACAGGACGTTACAACAGCCTTTCAGGTATATAGCGCTATGTGGCTGGCACGAAAACTGGCCTGTCGGGTTTAAAACAGTGCATGCATGAACACTTAAATAGAAAGGAAAACAAAGCAATTTAAATTTGTTTCACATAAGCAGTTTATGGCTAATATTAGGTGTGTTACAAATATACTCCATCTGTACCTGAAAATTCATTTACTTAATTTATACAATTGGACCCCTGTTCATATCTTCTCTTAACCTCCATTGGCTCAGCCTGATATCACTCAAGTCAAGTATGTTTTACGTAATCATTCCAGCGTGCCTCCATGGCCTTGTGCGACTTCATTGTTGTGTTGTACAGCTAAAGTATTACCTTTCAATTGAATGCGACAACCTTTTGGAACGATAAAACTCAAGCACCTATTAACCCTTTTGATTCTATCTATTCTCTACCTTCTTGCTGACAGCAGTACAACTTATATAAGACTTATAAAGGCTTGATGTCAGTAGGAATTCCCAAGTCCATATTCCCATACTGTACTATTTTGTCCCCTAATGTTTTATTTCTAACAGGTTTCTAAGTTTTTACTTATTCACATCTTCAAATTCAGAAAAAAATATCATCTCACCATTCAATCAAAAAGTTCTATCTTGGAGTTTGCGAAAAGACACCTGTAGGACTCTGAGATGGTGAGAAATAAGATTCTCTGGTCTGATGAGACCAAGATAGAACTTTTTGGCCTTAATTCTAAGCGGTATGTGTGGAGACAACCAGGCACTGTTCATCACTTGTCCAATACAGTCCCCACAGTGAAGCATGGCGGTGGCAGCATCATGCTATGGGGGTGTTTTTCAGCTGCAGGGACAGGAAGACTGGTTGCAATTAAGGGAAAGATGAATGCGGCCAAGTACAGGGATATCCTGGACAAAAACCTTCTCCAGAGTACTAAGGACCTCAGACTGGGCCGAAGGTTTACCTTCCAACAAGACAATGACCCTAAGCATACAGCTAAAATAACGAAGGAGTGGCTTCACAACAACTCTGTGACTGTTCTTGAATGGCCCAGCCAGAGCCCTGACTTAAACCCAATTGAGCATCTGTGGAGAGACCTAAAAATGGCTGCCCACCAACGTTTACCATCCAACCTGACAGAACTGGAGAGGATCTGCAAGGAGGAATGACAGAGGATCCCCAAATCCAGGTGTGAAAAACTTGTTGCATCTTTCCCAAGACGACTCATGGCTGTATTAGCTCAAAAGGGTGCTTCTACTAAATACTGAGCAAAGGGTCTGAATACTTAGGACCATGTGATATTTCAGTTTTTCTTTTTTTAATAAATCTGCAACAATTTCAAAAATTCTTTTTTTGTCTGTCAATATGGGGTGCTGTGTGTACATTAATGAGGGAAAAAAATTATTTAAATGATTTTAGCAAATGGCTGCAATATAACAAAGAGTGAAAAATTGAAGGGGGTCTGAATACTTTCCGTACCCACTGTGTGTGTATATATGTATATGTATATACCGGAAAGTATTCACAGTGCATCACTTTTTCCACATTTTGTTATGTTACAGCCTTATTCCAAAATGGATTAAATTCATTTTTTTCCTCAGAATTCTACACAAAACACCCCATAATGACAATGTGAAAACAGTTTAATTGAGGTTTTTGCAAATTTATTAAAAATAAAAAAACTGAGAAATCACATCCATCCATCCTCTTCCGCTTATCCGAGGTCGGGTCGCGGGGGCAGCAGCTTAAGCAGAGAGGCCCAGACTTCCCTCTCATGTACATAAGTATTCACAGCCTTTGCTCAATACTTTGTCGATGCACCTTTGGTAGCAATTACAGCCTCAAGTCTTTTTGAATATGATGCCACAAGCTTGGCACACCTCTCCTTGGCCAGTTTCGCCCATTCCTCTTTGCTGCACCTCTCAAGCTCCATCAGGTTGGATGGGAAGTGTCGGTGCACAGCCATTTTAAGATCTCTCCAGATATGTTCAATCGGATTCAAGTCTGGGCTCTGGCTGGGCCACTCAAGGACATTCACAGAGTTGTCCTGAAGCCACATCTTTGATATCTTGGCTGTCTGCTGGTCTGAGATTCCTTCAGGTGCCTTTTGGCAAATTCCAGGTGGGCTGCCATGTGCCTTTTACTAAGGAGTGGCTTCCGTCTGGCCACTCTACCATACAGGCCTGATTTGTGGATTGCTGCAGAGATGGTTGTCCTTCTGGAAAGTTCTACTCTCTCTACAGAGGACCTCTGGAGCTCTGACAGAGTGACCATCGGGTTCTTGGTCACCTCTCTGACTAAGGCCCTTCTCCCCCGATCGCTCAGTTTAGATGGCCGGTCAGCTCTAGGAAAAGTCCTGGTGGTTTCAAACTTCTTCCACTTATGGATGATGGAGGCCACTGTGCTCATTGGGACCTTCAAAGCAGCAGAAATTTTTCTTTAACCTTCCCCAGATTTGTGCCTCGAGACAATCCTATCTCGAAGATCTACAGACAATTCCTTTGACTTCATGCATGGTTTGTGCTCTGACATGAACTGTCAACTGTGGGACCTTATATAGACAGGTGTGTGCCTTTCCAAATCATGTCCAATCAACTGAATTTACCACAGGTGTACTCCAATTAAGCTGCAGAAACATCTCAAGGATGATCAGGGGAAACAGGATGCACCTGAGCTCAATTTTGAGCTTAATGGCAAAGGCTTTAAATACTTATGTACATGTGCTTTCTCAATTTTTTTATTTGTAATAAATTTGCAAAAATCTCTTTTTTCACGTTGTCATTATTGGGTGTTGTGTGTAGAATTCTCAGGAAAAAAATGAATTTAATCCATTTTGGAATAAGGCTGTAACATAATAAAATGTGGAAAAAGAGATTGTGAATACTTTCCGGATGCACTGTGTGTGTATTATATATATATATATATATATATATATATATATATATATATATATATATATATATATATATATGTAAAAATAATACACACACACACACACGTACTCGCTTTGCTTGCCCACCCCCATGTTTGGTTTACCGCATATAAAATTTAAAGAGATTGTTATTGGATATGCCATCGATCATCTGCTGTCTTTTTGCTGCTTGTGAGCTGCCTGTTCTGCTTGTCGCATGTTGTTGTTTTAAGAGCTGGGAGCACATGATGCGTGTCTGCTAAATGCAATCCAACAACTGCTAGGGTTAGATGTCAGTGGACTTGTTTTGAATGATGGCTCACTGCCTTGTCTTGCGTGATGTTGTAAAAACAATACAGTGGGATGCAAAAGTTTGGGCAACCTTGTTAATAGTCATTATTTTCCTGTATAAATCGTTGGTTGTTACGATAAAAAAATGTCAGTTAAATATATCATATAGGAGACACACACAGTGATATTTGAGAAGTGAAATGAAGTTTATTTGATTTACAGAAAGTGTGCAATAATTGTTCAAACAAAATCAGGCAGGTGTATAAATTTGGGCACCACAAAAAAGAAATGAAATCAATATTTAGTAGATCCGCCTTTTGCAGAAATTACAGCCTCTAAACGCTTGTAGGTTCCAATGAGAGTCTGGATTGTGGTTGAAGGTATTTTGGACCATTCCTCTTTACAAAACATCTCTAGTTCATTCAGGTTTGATGGCTTCCGAGCATGGACAGCTCTCTTTAACTCACACCACAGATTTTCAATTATATTCAGGTCTGGGGACTGAGATGGCCATTCCAGAACGTTGTACTTGTTCCTCTGCATGAATGCCTTAGTGGATTTTGAGCAGTGTTTCAAGGTCGTTGTCTTGTTGAAAGATCCAGCCCCGGCGCAGCTTCAGCTTTGTCACTGATTCCTGGCCATTGGTCTCCAGAATCTGCTGATACTGAGTGGAATCCATGCATCCCTCAACTTTGACAAGATTCCCAGTCCCTGCACTGGCCACACAGCCCCACAGCATGATGGAACCACCACCATATTTTACTGTAGGTAGCAGGTGTTTTTCTTGGAATGCTGTGTTCTTTTTCCTCCATGCATAATGCCCCTTGTTATGCCCAAATAACTCAATTTTAGTTTCATCAGTCCACAGCACCTTATTCCAAAATGAAGCTGGCTTGTCCAAATGTGCTTGAGCAGACCTCAAGCGGCTCTGTTTGTGCTTCCTCTGCATCACTCTCGCATACAGCATCTCCTTGTGTAAAGTGCGCCAATGGTTGAACGATGCACAGTGACTCCATCTGCTGCAAGATGATGTTGTAGGTCTTTGGTGCTGGTCTGTGGGTTGACTCTGACTGTTCTCACCATTCGTTGCTTCTGTCTATCCGAAATCTTTCTTGGTCTGCCACTTCGAGCCTTAACTTGAACTGAGCCTGTGGTCTTCCATTTCCTCAATATGTTCCTAACTGTGGAAACAGACAGCTTAAATCTCTGGGACAGCTTTCTGTATCCTTCCCCTAAACCATGATGGTGAACAATCTTTGTCTTCAGGTCATTTGAGAGTTGTTTTGTGACCCCCATGTTGCTACTCTTCAGAGAAAATTAAAGGAGGAGGGAAACTTACAATTGACCCCCTTAAATACTCTTTCTCATTATAGGATTCACCTGTGTATGTAGGTCAGGAGTCACTGAGCTTACCAAACCAATTTGAGTTCCAATAATTAGTTCTAAAAGTTTTGGAATCAATAAAATGACAACGGTGCCCAAATTTATGCACCTGCCTGATTTTGTTTGAACAATTATTGCACACTTTCTGTAAATCCAATAAACTTCATTTCACTTCTCAAATATCACTGTGTGTGTCTCCTATATGATATATTTAACTGACATTTTTTATCGTAACAACCAACGCTTTATACAGGAAAATAATGACTATTAACAAGGTTGCCCAAACTTTTGCATTGTTCTTTATTTCCGGCCCCAGGCGTGGTTAAATCTCTTTCTTGCAGGACGTATAACGCTGCTCACGTTGTGAAGGGGTGTGAAGTAGGGCAGCTGCTATTGCGCTGCCCATCAATCATTTTAAAGCCTGTACAGTTGCTCTCCTTTTAGCCACTTCATGTCTCTGCTGCTCGCATTGTGATCGCTTCTCCGTGATCATAAATATACACCTGAGCGAATTGTGTTTTCTTTGAAATTAAACTTGTTGTTGGTTTAACTGTTGCAGGACCAAAGATTCTTATAATGTATGATCCGTTATTGTGTAAATCTGCGTTTTGTGCATTGAATGATGTGAATGCGAAAAGACTTTGTTTTCTGTTCTTTTCCTTTTATTTCTGACCTTGCTTCGTCCTGCTATTTTTTCAATTACACCTCGTCCTGATGATTAATTTCCTTTTGTCTGCGCTAATGTAATCTTTTAGTCGTCAACGTTTCATTTATAATGTATTGCCCTTTATATGCTTTATATGCACTGAGACACCTGTATCTGTGTGTGCTACTTCCCTTTACACTACTGATTTTTTTTTTTTGCTGGCCGTGCTCTGATATTGCTTGTAAGTAGGGTGTGTCTTGCAAGTATCTCATGTTCTATATCCCCGCGATCTTTCATCTCGAGGGTCTTTTATTTGTCTTCCGTGATCTTAATGTGAAGATCACGTATCATCTCCTAGTCATTCCCTCCGAGAGAGAGAAAGAGAGGAGATAAACACAACTTGTAAGGCAAATGCATAAAATGAACCATTATCTATAAGTTAAAAAAAAAAATACATAGCCAGTCATTTTATGCTGGAGCCTAGGAGTGTGTGTATGTACAGTATTGCCTATGATAATATCTTCATTTTTGTTTTAAAGATGTGCAAGCTGAAATTACAGTGTGTCACTCACTTTGAAAAAAATCAATCAAAAAACACTTTGAGAATCCATGCATTCACTGTCTCATGTAATGTAACAGGATACACTACCGTGTATGCGCAAAACGAGCACCTAGGTATGTACGGTCAGCACACAACAAGTTGAGCAAGCATAGCTGCCAAAAAATGAGTGAGCAAACAGCATCAGGGGATAAAATAGCCTTGCAATGTACATTGTTAGATTTAATTGCAAGATTTGGATCATCCTCACTCACATGTAGGTGGGTTGGCTTTGAAAAGACAGATGTGGCTCAAAAGATGGCAATCTAGAAACTTTGTAGGGAAATCGGTTGCCATTGACAACTAACTTGTTTTACCATCTGCAAACTAACCACTGCACAGAACATGAAGAATATGAAAAGCTTCAGGAGTCAGCTGACATGATAGATCTAAATCTCTCAAGGTACAAGCACAAAAATACAATCAGGAAACTTTAGTGGAATCTTTCTGCAAAAAAAGAGCCATGTGACAAGAAAGGCAACAGATGGCATGAGATAACAAACGTCACCAACATCGCAAAAGATAATGGTGCCAATTCAAGCAGTTAAAATGGATGGTTTCAAACAACTTTTGAATATTTTAGTCCCAAGATGGACACTGCCTGGCTGAAAATATATTTCGGCCAAACAGCTCTGCCTAAATCGTATGATTCATGTCGCCAGACTCAAACACATGAACCGCAGAAGGTTTCACATTTTGCCACATTTTGATTTATAGTCAAGCCAAACATCTGAGCTATACCTCTCCTTGCCACTTCTTTTCATCGAAAAAACCTGTGAACTGCAAACCTACTGCGTGCAAACATCCTGCTTCCTGGAATACCACAATTGTAACATCACTGTGCAAATTCTGAAAGATGTGCTGGCATCATGGTCACTGCAAGAAGACTGCATAGTTTGCATGACAGACACTGGGGCTAATGTTGTCAGTGCCCTGCAGATTAACAACTGGAAGAGGCTTTCTTGTCATGGACATAGACTTCATATTACAATCAGTGATTAATTTGGGCTCCTCTATAAAATTCCATTTAAGTGAAATGGATCTAGTACAGATCCCTGTAGGTGTCAGACAAAAAAAAAAAAAAAATCTTTCAATTAATTTTTATTTTTTTAAGAATCATATGTCTATAAGGTGCATTGTATTTTGCAAGCCATCTTCGTTGAAGTCATCGATTCCAAACCATATTTTTTCCACACATCCTAGACTCCTTGCCCCGCTCCATCCTGCCACTATGGCTGCAGAAGTCAGGAGCAGGTGATGACACAAGGGAGGAAGCAAAAAACGAAAAGAGAGTCTTTTGGCAGCTATTAAAAAGAGAGAGAAAAAGAAAAAAAAAAGGAATTCAGAGAAGATGAGTCTCTTCACACTGTCATTGAAAAAAGCTACTTGATGGTACCTCAGGTGGACTTTGACGAAAATCCACTTGAGTAATGGAAAACACAAAACATACATTTTCCCAAATTGGGGAAACTTGCAAAAAATATCTGCCTCCTTGCTTCAAAGAGTGTTTTTTTTCTCAAAAGATCAACTCACAGTAAAATCGTTCATGCCACATGGTTGGTTTCATTTTGATTGACCGCTGTATTTATGCAAGAACTTACACAAGCCGATAGAAAACATATCCTTATCTCGATATGTGATAAAATGACAATTTCCATGACCATTTTGTTATTACAAACATGTGTCGGAAACATGGAAGGCATGTCTTATTACACTTTAAAGTTTTCTGCTTCATCTGTAAGATCTTAGGCTTTTATTTTTTGGTGATGCCTCATGTCCCATGAAGGCTTCAGTGTAAAATGCATAGACTGACTAGAAAATGTTTATAGAAAATGCTTAACTTTAGAACACAATTTCGTTTGACAAATATTTCAGAAGAAATAAATTTGCCTTCAAAAATACCAAAATACTATCGTTAAATAGGCAAAGTTGCAGTTCTGATGATCTGCTACCCTGAAGATCACTGGAACTCCAATATCACAAACATACTGAACAGTCTAATATTGAGCTATTTGAATGCTTTCACTTTTGAATCCCAGGCTTAAAGTATATGTGGTGTTACTTTAATAAACACAACTGAGCTCTTATATTTCCCAAAACAGGTAATATTATGCTTTCTAAGTTAGTAACTTACTAAAAGAATTCTTCACATTTTACCAAATAATATTTCACCTCAATTTCCACATAAAAAGTATGAGACTGCCTGATCCTAAAACTTCCATATATTTTTATTTTGCACTTACTTTTTCCAGACTGATTTGAAGGTGATGGTTGATCTTCAGGAGCTTTAAGAGATGAAACTTCCTCAGTCCTCTTTGTGTCAGAATTTAATGATTCAAACTTCACCTTGACATCACCATATTTAATAATTTTCCATTCCTGTGTCTCAATGTTGACAGAAATCTCATTATGTTCTTTAATGCCCGATGACTTCAATTCATAGGTTTCATCCTTACTGCCCAGACTCTCTTGTTTAGGGTGGATAGACTTCCATTCACAGTCATCTTCCTCTTTAATATTTACAGCCATTTTCTCCATAATATCAATCTGACTTGTCTCTTGTTTCAGTTCCATCTTGGCTTTACAGTAAAGCACCAGCACCTTCCTTTGCTGTTGAAAGAACAGAATTAAATTCTATCAAACTGCACCATTCAGCTCTAACAAAATTTCAATTTCTTTTCAAAACATCATACCAACCGAGGTCCCTGGCAAGTAAGACGGCCTAGAGAAACCACACTATAGTATGTTAACAGTAACTCAGCACTGTTCATATCAAATTAGTATTATTAAATCAAATTATTAAACACATCTAGAAGAGTGGAGTGAAGGTCCAACAGGTTTGAGAAAGACCACCTCACAAGGTTGGCTTACAGGTATTGTGTATATAATTAAAAAGTGATTAATGCCAGGAAACCAGAAGTTCTTGATGTATTAGTTCAATTCAACTCTGTTTAGTTTTTCTTAACACTCTTCATTGAATGCAGGGGACATAGCGTTGGGACAAGTTTTCAGCTAAAATCCACATACTAGCTTAACAAATGACTAATTACACAATGACTAAAGATAGTGTGAACTTGAACCCGGACACAGACAGACGGACATCGTTGGATCCTCCACACACCTGTTTATTTACAATAACTATTTACAGTTAGTCACGTGCACTCCCCAGTGCCTCTTGCACCATTCCCCAAAGTCCAGGCCTCACAGTTTCTATGCCTCTCTCTCCTGGCCGCCTCTAATCCTCTTTCCAGCTCCATCTCTCTGCCACCCGACTTCCGCCAATGACTGGAGGGAGGCGGCCCCTTAAATAGGAACCCGGATGGGCTCCAGCTGCTTCCTCCACAGACACGCCCCAGTGTGGCGGAAGTGCCGGCTGCGCATCCGGAAGCCGTCTGGGTGTCCCCCGTCGTCTTCCCCCCAGCACTTTCTGGTGTGGCGGAAGTGCTGGGCTCCAGGGATATCCAGGCACCGGGGCGCTGGCCGTGGGTCCCTACAGGGCTGGGCTTCCAAGCCCTTCACCCGAGGCCCCCAACATAACCAGGACGGAAGCCCCCTCGCGGTCTGGAGGAGGTGCAAGCCCTCCTCCGGTCCTCCTGGGCGTCCCGGCCGGGCTCCAGCCCCGGCTGGGGACCACAATTGACACACAAATTTATTTAATCAGGCAGTAAACCAAAGTAGTCTAAAATGGATTAACATAAATGGAACCCAACAATATCTGTCGATTAAATAATTGTTGAAATATGACAACGGAAGAGAAGAAAAACTCTAGTCAGCAGCATCATTGGAAAAAATAAATGACTTTGTGGGTCTTGAGGTGGATGTTGGGGATTTTATAACAGAGAAAGTCAAAGACAAAGTTGGACTCTGTCACAGTTGTGGAGATCTAGGCCAAATGGCAGCCTACTCCCTTCTTAAGATTTTCTTATTATATTTCTAAGACAACAAAGTGCAAACAGAGTATTAATATGGGACATCATCATCTTATTTTTTTGGCTGCTCCAGTTAGGGGTTGCCACAGTGGATCATCTTTTTCCAAATCTTTGTGTATACGGCATCTTGTTCTGTTACACCCATCACTTGCATGTCCTCTCTCACCACATCCATAAACCTTCACTTAAGCCTTCATCTTTTCCTCTTTCCTGACAGCTCTATCATTAACATTCTTTTCCCCAATATACCCAGCATCTCTCCTCTGCACATGTCCAAACCAACGCAATCTCACCTCTCTGACTTTGTCTCTCAACTGTTCAACCTGAGCTGACCTTCTAATGTACTCATATCTAATCCTATCCATCCTCGTCACACTCAGTGCAAATCTTAGCATCTTTAACTCTGCCACCTCCAGCTCTGTCTCCTGCTTTCTGGTCATTGCCACCATCTCCCACCCATATAACATAGCTGGTCTCACTATTGTCCTGTAGACCTTCACTTTCATTTTTGCTGATACCCGTCTGTCACAAATCACTCCTGACATTCTTCTCCACCCATTCCACCCTGTCTGCACTCTCTTTTTCACCTCTCTTTCACAATCCCCATTACTCTGTTCTGTTGATCTCAGGTATTTCAGCTCATCCACCTTTGCCAACTCTACTCCCTGCATCCTCACCATTCCGCTGGCCTCCCTCTCATTTGCACACATGTATTCTGTCTTGTTCCTACTGACCTTCATTCCTCTCCTCTCTAGAGCAAACCTCCAACTCTCCAGGGTCTCCTCGACCTGCTTCCTACTCTCGCTACATACTAGGGCAAATTACAATGTGAAAATCAAGCAGACCTTATTGAAGATAGCACCAATAACATCAAGCATAATCATAAATCACTCTTCAAGATAAAGATGACAATATAGAGTGTAACAGAACTGACCGGTGCAAGAAAAATCAAATCAGCAAATATACAAAAACACAAAAGTAGACATGAAAAGCAGCTAGAATTTTTCCTCATAAATTTTAATTGGGGAGCAAAGCAAGAAGTTTTACATGTCAAAGAACTAGAAGACATTCTTGACAACTTACGAGTTTGTATTCCATTAAGCCAGTTGGTTACTTGTATATCTGCTCATCTGTGACACGAGAGATTCCTGAAATTGAGCCTGAGATAATTAGATACAAGTAAGGGTTATATGCACATTAGTCAGCTTACACCTGACTGCATTTTACTGAGCTGTATGACACAAACAATTTGCATCCTGCATCACTTAACAGGCTGACTGTAGCTTTTTTTAAAGCTTAATGTCTTCATAATAATGAAGTACTATATGATTCTGAATATTTTCATCCCTAAATCAAAAAAGTAAAACCGACTGTAATAAAACACTAAGGTCTATGTGTGTGTTGGAGTGATTAGATTTTAATTATAAAAAAAAATGCTATTACAAAACAAGCAAATATGTGAAATCAAAAAGAAGCTGGAAATGTGTTTTTCTGCTTTTTTTATTTTGTGTTAAAGTTGATTTAATTTTGTGCTGACTTGTGTGTGTATTAAAAAGTGAGTCTATCCCTTTAACAACATTACCTGGAGTGACAAATCCATTGGATTCAGTGGGTTTGACAATGCATATGTTAAACTGGAAATTTGAAACAGGAAGAGAAGACGACATGAAAAGAGTCATATGTCTTGATCTAATGCTATTGTTGAGACTGTTTATACGCTTTTCAACAGATAAGAGCTGCACCTATGTGCACAAACACTAATGTTTTTGTATTTTTTTTTTTTTAATAAAACACTGAAAAGTATATACAAGATATTATACCAGCATCTACAAAAAAACAACAGTTTTTCACTGTATCATTGTTTTTTTTTGTGCTAAGAAACTGTGCTGGAATTTTTAAAGCTTTTTTTCCAACCATACAGGAGCAAAAGTAGCTGGAAAAGTTAATTGTACATGTACATGTTCTTGTTAATTGTATTTGAATTAGCATCTACAGTTGTGCTTGAAAGTTTGTGAGCCCTTTAGAATTTTCTGTATTTCTGCATAAATATGACCTAAAACATCATCAGATTTTCACTCAAGTCCTAAAAGTAGATAAAGAGAAACCAGTTAAACAAATGAGACAAAAATATTATACTTGGTCATTTATTTATTAAGGAAAATGATCAAATATTACATATTTGTGAGTGGCAAAAGTATGTGAACTTTTGCTTTCAGTATCTGGTGTGACCCCCCTTTGCAGCAATAACTACAACTAAACGTTTCGGGTAACTTTTGATCATTCCTGCACACCGGCTTGGAGTAATTTTAGTCCATTCCTCTGTACATAACAGCTTTAACTCTGGGATGTGGGTGGGTTTCCTCACATTAACTGATTGCTTCAGGTCCTTCCACAACATTTCGATTGGATTAAGGTCAGGACGTTGACTTGGCCATTCCAAAACATTAATTTATTCTTCTTTAACCATTCTTTGGTAGAATGACATGTGTGCTTAAGGTCGTTGTCTTGCTGCATGACCCACCTTCTCTTGAGATTCTTTAGAATTCTCTGATATAATTCAGAATTCATTGTTCCATCAATGAAAGCAAGTCGTCCTGGACCAGATGCAACAAAACAGGCCCAAACCATGATACTACCACCACCATGTTTCACAGATGGGATCAGGTTCTTATGCTGGAATGGAGTGTTTTCCTTTCTCCAAACATAACGCTTTTCATTTAAACCAAAACGTTCTATTTTGGTCTCATCTGTCCACAAAACATTCTTCCAATAGCCTTCTGGTTTGTCCACGTGATCTTTAGCAAACTGCAGATGAGCAGCAATGTTTTTTTTGGAGAGCAGTGGCTTTCTCCTTGCAACCCTGCCATGCACACCATTGTTGTTCAGTGTTCTCCTGATGGTGGACTCATCAACACGAACATTAGCCAATATGAGAGAGGCCTTCAGTTGCTTAGAAGTTACGCTGGGGTCCTCTGTGACCTCGCCAACTATTACACACCTTGCTCTTGGAGTGATCTTTGTTGGTCGACTACTCCTGGGGAGGGTAACAATGGTCTTGAATTTCCTCCATTTCTACACAATCTGTCCGACTGTGGATTGGTGGAGTCCAAACTCTTTAGAGATGGTTTTGTAACCTTTTCCAGCCTGATGAGCATCAACAACTCTTTTTCTGAGGTCCTCAGAAATCTCCTTTGTTTGTACCATGATACACTTCCACAAACATGTGTTGTGAAGAGCAGACTTTGAAAGATCCCTGTTCTTTAAATAACACAGGGTGCCCACTCACACCTGATTGTCATCCCATTGATTGGAACACCTGACTGTAATTTCACCTTCAACTAACTGCTACTCCTAGAGGGTCACATACTTTTGCCACTCACAAATATGTAATATTTGATCATTTTCCTTAATAAATAAATGACAAAGCATAATATATATTTGGATAGGAATATAACTAACAAGGTGGTTAAGTTTGCAAATGATACCAAGATAGGTGGATTAGCAAATAATTTGGATTCTGTTATATCATTACAAGACTTGGACAGCTTACAGACAGATTTGTGGCAGATGGAAATTTAATGTTAGTAAATGTAAAGTATTACACATAGGAAGAAAAGATGTTAGGTTTGAATACACAATGGGTGGTCGGAAAATCAAGAGTACACCTTATGAGAAGGATTTAGAAGTCGTAGTGGACTCTAAGTTATTGACTTCCCAACAGTGTTAGAAGCCATTAAGAAGGCAAACAGAATGTGAGGTTATATCCTGTAGCACAATGTGTGAAGTACAAATCCAAGGGGGTTCTGCTCAAGCTTTAACACTAGAATTACCAGAGTCTATGAAAAAACTCGTAGATCCGGCCCACCTTAAAACCGTTCTCACCTCTCTGGCAGCGTCCTTTGTCTTAAAAATGTGCCGATTAAAACAAGCAGCAAGCAGCTGGCTATTCCATCCCCCACCGTCACAGAACGTTCACTAAGTTTTCCTAGCTCATGCCTTGTTTGATTATCTGGGAGTAACAGCACAAGTACAGACGCAAACCAAGTGTATGTGTGTACTGTATAATATTAACAAAAAGAGCAGCTTACTACTGAAAACGGCAAATATAGGAGTGAGTGCAGATTGAATCGGGGACTCTTGATTACACTTGGTTTGCATCTGTACTTGCGCTGTTACTTAGTGTCAGATCGGGGGAGGGGAGGGGTTAGAGCGCATGACCTTATTCAATACAGCAGGACCAAGGCACATGTTGACCTTTTTTTTTCTTTCAGTACATGTGCCTTCCCTGTTTATTTATATATCTAGTGACTTCTCTGCCTGTCTGTCTATCTATTACGCAGTGCTCTGTCTGTCTGTGTGTTATGGATCTTAAAAGTAACAGTTATAAGGACACTTGTTCATGTTAATTGCAGTCTCAATTGTTAAAAAAATATTTTAAAAGGAGCATCCCACATGAAAATATAACAATCTCATTAACTGACAGTGCATCCCAGTTTATAAATTTTATGTCCGATTGTGGTTAAAAAGAAAAAAAAAATAACACTTACTCCTCAGGGGGGAATCAAACTCAGGTTTCTGAGGCACGACAAGCCCGCTATGCTCGAGGTCAGCTACTCTTACCACTACACTACGGATGCTGTTCTATGGTCCTGAAGCCTTTTGTGAAAGTGTTTATTTGATGTTTGGACTTCATACTTTATACATTCTATAGTTTATGCCTATATTTTGCAACATTTATTACTAAAATATGAAAAAGTTTCTGTTTTAACAATGTGTTTACACAGATTACTGTAGAAATGGAACACACATGAAATGCGTGTGTTACAAATAACGATCTATTATTTCCACTCTAAAACTCCAGCAGTTGAGTCACTCCCAGATAAACAAACAAGGCATGAGCTGGGAAAACTTAGTGAACGTTCTGTGACGGTGGGAGATGGAATAGCCAGCTGCTTGCTGCTCGTCTTAATTGGCACATTTAGAAGACAAAGGACGCTGGCAGAGAGGTGAGAACGGTTTTATGGTGGGCCGGATCTACGAGTTTTTTCGTAGACTCTGGTAATTCTAGTGTTAAAACACACTGGTGAGGCCTCATTTGGAGTACTGTGTGCAGTTTCAGTCTCCTGGCTATACAAAGCTCATAGCAGTGCTAGAAAAGGTCCAGAGAAGAAAGACTAGGTTCATTCCAGGTCTACAGGGGATGAATTACAAAGAAAGATTAAAAGTTTAAGCAAAAGTAGATTAAGAGTTGACGTGATTCAAATTTTAAAATTATGAAAGGAATTAGTACAGTGGATTGAGACTTATTTTACTTATTTACTTCATCAAGAACACTGGGACACAGTTAGAAACTTGTTAAGGGTAAATTTCACACAAATATTAGGAAGTTTTCTTTACACAAAGAACCACAGGCACTTGGAATAAGCTACCAAGTAGCATGGTAGACAGTAGGACTTCAGGGACTTTCAAAACTGCAGGCTGAATAGCCTGTTCTCGTCTAGATTGTTCTAATGTTGTAATATTCTAAACCCACAGTAATTTGTTGGTCTCTACAATTTTGTAAATTGTAATTTAATCTGAAATTCAAAAAAAACTAATTTTTCACTGTGCAACATTGGATGCTTGTATAAAAATGATAACAGCTTTTAAATTTTTGTGCCAATGACAGGATGTAGTGCGATTTCCAGAACTACCCTCTTGGGAACTGAAATCTGCAAACTGGCAGAACCCACCCCAGAGCAAAACAAGAACAAAACAATGATTCATAACAACACTCCAACCATAATACTATACGTAAATGATACCAAAAGATTCCTAACCTCAAGAAATATAGAACATACATAAGAACATATGAAATTTGACAAACGGGTGGAGATCATCGAGTCTGTCAAGTTTTTAGTTTAGCTAACAGCTAACCTGTCTTCATATCTCATCCTAATACTTCTTAAAGGTTGTCAAGGTTTCTGCTTCAACTACAAGGCTTGGTAGATTGTTTCACATTCTCTCAACTCCTTGCATAAAGAAGTGCTTTCTGGCTTTAGGCCTAAATGCATTTCAGCTTAATTTCCACTAATGTTCTTGAGTACATGATTCAACTTTGTGTTGAAAAAAATTCTTTTAAAATATATTTTATCAATGCCTTTGACAAGCTTAGGGAATTAAACCTGTTTAGTTGTGAGGAGACTGCGTGGGGACCTAATCCAGGTTTTCAAAATGTTATGTGTATGACATGACAAGTCCTTTGATGAACTTGGTTTGTCTCCTCTAGGCAGCTCCAATATCACACAACCATAAAGAAAAAGTCAGAAAAAAATACCAAACCCTTCTGAACCATAGTAGTGATGTGTTGCATGTTGATTGGAACCTGCAAGTTAAGAATTTTACTGTACCCTGTACATGTGACAACAGTGAACCTATAAAGCTGTAGAATTCAGTCTACCAGCCCCACTGTATAATCTGACTCCTCACTGTCTTTTAATAGACCCCAATTCTGCAAATCAATCTTGCACAATGTACCAAAGACTGAGTGGAGAAAGATATGCATGAATCATAAGCTGTCAGCTACACATTTCCCTCTATATTTATGTAATATATGGACTGTACATGCAACATATAAGTGAAACCATGAATTGCGAGTAACTTGGTTTGTAAGTGTTTTGCAAGACGAGCTAAAAATTTTAATAAATTTTGACTTGATAAACAAGAGATGTCTTGCAATACGAGTAGTACATATACGCTTTGTCTGCCAAGCACCACGTGATCACAACTGAGCTGATGGTTCTTCTCTCTCTCGCTCGGGATTGTGGATAATCGTCTCCCATTCTCCATCTGAGTCAGCGTGCCTCACTCATATAGTCAACAACTGTATTAGCGTATACCGTTTACTATAGCATGGTGACCGTGTGTGTGTTGTTTTGTAACATGTGAGTCCCTGTCTTGCACCCCAAAACACGAAGCTGAGTCTCAGTACTTTAGCAACACCAGCTTTATTCAGCTTGAAACAGGAACAGCACGGGTATTTATTGTTGCTGAATATGCCACTAACTATACACAGACACAGCAGTCAGGCAGAGTCGGGCCCAATTAATACTGTGCCCAGCTCATTTATAATGTTCCTGTATTACCCATCAACGGCAGGCGCTTATAGCATGTCCGCGATCTTTTCAGATTCACTTTTATGGTGAACTGCTACAGCGCTTGGAGCCTGCAGTTGCTTCAGGACGATCTTCCGCCTGTCGTCCCGTTGGGTGGAATCCCAAAAGAGTTCAGAAACTCACTCACACCAGCCATGATTCTTTTCAAAGGTAAAGTGTAGGTTAATTTGTTTTATGTATTTTTGCTTTATATTTTGTATTAATCATTTTTATATGAATAGTTTTGGGTTGTGGAACAAATCATCTGAGTTTCCATTATTTCTTATGGGGAAATTCACTTTGATGTACAAGTGCTTTGGATTGTGAGCATGTTTCTGGAACGAATTATTCTCGCGAACCAAGGTTCCACTGTATATGACCAGGGCCGTTCTTAGCAGTTTGAGGGCCATACGCGGTTCAGAAATGTGCAGGCCCCGGATGGGTGGGAGGTCCGGGGGTGGAGCCCCCCCGAGCTCAGGAAGGTTTTTTAATAAAACATCTGGAAAAGAATAATAAAATTTAGTATGAGGAGGGTATCATTACACACGACGTGTGGGACTGGTGTAGACGGCTGCAGTGCCAGGGGCCCTAGCCCCACAGCCTGACAAAAAAAAAAAAAATTGTAAGTTGGGGCCCTACGTGGATGCGTAGTTTGTGTATGCCTAAGAACGTCCCTGATATGACATTTTATGAAAAATATGCTTGATTGTACCCACCTTCAGAAAACTTCTTTTACTGAAGCCATATTGGCCACTTTTAATGAACATAAATGAGCATACAATGTTTAAGTATTATCAAAAAATTTTAAGGAAATCACCTTTAAACAATTCCTTGGGATGATAAGAAAAGAATATGAATTGGAATTTCAGGAATTTGGCTATTCAGAAAACACATTTCTCCTGAATTTGCAAAAAGCATACAGAAATTTACAAATAAGGCTTACATGTCATTGAGAATTGTCCAAAATGTGTAAGAGACACAGTAAAATCTCCAATGTTAAATTAGTTCTTTTAGCGTTAAGATAAACCGATTTTGATGTGCTAAACATGAAATATGAACATTTGCCACTGACAGGAACCCGTTAGGGTGTCATCCTATCCCTTTCTATTTCACATGTTCACATAGAGGGGATGCCATCTCATGGGAACAGGTAGTTGACAGAAGAAAGGGCAATGTCAAAGTAGGCCGACAGTATAAAACCAGCATCAACTTGATGTGGAGAAAGGAGAACATGCGAGATGGCACACGATAGCCAGAGCAAGCAGTGAGTGAAGAGTACAGCACTGGAAAGCAGTTCAATCACATGTTCACAAGCAACTCAGATCTAACAATGTATGGAAATACGAGAATAAACATAAAGAATACAATAAAAATTAACTCCTTACTTTCATCTGCCTCAAATTTCAAAATAAAATAAGCAAGATGAACTCGATAAGGGGAAAGTAAAAGAAGTGTTAAAAAAAAATCATTGCTGTGGAATCTATACACAAAAACTCTGACTCCAACTACTCTATTTGTAATTAGACTAATATATTTACTGTATCCATTGAAGGCACACAACATACAAGGCATCTCATCACTGTCAACATCAGGCTACTTTATAGCACCCCAACTTGTTATTAAAGTTTGAGTATATACGCTGTAGTGATACCATCATGGCTTTTGATATCATTTATTAAAGAAGATATAAGAATTGAGGAGCATGAACCGCAAGACAAATAATGGAAAATTAAGAGGCTATATTTTTTTATCAAAACGCTAAAAGAAAAAATATATTCAATAAATAATTCAATTAAACTATGTGAAATTGAAATTGAGCCATCGGGGGTGAAACCAGACCAACTTGGTGCTGGTCCCAAGCCCAGATAAGTAGACATGGCTAGTGTCAGGAAGGGCATCCAACTGTAAAATTTAGCCAAAATCTTAATGATGGAATCAATCCAATTAGCCTTACAAAATGCTAGGGCATACCCATAGGTGACGCACAGGGGAAATAAGCAAAAGGGCTGCCAGGCTGGCTAAATACGTTAGTCCAGAAAAAGCAAAAGACAACATGGCAGAGGAAGGAAAAGGGTCAGATAAAGGTAAGAGTGGTGACATTGAAAGTTGGGACACTGACTGATAAAGGAAGAGAGTTGGCAGCTTTGATGTAAAGGAGAAAAGTGGGGATGCTGTGTGCACAGGAAACTAGATAGAAGGGAGGAAAAATATCAAGAGAATGGAGAGGAGGCTTTAAGTTTTTGTATTGTAGAGCAAATGAGCAGGAAAAAATGATGTAGGTATAAATTGTATCCAAAGAACTAAAAGATAGACTTGTCGGTGTGAATAGGAGAAGTGGTAGGGTGAGGAGTGTCAAGCTAGGCCTTGGTGAAATTGTAATTAATGCGATGCAAATGCCCCTCAAGCGGGCTGTGAGTGAAAGAAAGGACATTTTCTGGACACAAATTGATGAAGAATATAAGAGGAAGCAAAGGTTATTGTTGCTGGTGATCTAAATGCACCCTCCTTGTACCCTCTCTATCATTTCTCTACTGTTTCTCACATGTTCAGAGTAGAGGAGGAAAATGGGGAAGGGGAGAGGACAGCAAATTTTGCCATGTCATCTGACTGGTGATAGTTAACACATTTCTGGAAAAGAAAATAAATAAGCTTGTGACTTACAATAGTAGGGGAACGGTACACCAATTAGACTCTCTAATGTGTAGAAGATCTCATTTGAAACAGATACATAATTGTAAGGCAGTACAGTGCAGCATCAAGTGGTGGTGATGGACTGGGAGATCAGAGGAAGCAGGAAAATAAAATCACAGCAAGCAGCACTAAGGACAAAATGGTGGAGATTAAAAGAGTAAAGGCTTAAGAATGGGCTTAGGGAGAAAGTTTTAAATGAAGTGCAGTCCTTTCAGAGTGTGGAGAAGTGATAAAAGAAGAACAGCAAAGTTGTATTAAGAGAAGGTGAAGAAGTGTTAGGTAAAATGATAAGAAGGAGCTGACCTGAGGAAAAAGGATTATGATGGTGAGACAGTGAGGTGTGGGATGTAATAAAGGCTAAGAAGGATGCAAAAAAGAAATTATATCAATCAGGGAGGAAGACAGAAAAATGTATAGGCAGACAAATAAAGAGAAAAGGCGGTAGTGGCAGCTAACGAAATAGCTTTGGAGGAGGTGAATGAAAAATTGGAAACAAAAGAGGGAGAAAGAATGATATTCAGAATAGTGAAGACTAGGATCAAGGCTGGAAAGGATTATAGTCAGATAAAGAAGATGAAACATCCATCCATCCATTATCCAACCCTCTGTATCTTAACTACAGGGTGCAAGGCAGGTAACAAACCTCGGGCAGGGCGCCAGCCCACCACAGGGTGTGCACACACACACACACACACACACACACACACACACACACACTAGGGACAGTTTAGAATCGCCAATGCACCTATCCTGCATGTCTTTGGACTGTGGGAGGAAACCCACGCAGACACGGGGAGAACATGCAAACTGCACGCAGGGAGGACCCGGGAAGCAAACCGGGTCTCCTAACTACCCACTGCGCCACCGTGTCGCCCAAGATGAAACATAAATCTCTTAAAATAATGAAAATATTTTGAAACTTACCATTAAAAAAATCTCAGTATTACAAAATGTGAACTTGTTCTCTTAACTAGTGCATTATGTAATACATCAGTTAAAGGAACTGTGTCTTAACTTTGCATTAGAATTTCTAAGAATGTTAAAAATATGATAAGTTTAAATTATACAGCCATTACCAATAAAATGTAAACACCATTTAATTGTTAAGAATCAATACACAATTGCCCGTTTTGTCTTTTGTTCAACATTTGTCAAAAGGTCTTCAATTATATATATAAAATTGTATGCAACTCAATCCTAGTGGTTTTGTCCCCTTTAATTAAAGGAAATCATACCATTGTCGAATGTTTTCATCATTTAAATGTATGATCTATAAATGGAGTTAACATACTGAAAAAGAAATGCAGTTATAAAAGTTTCGAGGTACTTACATTATAAATTCATAAAACTGATCCTGAAGTAACATTTCATCGATCAGCTCACCAAAGTAAAAACTGTCACTCAATCAGGACCTTTTCATTACAATTTTTTTTTGTATTAATACAAACAGTTTCAGTTTGAACCATTGCATAGATACCATTCAGTTTGTGGAATAAGCGATAATGTTATGTAAAGGGGCTACAGAAACTATGCGGCACTTACTGTTTCCATTGTATATTTGTCCTCTCTTTCTACACAAATCTTTTTGGTGGAGAGATCCCTCTCCACAGTTTACACAAACTGTTTCATTTTGATATGGCCTTCTTTAGATCAGATGAACACTACAGAATTATAAAATTAGCCAAATTTTACATAAGTATATCATCATGTATGCAGTTTGTATGCATTTATTAAAATTACTGAACACCCCAATACATGTGCAAATGACTGTGTAAATATATTGATTGCTAAAGCTTTCAACATCAATTAATTTAAGTGTAATGTAACTACTTTAGCATTCCACGTTCTATGATTTTTCCCCCTTTTTAATCCCGTGTATAAAAAATGTAATGGTCTCGTCCATTTTTTTTTCTTTACATTCTTGACTTTCTAAAAAAATGTCCAAAGTTAATATGTTATAGAAAACTGATGGCCGTATGTTCTCTTGTATTTGCTGCTGCTTTGTTAGTGATGAGGAAACGCAGAGGGCTTTTTTCTCATGCTGTTCTCTGATATTGTAGCCCAATGTCGTTATGTGTGTTTTCGTTCGATTTGATGGATTTAAACACACACTAACTATGGCAAGCCAAATTAACATTTAGAGATATCTCAAAATGAATTTTGGATATCTTAAAATGTAATTTACTTTTTAAGATATCTGAAACTCGCTTTGAGATATCTTAAAATAATTTCCTTTACATTTTAAGATATCTGCAATACATTTTGAGATATCTCAAATGTATTTCAAGATATCTCAAATACAGTTTCAGATATCTCAAAATAATTGTGTCTGCATTTCAAGATATCTCAAATGAATTTTCAGATATCTTAAATTGACCTTTCATGCATTTTAAGATATCTTAAATGCATTTCAAGATATCTCAAAATCATTTCCTGTAAAATTGCCTATTATTTCAATGGGGCTACTTGTTTATTATAAGATATCTTAAAATGTATTTGAGATATCTTGAAATGTGCAGGAAGTCATTTTAAGAAATCTTGAAATGTATTTGAGATATCTGAAAATGGACAGGAAGCTGTTTTAAGATATCTGGAAATGTATTTGAGATATCTTAAATTGTATTGTAGATATCTGAAAATGCTATTGAGATATCATGAAATAATTGAGTGTCCTTTTAAAGATATCTTAAAATGCATTTTAGATATCTTGAAATACAATTTGAGATATCTTGAAATACATTGTTAGATATCTGAAATGGAGCAGAGACCCATTTTAAGATATCATGAAATTAATTTTAGATATCTAAAAATGTATTTCAGATATCTGAAAAAAAAATGAATTTCAAGATATCTTTAATGCTTTTTAAGATATCTAAATTATATTTCAAGATATCTCAAAATAACTTCCTTCTCATTTTAAGATATCCCAAATTCATTTTGAGATATCTGAAATGCATTTTCAGATATCTTAAAATGACTTCCTGCACATTTCAAGATATCTCAAATACATTTCCAAGATATCTTAAAATAACTTCCTGTGTATTTCAAGATATCTCAAATTCATTTTGAGATATCTCAAAATAGACAGGAAGTTCCATTGAAAGAATAGGAAATGTTACAGGAAGTGATTTTGAGATATCTCAAAATGTATTTGAGATATCTTGAAATGCACAGGAAGTTATTTTAAGATATCTCGAAATATATTTGCGATATCTCAAAATGCACAGGAACGTATTTCAAGATATCTCGAATTGCATTAAAGATATCTTAAAATGCATTTCAGATATTTCAAAATGTACAGCATATCATTTCAAGATATCTTGAAATCTATTTAAGATATCATAAAATGCTTTTTAGATATCTTAAAATAGATGCATTTTAGATATCTGTAAGTCAATTTGAGATATCTAAAATGCATTTCCAGATATCTTAAAATCCATTTTGAGATATCTCTAAATGTTAATTCGGCTTGCCATACACTAACTGTGCCACTGTATTCTTTTCGTGAGTGCATCTTTGACTTAACTATGTGTCACTGCAGGCATTTTACTCTTTTAAATAAAACATCCAGAAATCAAAACGCTTTTTTGTGTGAAATTGACGCCTTCCCGAGCTCAAAGAATTCAGCGATACCACGAGCAGACTGACTGGAGGAACATACGGCAAGTAATGAATGTCAATGGGTGAGATGTCTGTGCGCTTTATAATAGAAAAGGAACGTCAAGCGAAATCAGGAGAACCACAGGTAAATTCAGATGGGCAATCAACTCCATTCGCGTGTGATTCAAGTCGCATGGTACAACATTGAATGAAATGAAGGATAAATCCCACCGCCATTACGTGATACCCCAAATTCGAATCGCTTACCTTATGTCTCTTTCTGATTTGATAGTTTTAATGACGGCTCACTCAACAGCTACAGTCTACCGTCTCGTTTACAGCCCACAAGTAGAAAGTAAGACGGTTCACATGCTGATTTCAGTAACTGTCGCCCTTAACGACGTCGCCAGTCACGTGGTGTTTTGACGTGCACACACGTCTGCTTGCTTTGGTGCGCATTCAAGCGCGAAGCCGCTGGGCTATACTTGTCAAGTCTCTATTTTAAAAAGATTTATATTTATTTTTCACATGCACAATTCTACAATACAATGACAGTGAAATGTCATTGTCCAACCTCCAGTACTGAGTATATGACAAAATATAACTAGAAGAAAAAAATATATTTAAAAACGCAAATACTGTATAGGCTATCTATAATAAGTTATGAGTGTAAATTGTAGTGTACCATTTAGAATCAAAAGTCACAGTAACAAAAGCAGTAAATATAAAATAAATATAATGAGCTAATGCAGGAGAACGTGCCATTATTAGAAAGGTGAAAACAAATAAATAAAATGTATTATTATTATTATTATTATTATTATTATTAGCATAGCTCAAAGCATAATTTAAAGTCTGTAGATGCAGAATAAAATGACAACGATAAAAATGAACTATTAAGCAGAGTTTAAAATGGGTAGGGCCTGAAGGAAAAAAAAAAAAAAAAGTTCTGGCCATAAGGGTGCAAACGTGTTTGCCTGGAAGCAACCACTGGATAAGTTTATGACTTTGGGCAAAATGTGTTTGCCATTTTCTATTTTGTTCCCAGGGTTGGATTTCCCATAAGGCCAACCTAGGCCATGGCCTAAGGCGCAGCAGTCAGGGGGGGCGTATATACAGTAGAAATAACCAAATATTTACAAATTTTTCAGTGTTATTTTGAAAAGACCATATAAAATGCTGTTTTTTAAATTTACATCCATATACATTAAATAAATTGAGCGGTACATTTACTTTGCCCATATCTACAGCTTGCACTGTCTTGCTCAGTCGCAGGCAAAAAGCATTTGCTATTTCTCTCTCACACACTTGGCATAAACCACGTGTTAAAGGAAAATTCCAGATTTGGCATTACAATAGTGATTCAAAATGATTCATTACGCTCATATCGCTTGACTTCTACATATCTACAGATAGTAGGTACGTAAAATATATTGTTACTACTTTTATATACTGTTTAGTTAACTCAGAGCCATAAGTCTGAAAACCATAAACAAAAAAGGTTGACAGGGGTGTTCACCAAATTATAAGGGGAGCTGAAATTTTTATTACAAAACATGAAACATACACAACTTATGGCTTGTTTATTATGCAGCATCATTTAATGTGGTGCAATGTAAGTTTGACACAAAATGCAAAAGATTTCAATAAAATTCTATAATGTCAGATGAGAATCGATGTAAATCTTTTGTATTTTATGTCAATTTTATTCGCTGTTTTTCGTATCAAATACCCAATCTGGGTGAATAATTTGAACTAATCTAAGAAGTAATTGTTGAAGTGGCTATGAGAAAAAGGACTACAAACAGCTTATCCAAATGTGGACATTTTATTAAGAATGTTTGTCTGTACGCCAGTGATGAATTCCTCGGCTGAAAGTTCTTTTTCTTCTCTGAAAAGATCATTTAAGATCTACGATGCAGCAAAATAAGCTGAATGCCCTTGCACTTCTTTTCATTGAAGCAGATTTAACAAGATCTGTTGACTTCAATGAAACAATTGAAGCCTTTTCATGGACAAAAGCACGAAGGAAGAAGTTCTAGTAGGTATTTAAGACGACTTGAAGAAATTCAATGGAAAGTTTTTTTGTAGGTGTTAAATGTTATGCAATTTCATAAGTAGTGTAGTTTTAACTTAAAAATACAGTATAATGTGGTCCAGAGATTATAAAGATTCTATTAAGTGCTTATATGTTTCAAAAATAAACTATTACATATTAAATTGAAAATTATAAATCAACTTTTTTTTGAGGGTTGCAGAATTATGCATTTTGGCCTAGGGCATAGAAATGTGTAAATCCGGTGCTGTTTGTTCCAGTCCTACATCAATAGGTATCAATTTTCTACTGTACATGCCTTGGCAGTGTTGTGTTGAGGATCCATTCAGTATGCCATATCTCTCTTTACAGGGCTTTATGCTCCTGGCAGGTGTAGCTACCAAACTAGGCAGTAATGTACCCAGAAAGCACATACACTACAGTAAAACTGTAGAATGCTTACAGTATGGCATGGAAGACTTTGAATTTCCTCAGTTGCCGATGGTGATACAGGTGCTGCCTTGATTTCTGTACCAGATTGAAGGTGTGATTAGTACATGTCAGGTGTTTTAGAAATATGCACACCAAGACACTTATAGCTGCTGACTCTCACCACTGGTGACTCGTAGATCCATAAGTGGGGGTAGTTCTTCTGCTGTTTCCACCTGAAATTCATAATCATCTCCATATTTTTTGCAGGTCCATGTTTTAAACTGAACTGAGTTAGTGCCTCCACTTTGTCTAGGTAGCCAGATTCATCCTCATTGAAATCGAGCTTTTGTGTCGTCTACATATCTCAGGATGGTGCTGGAGCTGTACATAGATATACAATTGTCAGTCAACAGAAAATATGGTAGAGGACACAGGATGCAGTCTATGATATTATTTATTTTGAATTCCAGAAAGCATTTCATAAGGTGCCACATGAGAGAAGAAGAAAGTAGTGGGAGTTCAGGATGATGTTACTGGCTTCGACAAAATTGACTTAGATACTGGAATTAGAGGGTTGTGTGAGGACCTCTATCAGAATTAGCTGACGTTAAAAGTGGTGTTCCATGGAGTCAGTGCTACTATACATATAAATAATTTGGATAGGAATATAAGTAACAAGCTCGTTAAGTTTGCAGATGATACCAAGCTACAGTAGGTGGACTGTCAGATAATCTATAATCTGTTAAATCATAACAGAGGAATTTGGACAGTACACAGGCTTGGACAGATTTTTGTTAGATTAAATGTAATGTTATTAAATATAAAGTATTACATGCAGCAAGTAAAAATGTTAGGTTTGAATACACATTTGGAGATCTAAAAATCAAAAGTACACCTTATGAGAAAAATTTAGGAGTCATAGTGGACTCGACATTATCAACTGGCAGATGGTCTTCAAAATCCATTAAGAATGCTAACAGAATGTCAGGTTTTATTGCGCCCTGATGTGTGGAGTACAAGTCACAAGAGGTTCTGTTCAAGCTTTATAACACACTGTTGAGGCCTCATCTGGAGTACTGTGCGCAGTTTTGGCCTCTAGGCTCCAAAAATGATATAGCAGCACTAGAAAAGGTCCAGAGAAGAGCAACTAGGCTGATTCCCGGGCTACAGGGGAAGAGTTATGAGGAAAGATTAAAAGAGCTGAGCCTTTTCAGTTTAAACAAAAGAAGATTAAGAGAAGACATGATTTAAGTGTTTAAAATTATGAAGGGAATCAGTCCAGTGGATTGAGATTGTTATTTTAAAATGAGTTGGGATGAATGGCCTGTTCTTGTCTAGATTGTTCTAATGTTGTTGTGGAGAACTAATGTTAAGGATGTGAGTTTTGGAGGCCGACTCTCACCCTCTGTGGTCTAGCACTCAGGATGTTCAAGACCCAGTTTCTAACAGAGGGGCTCAGTCTCAGATCCTTGAGCTGGAGGCCAGCTTGGGAAGAACTATAATAGGAAAGACTGAACTAAAGAGCTGGGGCCTCATGTATAAATGATGCGTACGCATAAAATGTTGTGTAAGCCCATTTCCACACTCAAATCATGATGTATAAAACCTAAACTTGACATAACGCCACATACAGTTTAACAGTAGCTCCAGCCCTGGCGTACGCAAGTTCTCCGCTCAGTTTTGCAAACTGGTGGCACCCAGCGCCAAAGTAGTGCTACTGTTCCAGTGTGGTTTCCCTTTCTTTTTTAGATCTCTCTGACGCGGCTTTATAAATACACTGAAATTAACTGCATATTATTTATTAGTTTAAGGCATCTGATTGTAATTAACTTGTAACAGTATAATGGTCCACAGAATGGTCAAACTATTCTAAGTACAATAGCTGCTTTAGCGTTGTTACTGTCACTGCACCTTCTTCTTCTTCTTCTTCTTCTTCTTCTTTCAGCTGCTCTCATTAGGGGTTGCCACAGCGGATCATCTTTTTCCATATTACTCAAAACTACACCACTTGGAATATTTATATCACTGTATCTGAGTGGAGAATCACAGCTCTACAGCAGATGATTGGAAAGAGATTATCGATATACAGCATCAAGCACATGCTGCCTCAGCCATGCTGTCTATTGGACTGCTTTCATACTGAATAGATCCGCTCCTAGATGCATTATGCCCTTGGATAGCTCTTTCATTGCCTACATGAAAAACCAAAAACAGAACCTGAAGAAACTACTGTTTCATCATTCCATCATCATATAAAGCACAAGGAACAGAGATCAGAATTATCATCAGCAGCAAATGCTTCACTCGTTTTGATGATTAAAGTACTAGTAGTCTGTCTGATTTGTCTTCACTGGATCCACTTACACAGCCTAAATTGAGCAAGTTATCTCATACCACAAAAAACGAGGTCCCAGTATTTTTCAGTGGTACAAGCTGTTGTACATTTGGGTGAAGGACATCACATCAAAGCCGCAACAAAAATCACAAATTTTCAACAATTTTCAGGATCAGTCTTTCACATTGTGCGACTGAATTGTATTGACCGAATATGTAATGTTACTACCATTTGTCACGAAATATCAGTAAAAGGATGAATGTCAAATGTTTGGAAGCCTCAAAGCAATTTAAAGCATCGTTGATTCAAATGTGTTGAATGCTTCATAAAGGTTCCTTCCACCTATCTCTAATTTATTGAGAATTTAAAGAGCAGATGTTATGAAACTCTACTTCACGCTTTATTTTAGCTGCTCATGTCACTTCAGGGCTTCAAGATTGTAAGCTGTTTTTAGTCATGGCAATTTTGTTAGGAATTTTAAGTGCAAATGATTCCAGGCCAGATAATGGGGTATCTTATTTGATTCCTTTCATAGTATCTCCCAAAATTACTTGTCTAGTTATGTCATAAGTAAACACAGAGGTGGCTTTACTATTTAGGCAAATAAAGTGGTTGCCTAAGGTGGTAAAATTAAGTGGTGGAGGTGGTGGGGGATGGAGGATGTTCAGCATTTTTTAGAAATGCAAACCCTGACATATGAGTGCTTACACTCAATACCACTGTCTGACTCCATTTAATCCTATTATATTTATAATTTTTTCACTCTAGAAATGTTCAGTTTTACTGTCATAAAACTTTCACAAATTCTTAACAGGTGGTCTTCCAAATCCCAGGATGTCCCTTACTCTACTCCACAGAGACTCATTTTATACTGCTTTTTTGCTTCAGGTGCAGGGTTCTAGGTTTACTTGTTTGTTGTAATTCACACACAGACAGAAATCTCAAATAAGGTGCAAGGCCTACAAAACAAAATCAAAAAACAAGCTAGACTCCATACTAGTCTGCACATATAAGGCTCACTTCCAGGCAACCTGACTGACTTTTTTGATAGCAGGCTTTAGAATAAAACCAGGCAGTAAAATCTGTGCTTTAAGGCGCTGAAGCCCAGTCACGTAAACGCCAGTTGAGTGTGCAGTGTGTATGTTAGTTTGAGAGGCGTTCAGCTGGAAAGACGGAACTACTGGAGATGCTTAAGAAGGCTTATGCCTTTGTTGACCAAATGTAAGTTCTTATAAACAAGTTCACAAGTAAAGGGTTAAATGTTAGAGAAAAAACTGTCCTGAACTAACAGTCATATTAATGGTTTACATTGTTTAGTGTTTCTTATAGAGGTAAACACATGAACTAACATTCAGAAAAATTGTTCAATATATAAAGTGCCTGTAATAATAAGTATGATATTGCATTAAATGTTTAAGGGATGTTATGTATTAATATGAATGTAGATCCATTACATTGTAGCATGGAGTTGCAGTTTAAAGTACCTTACCGTCGATAATGTATAGCTATAGTGCCATCTATTGCAGGTTTTCTGTATTGCATAGTGAGATAGCAACAGTATTACAGAATAAAGTTTACATATATTCAATTTTCAATTTTTGTGTTTGCCCTGTCAGAATCACACCTACAGTGTGTATTGAAAAGAATCATCCCCTTTTAAAATATTCACATTTTGTTGTTTTACAGCCTAAAATGAAAACACACAGGGAAATATTTTTCAACTTTATTAACTTGACGCACCTTCTTCATTAAACACCATGCTAATTTCTTTCCCATGTGATCAATTGTAAGCATTGTGATTGGTTTAGCATAAAAACAGCAATTCCTTGAGCATCCCAGTGCTTGTTAGTTCAACTGGAAGCAAACAATTCATTGTGGGAGGCAAGGCACTTTCAAAAGATCTCAGGGATAAGGCCATGGATAGGCACAAGCTAGGAGATGGATTAAATAAATAAATAAATAAAAGCTTTATCGATGTGTAGGAGCAAAGTAAAGTCAATAATTAATAACTGAAAAGTGCTTGGTATTACTAGTGCCCTCCTTGGATCAGGTCATCCCTCCAAACTGGATGGCAGAGTGAAGAGGAAACTGGTCAAAGAGGCTACCAAGAGCAATGTTGCCAATGGCATCTTTGAAGGAATTAAAGGACTTTATACCAAAGACTGGTCATTCTATGCAAGTGACAACAATATCACAAGCACTACACAAATGTGGCTTGTACTGGAGTGCTGCAAGAATAATGCCACTTCTCAAGAAAGGCCACATCAAGTATCATTTGAGTTTCACCACAACACATCTTGAAGAATCTGACATAGAGAGGAAAAAGGTGTTTGGGTCAGATGAAACCAAATGGTACAACTGGTGGAAAGCAAATACAGCTCATCATCCAAAGAACACCATACCTCTGGTTAATTATGGAGGTAGTAGCATCCACTTGGGTTGTTTCTCTGTAGCAGGAATTGGAGCACTTGTCAGGGTAGAAGGAAAATGGATGGGGCAAAATACCATAAAATACTTGAAGGAAACCTCCTGCCCTCTGCCAGAAAGTTGAAGATGGAAAGAAGGTTGTACGTGGTATCAAATGGGGAAATTTGGAGTAGCACTGAAGTATGTAAGGGTGTTGTTACAGGATATATACGAGGGAAATGTAATCCCATCTTCCCCTTGAATGCATCCGTCACTCCTACTGCAGACCTCTCCACTTGTACATCAGGGTTTGGCTCTGAGCCCTTTCTTATTTTCTTATTTACAATGGTGATGGGCAGGTTGACAGACAAGATTAGACAGGAGTCTCTGTGGACTATGATGTTTGCTAATGACATTGTGATCTGTAGCGATAGTAGGGAGCAGGTCGAGGAGACCCTGGAGAGGTGGAGATATGCTCTAGAGGGGAGAGGAATGAAGGTCAGTAGGAACAAGACAGAAAATATGTGTGTAAATGAGAGGGAGGTCAGTGGAATGGTGAGGATGGAGGAAGTAGAGTTGGTGAAGGTAGATGAGTTTAAATACTTGGAATCGACAGCACAGAGTAGTGGAGTTAAGAAGTTAAAGAAGAGAGTGCAGGCAGGATGGAATGGGTGGAGAAGAGTGTCAGGAGTAATTTGTGACAGACGGGTATCAGCAAGAGTGAAAGGGAAGGTCTAGAGGATGATAGTGAGACCAGCTATGTTATATGGGTTGGAGATGGTGGCAATGACTATTAAACAGGAGACAGAGCTGGAGGTGGAAGAGTTAAAGATGTTAAGATTTGCATTGGGTGTGATGAGGTTGAACAGGATTAGAAGTGAGTACTTTAGAGGATTGGCTCAGGTTGGATGATTTGGTGGGAAAGAAAGAGAGACAAGATTGTATTAGTTTGGACATGTACAAACATTAGAACAATCTAGACAAGTATAGGCCATTCAGCCCAACAAAGCTCACCAGTCCTATCCACTTAAAAAAAAAAAAAAATCAAGTAGTTTTGAAAGTCTTACTGTCTACCACAATACTTGGTAGCTTATTCCAAGTGTCTATAGCTCTCTATGTAAAGAAAAACGTCCTACTGTTTGTGGGAAATTTACCTTTAACAAGTTTCCAACTGTGTCCCATGTTCTTGATGAATTCATTTTAAAATAACAGTCTCGATCCACTGGACTAATTCCCTTCATAATTTTAAATAATTCAGTCATTTCACCTCATAATTTTCTTTTGCTTAAATTGAGACGACTCAGCTCTTTTAATCTTTCTTCATAATTCAACCCCTGTAATCCTGGAATCAGCCTAGTTGCTCTTCTCTGGACCTTTTCTAGCTCTGCTATATTCTTTTTGTAGCCTGGAGACCAAAACTGCACCCAGGACTCCAGATGAGGCCTCACCAGTGTGTTATAAAGCTTGAGCAGAATCTCCTGTAACTTGTACTCCACACATGAAGACGCCATAAAACCTGACATTCTGTTAGCATTCTTAATGGCTTCTGAACACTGTTGGGAAGTTGATAGCATAGAGTCCACTATGAGGTGTACTCTCGATTTTCAGACCTCCCATTGAAATGAGAGATGCTGGGTATATTGGGAGAAGGATGTTGGTAAGAGAGGACAGGCAGGTGGTGGGTGTGACAGAACAAGATGCAGAGAACAGGAAAATATGGAAACAAATCATCTGCTGTGGTAACCCCTAACAGGAGCAGCCGAATGATGAACAGTTCTGTAATTGCGCATTTTTTCTGTAATGACAAGTGGACAAATTTTGAAGATTCTAGATGTGCAGACACAGACACATTGGGGATATAATCCTTTATCAATTCAGACTTTATTACTTTTTATATTTTGATTTCGATGTTATAGTTTGCATTGAGTAAAGCTAAAAAAATATTTGTGTGTGTGTGTTTAGGCTGTAAATCAACAAAAATGTGAATATTTTCAAAGGGGGTGATTCACTTCTATAGCAAATGCATATAAACCTACCTATACAGTTGTTCTACCTCGTGTGTACTTCAGCATTTCAACATTAAAGTTCTTGCAATGGTTGCATTAGTTCCTCTGTTCTAACCGACACACCACAGTGACTACACCTAAACTGCAAATCCACCTGTTTAACTATGCACATTTTTGAGCTTTTAAATGCCTAGGCCTATTTGACCTGTCAAGCAAATTAGCTTTAAAGCCTCAAAATGTAATTAAATTCCCTTATAATTATGGCAAGCCTGCCTTGTAGACAGGTGGTCACAAAAGAATCCTCATAAAAGAGATATACAAATAAAAATACTCAAAAGGGGAAGAAAGATTAAAAAACAGATGCCAATAAGGCAGTTCAAAAGCAAACAAGTCACATATCCTAATCCAGAGTAAAAATTCAAAACAAGCAAAGAATAATGAAACATCACTGCTAACAAAACTCATCTCCAAAATATTTTCAGTTAGACAAAGGACTACACATCCCATAAGCCTGGCAGAATTCCCACAAAACATGACATTTAAAGAACATAAATATTTTTAAATACGAAAATAACCTAACAAAACATTAGCAGAAATAGTCCGACTCCATAATCCAGACTGAAAAAAATGAATGGTAAAGACAATGCGCGCGCACACACACACACACACAGAAACAAAAATATTAATATAAACAATCTTTATTCACAGATTCCAAGTGTAGTATATTGTGAATTAAGGTTTTAAATAAAAGTTATGAACCAAATAACCAAAGTAAATATACGAACAGTAGGGGGAAGCAAATAAGGAGCTGGGTTAGCAACAGAGAGTAACGGAGACAAGCACCTTTTATAAAGTTCTATTTCATAGGAGTTAATAACTCAAAAGCTTTTTTGAGTTAACTATCTGACTCGCACGGAATCATTTACAGAAGCTTCCAGAAGAATGTAGAATACTATACCGAGAAAGAAAGGTACAACACTGGAATCATAGCGTTCGAGACAAAAAAGCAAAAATGTAGAAAAAATTGAAAGTGTACTAAAGAGCGCTACTCGTCAAGTTGTAACAGCGTGATGGAAACTGCTCCATTCAGAATAAATGGGTGGCTCTGAAAAGAGCCGTTGGTGTTTTGAAAAGGGTCTCCCCAGGAACTTATTTGCTCTTAACGGGTTTCTCCGTTTTTTTGGGGAGAAGCACAGCTTGAATGTTAGGCAACACACCACCCTGAGCAATGGTCACTCCACCCAACAACTTATTTAGTTCTTCGTCGTTACGCACTGCCAACTGCAGATGGCGAGGAATAATTCTGGTTTTCTTGTTGTCACGGGCGGCATTACCGGCCAACTCGAGAATTTCAGCCGTCAGGTACTCAAGCACAGCAGCTAAATAGACAGGAGCACCAGCACCCACTCGTTCAGCATAGTTGCCTTTCCTCAACAGCCTGTGGACACGACCCACGGGGAACTGCAATCCAGCTCGAGAAGAGCGAGTTTTGGCTTTAGCGCGTGCCTTACCACCAGTCTTTCCTCTACCAGACATCTTGAAACAAACACAACAGTTTTCTGTAGCACAATGCTCCTGTATATGAGAGTTGCGCTTTTATAAAGCCATCCTTCAGAGCCGCCTCTCTGATCTAACTGACTGCTGATTTGCATGTGTGATGACGTCACTCATCCTGCAACGAGTCCACGGTATGGCCTTCCACCGCTCAATGTATGAAGTACGAAATACCGCTGAGAACAATGGAATAAAGTGCCTGTGGATGGTTTTAATTGAACACGTAACAGATTTATATTTTAGAAGGAGAGTGAAAAAAAGAGATGGGTGCATATTTTAATTATATAGTACACATCTTATTATCCTTATAGGCGTCTTCGTGGATTTTTTTAAGCTAAGTAGTTGCACGTTTGAACACTGTTTTGGTAAACATGTTTGCTCTTTAAAAGTCATTGTTGTTTAAGGCATTTTACAGACTAAAAGATTAATTGAAGATGAATGGTCGGAATAACAAAACGAATATGCATTTCTTTTTTTATTGTCAATCGACAACTATCTTCGTGATCTCTCATGGTAGAACGCGAAATTAATCGGGTTACATACAGTAAGCTATCGGCTCTTTTTGAAAGTAACATTGACAAAGTATTGCGCATATAGTAAAAGAGTTCGTTTTTTTACATTCTTAAAAATAAAACTTCTAAATGACTAGATTCCTATTATACGGATGACCGAGTTATGGCCCTTTTATCTCTGTCATCCTTGCTAATTTAATCTCTTGCCATTATGTGGATATTATTTCTTTAGTCTATTTTAATGAGCGTATATCCTTAACTGATAACATGTATACACCACATGTGATCATCGTTCTACGGCCAGCAGGACAAAAAGAATGGTGTGGAAAATTGAGAAACAAAAATAACCCCATGCCTGCTTTGAAAAAAAAAAAATAGGACCGATGAATAAACGCGCCCGCTTTTTCCGGCCTCATTAACGCATCAGTAGTTCCAACGTAGGAGGTGGAGGCAGCTACTCGCTCGTCATTGTTGCCCGTGTCTAATGCTGAAGCGGTTCTGTTTTGCATGAGAGACTATAAAGCTGAAAACAAAGAAGTCTGTTTGATTTTCTTTGGTGAAATCTGTAGCGATGCCAGAACCTAAAGCCGCACCTGCGCTTATGAAGGGCTCTAAGAAAGCCGTTTCAAGGAGTCAGGCAAAGGGTGGAAAAAAAAAACGCAGAAAGTCACTCTACTTATACATGGTGCTGAAACAAGTACATCCCGATACTGGTATTTCTTCTAAGGCGATGGAACTCCTTTGTGAACGATATCTTTGAGCGCATCGCGGGCGAGGCTTCCCGCTTAGCACACTACACAACAAGCGCTCGACCATCTCATCAAAGGAGATCCAGACCGCTGTGAAGCTGCTGGTCCTTTGTGGGTTTGCCAAGCATGCCGTGTCCGAGGGCACCAAGGCAGTCACCAAGTACACCAGCTGCAAATAAAAGGTAGAAGTCCTGCCAGAAATCAACGGCTCTTTCAAAGCCTCTATACCTTACTGCAAAATATATTTATTTTAATTTTCTTGTGGCCACTGGTTCGTGATTACAAATTACACTTATTTAGGTGACGCTTTAGGTTTGACTTACTCACTAGATGCTACCGCATTAGTGTTCCAGCCGATCGTCACATTAGCAGTAGCCGAATTCGGGCCCGCATCGTCGTATGAAGTCTAAACCAGCAACACCATTCCTACTCGGTAGGAACACACCGCTGCCATCTCGCGCACACCTTCTGTGCACGTTTTTAGCTTAAGGGAGGGGAGCGGTTCGGCACTATACAATTCACATACCCCTCTGAACATTCGTTTTGTGCCATTGCAGCTTCCCCCGATTAATACCGATCAGTAATAAAAATAAGTTGGGACAAAAAAAAAAAAAAGTTTCATGTAGAATCAAGGAGTCCTGCGGTGGGTTGGCACCCTGCCCAGGATTGGTTCCTGCCTTGTGCCCTGTGTTGGCTGGGTTTGGCTCCAGCAGACCCCTCGGATTCAGCGGGTTAGAAAATGGATAGAATCAAGGAAGACTCTCTAATCAGAAGAGGTGGGTGGCTCTGAAAAGAGCCTTTGGTCAATACTATTTTTTAATTTATGGGGCAGTTCAACGAATGGCAGTTAACCTCCGAAACCATACAGAGTACGGCCCTGTCTCTTCAAAGCGTACACCACGTCCATAGCGGTTACGGTCTTTCTCTTGGCATGTTCAGTGTAAGTGACAGCATCCCTAATGACATTCTCCAAGAAAACCTTGAGCACACCACGAGTCTCTTCGTAGATCAACCCAGAAATTCGCTTCACACCACCTCGACGAGCCAGTCGGCGGATAGCAGGCTTAGTAATACCTTGAATGTTGTCTCTTAGCACTTTACGATGACGCTTTGCGCCACCCTTACCAAGCCCTTTACCTCCTTTACCACGTCCAGACATTTTTATCCAATACTACCCTAATAAGATTAGTAGACAAAATGTCAATATAATTGCCTAATATAAATACAACGACGACCTGTTAGAGCTCAGAACAGGAAACATCTGCGCGGGCTTTAGGAAATCGCGCCTTCAGTTCGCTCTTCGGCTTCCGAGTGCCTGTGAACAAAGCGGCGAATGCACCACGTGGAGCCTTAACATCAACGAGAGTCCTGAGAGGCGCTACATAGATTTTACACGGGTTGTTTTTTGAACCTTCTTTCTTTGTTCATTGTTCGTTGCACACCTGAATGGTAACTCGCACTTAACACAAGTTTGGGCAAAAAAGTGCAGGCCAAAAAAAAAGTGGCACTTGTGTAACAAGAGCAGAAAGTGTACTAATTTTTGTCCATATAAAATAATTTGTACTTACTCTTCGATCCATTCTTCTTTCTAATCTGCTTATAAAGCAGTATTTTCATGTGTAAGGTCCTCCACAACACAATCAAATCTTGTTTATAATGCTGAAAATGGAGTATTTCTTTAAAATATAGACACTGATTTCTTTCTTTTTCCTTCATAATGATACGATTTACATCTTCCCTTTAATTGGTCACTATTTGTTAGAAAAGTAGCATTTTTGAAATTTGTGCAATAGAATATATATTTCTGAAATCGGTTGCAGTGTCACATAATGCGTCTGTTACGGTGGGTCTCTCTTGTTAACCCTGACTACGTAATAACAATGTAGATGAATGGGCCACAAGCATGCTTATGAATCACGCAGGAGATAAGGTCTGCAAATGTACATAACATCTAACACTTCATTTACCATATTTGTGTAAATATGCCTAAAAATGCTGTGTGAAATCACCAGAATACTGATATGACAGATAATTGTACAATGCCAGCTTGTTCCTGTCTGAATTTTGTCTGTGTAGTCAAACAGCTTTTCATCTTACCCATTTCTGAATTTTTCTTTAAAGCTCTCATTCTCTATCTCTTTTCTCATGTACTTTCAGTCTCTCTCTCTCTTATTGCTTATTTTTTTTTAAATCTTGGCCTATCTTCCTCCTGCCACTATATGGCACTGTCTCAGCGCTCCTTTGAGTCCCTGTACAGGTTAAACTTTCAAACCCCTGCTAGGGTAACTTCTAGTTCAGGACAAGAAATCACATGGGGTTAGGAAGAGAAACCTAGATTACACTAAATCCAGGGCTATAACTCTCTGCCACTTAACCCTTGTTCAATCACTTCTGTGCTGGGTGACTAATGTGGCCTCCAAGCCATCTTCTTTAAAAATACACCATACTCACTTCAGTGCCAGGTGGGAATCAATTCTTTATCCAATGGCTTGAAAGAATGACATTGTCCCCCTGCCAGACATCCTTCACCTCACCCTTCACAAGGCAATGTGGTGCTTGTTTCCTTAACCACATAGCAAATTTAAGTGTTTATTGACCTGATAATTCCATGATTTATTTGTGATTTTTTTAAAAAACATGCCTAAAGTATCATTTCTATTTTTTGATTCTATGTATATATGTATTTGCTTCATACATGAAGGACAAGCAAGTTATAAGCAAATATATTCGGGTCACTCGGTTAGAATTGAATTGGCATCCTTTCTGCAAGAGGTTTAGCTACTACAACACATTGCATAGCACTAGTTTGACCTTTTCTCATAACGACAGAGGAAACCTGAAACTCCAGGTCAAAACAAATAATAAATAAAAATGAATTGTAATTATTCATGTATCCATCCACCCATTCTCAGAACCTCCTTACTGTATCTGGAACAAGGTCGGAGGTCAACTGGAGCCTAGCCTAGCCTAGCCTTCATTGGGCACAAGGCACAAACAACACCTAGATAATGTGGCAGCCCATCACATGGTGAACACACATTCATATACAATTTAGCGACACCAATCCCCCTAACTTACATGTCTGTCAATGGAAACTGGATGACCCAGAGGAAACCAATTCTGAAATGGGGAAAAACTGTGAACTCCATGCAGGGATTAAATCCCTGGTGTCCCTATTGTGAGGCAGCAGCACTACCACTGTCCTACTGTGCTGTCATTGTGAAGGAATTTATTTAGTTTTTAACATGTATATTTTTTAGTATTGTTTTAAATATACACTAGTTGTGCTACCTGTCTAAAGTGGATTGAAGTTAAAGTATTCAACCTAAAAATCAGCAGTAATATATGCAATATATCATCTATGAGAATGTATTTTGTAATGCTTGTAATGTGCTATCTATTGGAATGACAAATGCAATGCATTTTATTACAAATAAATTTTGTCATGCGCCTTCTGCTGAAATGACAAAGTCATAGCAACCAGATGGACATACAAGTTGACACACATACAGGGTACACGTATCCCTTTATTAAGGTGGATACAATACAGTATATATCATATTCACTAAACCAGATTATTGTTTTTCTGAATTACTTAGGCTCATGTCTTGAAACGCTGTTATCATTCTCATAGCTCCTGGTACATTTGTCAAAATATATATATGGTATGGCATATCACCATAGTCCCCCTGCAAAAGCATTTTTTTTTTTTACCCCAAACTCTCATTTATTGCTTTCAAATTAAATTATTGTATCAATGAATAAGTCACCATCATCAAAAAGATAATTTATGTTCACAGTGTGTAGAACCGAAGCGGTCAAAATATTTACAAGTTTTATCAGCAGGTCAGTGGACTCTGGAAATGTGTTTCTTATCTTCTAATTCCTAACAATCTTGTACATTTTCCACTCACACTTGGTGTCTACTGCACCAAATGGTTATTGTTCTAGTTATTCAGTGTCAGACTGAATACTATTTCCTCTGTGAAATGTTTGGATGATGAAAGACACTGTACACTGGCTTACTTTAGGCCAGTGGTTCTCAAATTGTGGGGCGCTAAAGCTGTACAAGGGGGGCATCGAAAAAATGAACAAGACATCAAAATTAATTTTTTACATTTTTATTTCAAATTTAAATTTGCAAGCATATAATCACAATGAATGCATTATAACCAAAATTAAAATCAAACATTGTTAAGGCATTGATCTAATGACTAATATGTGCCTGCTTTAAAGTACACAGCCTGTCCAGGTTTGGTTTGATATTCGAGATAGACACTCTGAGCTCCTTTTCTATTTGAAGTTTGTTTCTATGACGAATGGCGCCGCTGCTGCTGCTGCTTTTATAGTCACGTATTTTCAATCCAGAAAGTTCGAGACGTATCGGTATCTGTCGCGAACATTCGGGTAACAGTATATCAGGTGATAATGCGGCGCAACTGCACCACATTGGCAGCATAACCAACATTGCCAAATTGAGTGAAAATAATTTACTGCGTATTGGGTTATTTTAATGATACAACTAACAGTGGTATAATATTTGTCGGATGAAAATACATTTGTCTCGTGCAGATTGACTTCATCGGTGTCCTCATTTACGAAATTTTTTTAAAATTAAAACATATTTAATCCTTTCTTTACATAAAAAATAATGAAATAAGAATAATTTGTGCTTTGTTTTTGGGATTAGAATTACTACCAAAAACTACACAAGGCATTTTAACAGTTATTAAAGCACTTTAAAAAATAAATTGCAAATATTTCATCGAAGTTAGCTGAACACATGCAAATCTTATGGAAGTAAAAATGATAGGATACAGCGACACCACATGAGTATCATACCTTTGTTAGTTGTATCATGGGTTATTCTCATCTATCTTATATTATGCAGGGGGTGCAGAATTATTCCTGGTAGAAAAGGGGGGCACGAAATACGAAAGCTTGAGAACCGCTGCTTTAGGCTGTAACCAGCCTCTGCCCTTCTAAAGCCATGTTTAATGAGTCATAGTCCACAAGTGTAGCCTTTATTTCATTTGGGACAGCCCTGTGCCTTTACACTACTCTGTACATTCTTTATTATTTTTTTTTTTTTGCTGTCTTTCTCTCATAAGCCACACATCCTTACTACTCTTCCTCCTCCACAAAAAGGTGGGATGTCCAAGTTGAATATTTGCCTGAGCAGGTTCCTCAATGTTCACAAAGTGTATGAATTTAGTTGCACTCATTGTTTATAGATGTTTGACAATACTTATACTCATTAATTCCACCTGTGTGCTAATTTGACAGCAAATGTCATTGGTTGATCTAAGAAATAAGAACCTTCCATTTTATTAGTATAGTTCAGGCTACACCAGAGGACCAGTTTTAGGGGACATTACAATAACTCTAGTTTACTGCATTTCATGAGTCATAGAAATGGCAGATTTTCTCAACTGGGTGGAGTTTTGTGCATATGGTGACTTACATAATGAAACAACTCTGACATGTTTTGAAGTGTAACATTATTTTACTGAGAAGCAATATAATCTGTTTTGATCGCAAAGACAAATAAAATAGACAGTTGTTCAAATTCTGGACAACTGTACTTGTCATTTATTCATACATACTAAAGCATTTGCAATTCGTTTAAAATGATGAGAAATGCAATCTGGTGTGCACAAGTAATTTACATGTTATGAAGAAATTCACGTTTTTACAGCTTAAAGTGCCATTAGAGGTTTGGTTTTAAAACAACTGAGAAAAACTGTAATACATATATGTACTCACATGTATTAGTATTATGTGTACTTAGTTGTCACGTAATCTAATTTCTTCATTTCATTCTCAAATACCGAAATTGGAAAAGTAAATTGATTAATAGCCTTACATTTGTGAATATGTTCACATCATTTGATGAATGAATGAATCAATCCAGTTTTTTATTTCTTTAAGTACAAAGGAGGGTGTAGTTTCCTCTGTAGGATCTCTGCAACAAAGAGAAATAAGGCCGAAATATTAGCTCTACTTTGCGCGCAATGGGGCAAAAGCAAAAAAGCCCGAACGGATCAAGGTCTGTTAGCCCACCCACCAGTACACTGTGTTAAAGTGCCTGAAGAAGGGGCCTGAGTTTCCTCGAAAGCCTGCATATTGTAATCTTTTTAGTTAGCCAGTAAAAGGTGTAATTTTGTTTGACTTTTCAGTGCAAATTAGATTTTCAAGAAATCTAATTTTGACTGTCCACAAGAGGGCAGTAGAAGATAAATTATGTATCTGTGAAAAGTAAACACGGATCAGTAACATGGAAGCAATACATTAGATAGAGAAAAGTAAAGAAAAGATTGGACACCGGTAATGGTCACAGGCTATAAGCACGCAGTAATGCCGTTTAGCTGTCGTTCTCGCATTATTTTCCACAATGTCTTCCCCAGTGTTTTTTTTTTTTAATTTTAAGAATTTTCATAATTTAACATATATAGAGTGTAGAAATTCGTAGATCAGTTCCCTTTTCCGCTTGCTCTACCTATTTAGTGCCTGTGTTCATCCTAAAATATATGCACCCAAATCGATTGAAATGAAATATTGAGAGAGAGAGAGAGAGAGAGAGTACGCCGGATTAAACAGGCTGGCTTTCTTTTACAATCAGGCGACCGCGGCCGTTAAGGATGAGTGCACGGAAACAAATGTGGCATTCAAATTCCGCGCCAGATATTGAGATGAGCAATGGAAAGTCGGCATGTAGGCCGAGCCTAAAAGCGTCACTGGCTTCTTTGCAATTCGCCCAATCAGAAACAAACAGGGCCTAGATATACCCCACCTCGCGACCCTCTGTCGTTCATGTTTGATCTGGTTTTGCTTTAGTTCTTTCATAGTTTGTTCGGCAGTAGCTAAAATGGCAAGAACGAAGCAAACCGCACGTAAGTCCACCGGCGGCAAAGCACCCCGAAAACAACTTGCTACTAAGGCAGCACGCAAGAGCGCCCCCGCCACTGGTGGAGTGAAGAAGCCTCATCGGTACAGGCCTGGTACGGTAGCTCTGCGAGAGATTCGTCGCTACCAGAAATCCACCGAACTACTTATCCGTAAATTGCCTTTCCAGAGACTGGTGAGAGAGATTGCCCAGGATTTCAAGACCGATCTCCGATTCCAGAGCTCCGCTGTCATGGCTCTGCAGGAAGCCAGTGAGGCTTACTTGGTCGGTCTTTTCGAAGACACCAACCTGTGTGCCATCCACGCCAAAAGAGTGACCATTATGCCTAAGGACATTCAGCTGGCTCGCCGAATTCGTGGGGAACGCGCCTAAGAACATGGACTTGAACACTATCTTCGCTAAAAAGGCTCTTTTCAGGGCCGCTACACGTTTTCTTTGAAGAGAAAAAAAATCTGTTTGCAGAGCGACCCAACACCAACCTGTTAATGAATAGCTCAACTAGCAGCATTTGCGCTGTGTGTGTGTGTAACTGCGACCGTTTGTATCCCCAGTAAAATTGACCTTTTGTCTGCGTAAAACCATTTTCGCCCTGTGGAAAGAGGTTGTAATATCGCCCTACAGAACATTGCTGTAAGTAATAGAATGGCCTAGTTTGCTAACGGGTGACCACGTTTCAGACCAATCTGAAACCGCTCACGTAAGTACAATGTCCCACAGTTTGTGATCTCAGACTGAACAGTCCCCCTCCCCCTCCCCCGGGGCCGTTTTAATCTTGGTGGCCGTTGCCTCTGTCTGCTGCTTTATTTTAAAGGATCCAGATGAGCCATTCCCTTTTGTCTGCATAAGAGAGCCTGTGTTTACAAGGCCGTTTACGTCTAATTACACGCGTGTGCGGTTCTCCACACCGTGGCTACTAGCGGTTAGATCATTCTTCAGTCCGGTAAGAGAGCCCATTGCGCTCCTTTGATACCGTTGCACCTTTCCCGATCGAATCGGTCACCGTGGGGCTGGTCGGCTTCGAGGCCGCTCTCCTTCAGTGTTTTCACTTTAGGGGCAGAGAACGGTTTCTGCCGTTTCCAAAAATAACATCTCCAGTTCCCTCTTTTTCTTTCCGTAGCTTGCAGACTCCACAGCCCGCTGCATGGACTAAAGAGACGCGACAAGTGTTTTTTTTTTTTTTCTCACAAAATCATATTTTTCAGAAGTAAAAAAGAAATTAACACTGCAAACTCAAGACTGATCGATGGACACATGGTGTTAACATGGCGTTTGCTCTCACTTTCAGAAAAGGTGCCGCCAGCGCCCAGTAAAGAAATTCTTGCATTATAGGACAGGCTGTCACTCGCTACAAATGGCGGCACGAATCTTTTTAGACATACAAGGTCACCGCACCTTGTTTCACACTGGAACTATGAAGGATTATTAATAGGGGCACATAAATAATGCCGAAAAGTGTTGATGTCGTTTTTTTTTTTCCTTCATAAATCCTCATAAAAATCCGAAAACTCTTTTAAGATCAGTTTAACACACCTGCAGATGTGGAGTTTTACTGTCTGTTCACTTCCCCTGAAAGACACTTTGTAAAGAAATAACTTCTCTACAAATAGCTGGTGCTTAAAACTACATTATGCTTCAGAAATGGAACTTGCCCAATAAGACATTTGCAATCAGAAGGTGCTTCACTATTTTAATATAACGTAACCAATGAATAGTGGATTCATTTTTGCAACTTTAGCAATAGAAACAAATTTCATAATTTCCACTGACCTCCTGGGGTGGTGCAGTGGGTAGAGCTGCTGCCTTGCAATTAGAAGACCTGGGTTTGCTTCCTGGGTTATCCGAGCATGGAGTTTGCATGTTCTCCCCATGTCTGTATGGGTTTCCTCCTACAGTCCAAAGACATGTAGGTTAGGTTTATTGGCGATCCTAAATTGTTCCTGGGGTGTGTGTGTATGCGTGTGCGCGCCCTGCGGTGGGCTGGCACCCTGCCCAGGGTTTGTTTCCTGCCTTGCACACTATGTTGGCTGGGATTGGCTCCAGCAGACCCCTGTGACCCTGTAGTTAGGATATAGCGGGTTGGATAATGAATGGATGGATAACCATTGAATAGTGGATTCATTTTTGCAACTTTAGCAATAGAAACACATTTCATAATTTCCACTGACCTTCTGTTTAAAACCTTTCCATTAGATAAATAGATGCCCAAAATGTCCTCTCCAGGAATCGCCACCTCATCATGTTCACTGGAGCAGAAGATCCTGATAGGGCCTTCCCAGGGCTAATAGGTCCAAGGTGAGTCAGGCAAAGAGCAATTCAAAGCCCCTAAGTGAACTAAAGTCACAAATTTAGAAAGTTGCCTGACTGGTATGGGGTTACTGTGGGTCTCCTCATGGGGCCAGGCCTGGGAAGACTGCCCACAGGCAAGCACCTGGCAGCCAGACCTGCCATGGAGCTCAGTTAGGCACACCCTGAAAACATAATGTGGGAATGCCCTTCTGTGGGCTCACCACCTGAAGGAGGATTAAGGCCGGGTGCAATCTGACCTGGATGGAGATCTAAGAGAGAGGCTTTGGCGGGCTGTAGCCCAGACACACAAGCTGACTCTTGGGACATGGAATGTTACATTTCTTGAGAGGAAGGGGCCACAGATGATGGGTGAGACAGAGAGCTACCAATTAGAAATAACTGGGCTCATGTCTACCCACTCGTTTGGTTCTGGAACAAAACCCCTCTGAAGAGGCTGGACTCTCCTTTACTCTAGAGTTGCCTGGGGGAAAGTGTCAGGCAGAAGTGGGTTTCTTACTGAGCCCGTGCCTGGTTGATACCATGTTGGAGTTTGTCCTGGAGAACAAGAGAACTGCCTCTGTGTGGCTCAGGGTCGCGGAGGGGATGATCTTGTCTGCCAAATGTGCTTATGCATGAAATGTCCATTTGGTGTACCAGATCTTCTTGGAATATCTGGGGGGGCTGAGGGTTCCAGGAAAGAGGGCCAGCTGCAGACTCCACAGTTCTGCTGGATGACTTGAATGCCTATTGTGGTTAACAATGGAGACACCTGAAGAGGCATGATCGGGAGGAACAGCATCCCTGATCTAAACCTGACTGATATTTTGTTATTGGACTTCTGTGCTTGCCATGGTTTGTCTATAGTGAACATCATGTTTGAATATAAGGTGGCTCATAAGTGCACTTGGTACCAGAGATCCTTTGGCCAAAGATCTGTGATAGATTTTATAATCATATCAGATTTGTGGCCATATGTTCTGGACACTTGGTTGAAGAGAGGGGCAGAGCTATCAACTGATCACCACCTGGTGGTGAGTTGGGTCAAATGGTGGGGTAAGCACCCAGAAAACCCAAATGAGTAGTAAGGGTTGACTGGGAACATGTGTTTGGGGTTGGGGGCTTCTGGTTCAGTAGAATTTCAACTCAAACCTCCAAAAGAGCTTTTCCCGCATCCTGGGGGAGGCTGAAGACATAGAGTCTGAAAGACTAAACAGTATCATCCAGACATTTCCATATCTTTTCAAATAGATGTAATCATCCTTAAAACCTTCCTAAGATATTTTCCTCAAAGAAAACAACTGGAGGAAATGGCAATGAAAATTGGACATTATTAAGATTGATACCTTTAATGGTAGATGATTTGGTGCATGACAGTGGAAATGCATGGGAACTGTTAATGGACTTAAAAGATATTGTGGACTTAGTAGCTCACAATTATCAGAAGAATCTCTCTGTTACATGTAGAGCAAGAGACCAGATCATCGTTTGTTATTCACTGAAGTCTTTCACAATGAGAAGTTGCAACCAAAATATCACTACCCTGAGCATTATCCACTGCATGTGATACACAATTTGGAAAATCCACTCAAAACTTTAGCATATAAACATCACCTCGTGATAGCATCTGCTTTGCACTCACAGATTTTCAAATGTAACATTGCACAGGACCTTATACAGCAGAGGGATGATTTTGCCTGTTGGTGGCTGTAGTGGATTTCCTGAGTTTGGTTGAATTCATAGTATTGTGATTGTTGGCACAGAGGTCTCATTCATAGTGGAAAAACTTTTCTCATGGTATTTTGAACACATCCAGGCATATGAGATTACTGAAAGTTTATACAGTGATGTAGCTATTGTGAATCCAGAGGATCTCAATGAATTGTATTCTCTTCCAGCATAAAGAGTTGGCGAAAAGCTCATATGTCAGCTAAGAGATTTTTACATTGCTAATATTTGATCATTTTGGTATATTAAACCTTTTTTTTCTGCACAACCACAGGTTGCTATGTTGTTTTGGGTCATTCTCTCTCTTGAAAAAATCAGAAAACTGTCTGTTCCTACCCTATTCACTATAGATGAACTTTACATAATTCTCTGTGAGAAACTACAAATAGAGAAGGGCTTTGTCATTCAGTGAAGACCCTTATTTCAACAATCAAAATTTTAATTTGGATTATATCACAGAGCTGCCACCAGACAAAACTAATTTGAAAATTAATTCAGGAATTGTTTTAAATACAGTATCAAGGGAAGCTGACTTATCCAGTTTTACTCTGGGCACAGTAATCATGTCATCAACCCAATTGTCTTCCTCAACAGCTTTGCCAGGTTCAGAGCAATCTTCTTCATTTCCGTCTAGCTTGGATCAGAGACCAAGCAAGTTTACAATACCTTCATTCTCCTATGATGTAGAGCTAACACTTCAGAAAGGCAATGCATGTTTTAAAAGACATGGCACAACCCTGAATATCTCAAGATACATTAAAATGCATGTTTTAGATAAGTTGGAAGAAACAATATATTCATACAAAGCATACCCAAGGACTCTGAAGTGGAGAAGGTAGCTTTTGCTTTGGTAGAAACGCATCCCTGTCTTAAAGCTCCATCATATGATACTGGATGGGAAAGATGGAAAATTAGTTTAAAGTGTAAAATGGCAAATTATCGTCAGATACTCCACTATGTTAGATGCACCAAAATGACAGTAAATAGTCATTCAAGGAAATATCTGTCCCAAGGTCCCCTAAAGATACCCCAGAGATCTAAACTAAACTACCTCCTAGACAATCCTGTTGGCTTAGATGAAGAAACCCTCAAGAAAGAAAGAGCATCAATGGAGGGAGACGTGAAAAAGAGAGGCATTAACCTGAGTGTCTTAAACTCCAAGATGGTCTTCCTTGAGAAGAAAGAAAATTGTACAGGATCAGCTAATGGTATCCACAATTAAACAAAGATGGCTAGGGGTTTTTGTTGAAGAACAGGTAAACAGAATTTTTTTTTTTTAATTTGACATGCCACTTTAATGTCTTAAACTCACTTGCACTGTTTCTACAGTTCATTAACTCAGTCCTCTCTCACTGTCTTGCTTACACACGTTCTATGCATAACCTGTGTTAATGTGATGTTAACTCTCCTAACATAATGGACAGTTACAGTATACTACGGGGCTTGCTTAAGATGTACAGAACTAAAGTATGATAATCAGGCAAACAAGAAATGGATGGCTTACTAGAGAAACTAGACATACAGGTAGATAATATAGCTAAAGACATTTAGCAAATTTATCAACTGCAGAGTAATATAGACTTTTCTTTTTGGCTTCATCTTGGTATGACCTGTGTATAATAAGTTAGGCAATCTCTTTCTCCCCCATTCATTGACCTTATCTTGTGTAAGTTTTTTTTTTTTTGTTTTGCTTTTATTTTACAGACCTCAGACTTAACAGCAGACAGGAGAAAAAATTTTCTTCATGGTCTTCCCTTCTGTCTAAGAGAGCGGGCTTCAATTTCAAAACCATCCTGGTAATTTGCTTTCCTCATCTTCTGGTGTATCACTTTGTCCGTTTTATGGTGATGTTACTTGCATGATATACACAGAACATGATATTCTGTTAGAGTTTATGTGATATCCATGATAAGGAGTAATTTTTATGTGTCTAATTTTATTTCATATCTTTTGTTGAATACTAAGCCATTAAAGACTCATGCAAGGAACTTTACAGTGGGAATTTTATAGTGGTCAAGAATGCTTCAAGATTGCTATTCAAAATAGTAAATGTTACATGGACTACCACAAGGACCTTATATACACATTTGAGATGGTCTAGAAAGTGTTACTGAACCTCAGAAGTGACTGCAATGCTAGAGTGCAAGCTCTAAAAAACAAACTATTGCAAATTTAATATGAAGCTCTGTGTTACACTTCCAGGCAATTTTGTTAGTTTTTGGCACCTATTTTTGAAAAAAGAAAATCTTTGATTACTGATTTCAAATTTTAAGTTGAATGGGATTGATTGTTTAATGACCTATTTATTTTTTGATTTACTAGTTCCCTAAAAAAGTCTCTAACTCTTGATTCCAAGGAGTTGAATTCCCATTTTTGCTTATTTGGTAATGACCCTGAGTTAGACAAGATGACTGCCAATATTTTTTTGCTGCTATATACACTATTACGTAAGGCAAATTCTGTGCAGCTGTTTTTGACATCATTTTTAAGATAAAGTGTTCTTGAGTTGTACTGTCTCTATTCTACTACTCATATAGAGAATTATTTCTGTGCAGCTTAAACACATAGTATATTGCATCTACAAAGTAATAAATGATTATAATACTTTAATGTGATGTGTTAGTAAAACAATTAAAGAATTTCATTTTTGTAATGCTTTATTTATTAAAAGCTCTGTTAGTTTTAATTTGTAGAGTGTAAAATTTACAGTTGTGTTCACTTTTTGCTACTGGCTTTGTAATTAACTAAACTAAACAACAGTAGCTAATAGAGCACAAAATGTGTTATTAGAGCAACAAGCTGATTTGGTGAGTACCAAACATTTAACTGACACGGCTTATTATTTTTATTTGAGCCAACATGATGTCACCACAACTCAAAATAACAAATTATACAACTTTAATTGGATGAAGTAAAATTTTTAAATGCAACAGGTCACTAGAAAATTTTAAGTTAGTAAGGAATCAGCTTTGTTTAACAGTTATAACATGTTTAATAGGCAGGCATGTACATTTACCATTGGTTTCTTGGGTACACATAAACCCATTCTTTCAGGTTATTGGTGCAAAGTTTTGTCCCTCAAGGTTTTTAGTCTTCGAGTTAAAGCTCTTTGCTTGAGTGACACTATGTATTGTATTTAATTTTATTAAAATCAAATAACATTCCATTCACATAACTCAAGTTTAACAAAAAAAAAAAAAAAAGTTAGAAACAAATTAACCCCCATCCCAGGACACTATGTATTTTTAACCGGTGCTAAAGGAGATGGCTCTGAGATGTTACTTGGTGATTGATCATTTTATTAGATACACTACAGAGGCTGCATTCCAAAAAGAGGCCCAGTGAAAAAAGATGCTGATGTTAACAGATTCTGACAGTGGCTTTCTAGGCCAGGGCTTATGCTCCAGCCTGGCAAAATGGATAATGCTAGTCTGTCCTACAATAGGAAGGAGAGAGATAATTTAAAACTTTATATATAATTAGTAGTATTTTAAAATCAATTCTAAAGGATATGGGTAACCAATATAATGATGCTAAATTTTCTGATATGTGTTCAGATTTTCTTTTTCTGGTTTAGAATCCTGATGCTCCATTCTGAACTAATTGCAGATGATTGATATATTTCTTAGATGGCTTATTAAGAGCACATTGCATGGATTTACCATAGAATTATTTTAAACAAATGTTCAAAGTCACTCTGTGAAAGGTTTGCTGAATATACAGTGTATATGGGTGTGTATATTCAGCAGATCTATTAGAGAGCAGCAAGTGAACTCCCTTTTCCACTTTAGCCACTGTGATCAGACATAGAGTGTCTGAAACATACATAAGAGTGGCAGCTAGCAAGTAATGAATCATCCTATAGACTGTGGAAACTTACTAGGAAAGTCAGAAACTTAAAGTACACACCTTACAACACAATCCAAATTATGCTATGTTTTAGGTAAAGCTGAAGGAAATCTTTTTTGTCCTGGAATAGTAATATATAAGCTGTACAATTATCCAAATCCCTCCACTTTCTGCACTTTTTATTGTGCTATAAGGATAAGATGTGCATTTTAACAAATAAATCTACACTCAAGAACCCATAATGACAAATGGAAAACATGCCTCCAGGATGGTTTGCAAATGTATTTTAAATTCAAGAATGAAATCTTTCATTCATATAAGTATTCCGCTCTTAACCCTGTAATTGCTGCCAAATGGGCTTCCAGGAAATACTGAATTAAGTCTTTCTGGGCAAGTCCCAAGGAGCTTCACACACATGGACATCGGCAATTTATCCCATTTTTCCTGGCAGATCCATACAAGCTCCTTTAGATTGGAGGGGAATTTGGACCAGTCTCATTGTTTGTGACACCAAGAATAACCTCCATTGCATGATGCTGCCATCACCATGCTTCATCATAGGACATGTAACAGACAGGTGATGAGCAGTGCCTGGTCTTAACCACACATAGTGCTCAGAATTTTGCCCATAGAGTTCAGTTTTGGTTTCAGCAGACTAAAGAGTCCTTTAAATGCCATTTGGCAAACTTCAATCAAGTTGTCAAAGTAACGTGCTTGATAGAGCACTGTTGAAATAGCAGAAGCCAAACAAAGCTTTGTCTCACACACGAACAGAGTGTTTAACAGCACAAGAGAAGAATAATTGAAAAATTATCTAGAATGAAAAACTAATTGAATCCATCATTAAAGAAAAGTTGCAGTTCGAGTAAAAACTGACATCCAACTAAAAGCTTCAGTAACACTTTAATCATCACAATTTATTTAAGGAATTCCTGTCTGTCCCATACACACATCATGATACAGAAATGGCACTAACCCGTGTTGTAAATGAGGTTCTAATATCCTGTAATGAAGAAATTCCTCAATAACTAGATTGTCAGATTTAAGGGCAGCATTTGATAATATTGATTATTCTGTTTTACTACAAAGGCTGGATAATTACATTGGACTTAAAGACACTGTCCTTTCCTGGTTTAGTTCTTATTTATCAAACTGATTCAAGTATATACTGTATATATACTGTATATAGAAATGTGCTGACAGACCTCAATTATTATACTCACAAGTTAAAGTTTCTTTTAGACCAAATTATGTTTCTTGAATGTTATCTGTAATTAATTGCATCTCTGAGTTAAGAGTAGTGGATGGATGAGAACTACTTGTCTCTGAATACAGAATAAAAGAAATGCTATTTATTTGGGGGGAATGATGATGACCACAATAATATTCTGTTAATTTTGTACTCATTTGGATTCACCATTAGAGTTACTGAATCGGGAGACAATTGAGTTGTTATCTTTGACAATAGCAGCATGCTATTTAAATAACACATTAAAAACTACCCAAAAGTTGTTTTTTTCAGTGTTAATGTTTGAACAATTAAAATATTTTCTATGCAGGATACAATGAATCTAACTGATGTATTTATTTCTAGTAGGACTGACTACTGTACTGTGCTATTTTTGATTTAATGTACTTTGTTATTCAATGGCTGTTCTAATCATTTTTATTCAGCTTTCAGTTAATTCAGAATGCTGCTGCAAACATTATTACATACACCGGTACAACACCCTAGTACTACTTACATAAACCAGAAAATACAAACATATTCCATTCTCTACTCCTTGCATTGGCTCCCAGTTAAGCTTGGGACTGATTTCAAAATCCTCCTTTTCACCTTAATAGAAGCATAAGTGTTTGTGTGTCTGTCTGGTTGATATGTCTCTGTCCTTCCAAAAGATGGCACATTAACGTATCTAATAATAAAATACATTGCATATGTCATTGTAAGAAATGGTATATTACAAACATTCGTAGTAATGGATTGTGTTAATCTAAATCAGGGATCTCCAACTCCGGTCCTGGATGACCACAGTGACTTTAAGGTTTTCATTCTGACCCTTCTCTTCATTAGTGCACTATTTTTGCTGCTAATTAACATCTTTTGAATTAATTTTAATTGTCTTGTTTTTTTAAGATTTGTTCCCCTAAATTTCTTCATCGTTCCTCTGAATTGCTTCATTTCTTTCCTTAAGTGGCACCCAAACAAAAATGAAATGTGAAGTGAGTAAGCCAACTAAAGACCAACTAAGTCAGGTCCTCAAACTCCAACCAATTGCTTAATTAGGGTCTGATTCTTGTTGTTAATTAAACCCTTTCTTTAATTCCATGTCTTGCTGCTGCTCTCATTTATGAAATTGTTGATTTTCTCTTTTCTAAAAGCACTGTTGAAATGTTTTCGGGACCCGAGCAGATCAACATTCATTAGACCTTGATCGTTCTTTATTTTGAGATATTTTATGATCAACAATGTTGGTTATGTTTTGCTGGTCATGGTTTGGTTAGTTTTGTATCTCATTATTGTTTGGCTGCTAATTAAGGAAAGCAAAACAATTGAAGGATCTGAGTCTTCGAGAGCAAGTCAAATAAAATGAACTCAAAAAAACTTAATTAAGAGCAAAAATAGGTCACTAATTAAGAAAAAGGTTAGAATGAAAACCTGCAGTCAATGGGGCCCTCCAGGACCGGAGTTAAGGACCCCTGCTCTAAATGTTTGTGATGCTCCATATGTTGAAATGACAAATGCAGTGTATTTTATTACTTGAAACATTAAAAAATTTCAATAGATGGTGCAATGCAAATGTCAATGCTGAGGTCTAGATAGATAGATAGATAGATACTTTATTAATCCCAAGGGGAAATTCACAATCTGTCTATAGGATAAACAAAAGTCTACATTGATCAGTTAGATTTTAACGCATCTCAGATGGGTAGAACAGCTAGTTGATATATAAATGGACAAGAACCCAACCGACCTTACTTATATGAATTTAGAATTACTTACAAACGAGAGCACAAAGTAAGATCTCAAGGTGCCAGCCTACTTAAGATTCAAAGGAATACTAAAATAACAGTTTGAGGTTGAACTTTGAGTAACAGGGCCCTAAAGCCGCGGAACAACCTGCGGTACTTGTATACTAAATGGACGGCTAGTACCCTTTTCGATTATCGTGATGCAAATCGGATTTTCATTTTTAACATTAGGCACCCAAAGGGGACATTAACATTAGGGACCTATAGGCAACTATGCTCCACCCCCACTAACTTTAAGGTATTTGTAGTATTAGATAGTATTTGTGGTTGGGGTAAGTCAGTCTAAAAATTTAAACTCCAAAAATGAAGCAACCAGGGCGCTTCCCCCACGGAGCCCAACACTCGAATAGGTAGGAACTGCCCTCTGTGCCATCTGTTTAGTACACAAGAACCCAATCTGCTGGTTAATAAAAGAGATTTCCCTTTCATTCTTATTTTTAAACCCTGGCTGAAGATTTATGACTTTAATCTAGCGTACCCTCACTACAGCTGCTAAACAGCTGTGCAAACTGCATTTCTGCTTGGTATTCATTTATACAAAAATATAAGCAACACAATATTTATAAACAACCACTAAGCCTCCTCTATTATGTTTCTCTATTTGGTATATTGTTGTGGTACTTGGTGCCACCAAGCTGCTCTCATGACTATAGAAAAGTCATTTTAGAAAAACAAGTATTAGAATCATTATGTTGAAAGGTCTCTCATCAGATTGAATGGCGTAGCACTCCACCAAGGGATGCCCAGGAAGGGGGCAGGAGGCCAGTCAGCCAAGATCTTTAGGATTGTGACTCTAACTTTCTTTTTAACAATTTTCATGTCCTCTATTGTCACAGTTAATCAAATCATATTATGTTGGTTTACATTTAGAAGGTTAAACAGTTTTTTACTTTGCTTTCTATATTATCAAATTAGTATGTTTGTGTGTACTAATTCTGTATATATACTGCTAAAACAAAAAATGGAACATTTAATCATCATAGACTAATGCCAAGTCAATTAAGCTTCAGGGATACCAATCTGGGAATCAACTTTGCACCTGCTTTAGTGCAAATGAAAGTTACAACAGGTGCACTGGAGAGGCAACAACAAGACAACACCCAAAAAGGGATTTTACAGGTGATGACCACAATTACTTTCACCTATCCTCCTGACTAATTCTATAGTTTCCAGCTTTCTGGTGTCCTTGTCACCGATGGTAGCATGAGGCAGTACCTGTAGCCAATTCAGGTTTCACAGGTAGTGAAGCTCCTCCAGAATGGCACATCCATACATGCTACCACAAAGTCTCAAGAGTATATAGGAGATAATGCCAAGAGACAGACCGTTGTTGCTATATCATTTAATAGCAAATCTACAACACTATCATGATTTGAAGACAAATTACTTTGCTCCTAAAAAAATACCTCGATTTCAAAAATAGTGTAACGATCTGCAAGAAATTGCCACTGAGGCAGTATGTTCTAAAAAAAGTTAGAAAATGGGGGGGCTGCAAGGAGTGCTGTGGAGAGGGGAGAGCAGAGACAACTACCACTCTTACCAAGAGGCCTCTGGGGTGCTGGGGAGAATGGACTTTTAGAAAGAAGGTTCAGGTAAAAGAGTGCGTTTAACTCATGGTGTGGGATGGTTTTGAGTTCAGTGTTTGTTTGACCTGACTACGTTGTTTTTCGGCTTGTGAAGTAGAAAAATGTTTAGTCTTTTTGGATAATTCGCACCACTTGCTTGCGAGATTTGCCTGCCTGGGAAGGGATACAACAATAGTATCGCCATACCTACAGTCATTGAGAGACCTAGCCAAATCTCAAACTTAAAGAATTTAAGCAAACAAGACTTTGTAGCACCATCGCGATACAGATCAGCTGTTTAGCAGGAGTTCTGCGCAAAAAAACAATACTTTGCACAAGGGAAGCTCTCCAAACAGAAAACATGGATGGCTCTGAAAAGAGCCTTTGGGTGATCTTCCTTAAGTCTTGATTGTTGCTTAACCACCGAAACCATATAGCGTACGACCCTGTCTCTTCAAAGCGTATACCACATCCATAGCAGTCACAGTCTTCCTCTTAGCGTGCTCAGTGTAAGTAACAGCGTCACGGATAACGTTTTCTAAAAACACCTTAAGCACGCCACGAGTCTCTTCGTAGATCAAGCCAGAAATTCGCTTCACACCACCTCGACGAGCTAGACGGCGAATAGCAGGCTTTGTTATACCTTGGATATTATCTCGAAGTACTTTGCGATGACGCTTTGCACCACCTTTACCCAGCCCCTTCCCTCCTTTACCACGTCCTGACATGATTGCTCTCGAACGACTACTAACCAAACTGAGGCCCCTTTACTTGATATGAGCGCATTGACGACCTGATCGAAAACAGGACAGGAACTGCCTGCGCGGGTTGTTAAGAAATCGTACGGGAATTTATTTTTCAGACTCTATCAGCTGAAATTCCACGAACAAAACAGCTAGTCTGCTAGTTGGAGCCTAATAGGTATATTGGGAGTTCGGGAGGCTGCTAAATGAATGATACACTCCAACTCTCTTGACTATTACCGTACTTCTTCCTCTGCTGCTTAATGCTCACGTGCATGGTAACTCGCATCTTTTTTGCCGTTTGGGTGGGTTTGAATTGTGCATAATGGTTGTCTTTGTCCCCTATCTTTCTGATGAAAACATGAGAAAAGTGGCCAAAAGACCCTTCCCATATATCAATGTACAGTCCGCACATCTTTTAAAAGGACTTTAATTCATACTTCAATGTGCAATTTAATTCACAGTACAAACGCGTCTTGTTTTATTATGCTGAGACCGGATTTCCCCATTGCTAAAGCGGCTCTCGCGTGTGTGTTTGTCCTCTGAAGGACTGGCTTCCTGGCCAGGTATGGTTCCTGCCTTTTGTTTGATGAATACTTGGAAAATTAATGGATGTCCTTCCCTTTTTATCTAAATTTATGTTGGAAATAGTTTATAGTACTCATTTATCATGCGTGCAGGAAGGAAAGGAAAAACACTGAAAACAATTTCTTGTAATTTCTTTTCCTTGGTATTACACGAGAAACCAGGCGGTATATCTTGTGCATTTCTCACATATTTCCTTTCCATAGTTATGTCTTAAATGCATATTAAGAAAACGCTAAAAACACGTTATATATGAGAGTAAATGGTGATGAACACGCTGCCTTTCTGTGAACAGCTGGATGGCAGGAGCCGTTAGACGACAAGGGCACTGAAACAAAGCCAGCATTGAAATTGCGCGCCGAGCATTTAGGGCGAGCAATCGAAAGGAGATTTCTAAATCGAGGCTAAAAGCGTCATTGTCTCTCTTTCCTTTTACCCAATCAGAAAAGAGTAAGATTTCAATATAAGGCGCCTCGTGCGTGTCTTCATTATGTTTTGTTTGATTGTGCACAGCTCGAAGTTTGTTCTAAGCCGGTGAAATGGCAAGGACGAAGCAAACAGCTCGTAAATCTACTGGTGGCAAAGCCCCCCGAAAGCAGCTCGCCACTAAAGCTGCCCGCAAGAGCGCTCCCGCCACCGGTGGGGTAAAAAAACCTCACAGGTACAGGCCCGGCACAGTAGCTCTGCGAGAGATTCGTCGCTACCAGAAATCCACTGAACTGCTTATCCGCAAGTTGCCTTTCCAGAGACTGGTGAGAGAGATCGCTCAGGATTTCAAGACCGATCTCCGTTTCCAGAGCTCCGCTGTCATGGCTCTGCAGGAAGCCAGCGAGGCTTACTTGGTCGGTCTGTTCGAAGACACCAACCTGTGTGCCATCCACGCTAAGCGAGTGACCATCATGCCCAAAGACATTCAACTGGCACGCCGAATTCGTGGGGAACGCGCTTAAGTCGCCGATCTTCGGGTTAATCCACATCAAAGGCTCTTTTAAGAGCCACAACAGGTTTTCTTTTAAGAGATAAAATCCCTATGATTATATTCGAGGTTAGCCTCGTATTAACACGGTTTTTGCAATAGACCGAGCTAGAAAACTGCGGTCATGTAAAATAGGTATATGTGCGACCAGATAATGCGTATAAAGTATGAATCACAAAAGAATGTGTACAAAGTGTAAACCTGTAGAGACTTGATGCCGTTATGTAATACAAGGATATGGAGATACGTGTTTTTTATCGATCTAGATATGGATGGAGATCTCTCACATACACACGTATGTGTATAAATAAATATCTATCAATATATCTGTAAAAATTAGTCCCGTGTGCCCTCGTTCTCATGCCTTTTAAACTGCCCAAAAAAATAGATTTGCCCTTGTCGAGGATATGGGGGCTCTGAAAAGAGCCGTTTTTTATTTCCCCTGAACTACTGTTGACACATACACGATCACTTCTTTTTCGGGGCTGCCTTTTTGACAGACTTGGGTTTGGCTACTTTAGGCTTAGAAGCTTTAGCCTTTTTAGGACTCTTTGCCGCCTTTTTGGGTTTTACAGCCGGCTTCACCTTTTTGGGACTCTTGGTGACTTTCTTAGGACTCTTGGTGGCTTTCTTGGCTGCAGCGGGCTTCTTTGCAGTCTTTTTGGCTGCTGTGGGTTTCTTCGCGGCAGGCTTCTTTACCTTTTTGGCGGCTGCGGCAGGCTTCTTTGCCGCTGGTTTCTTCGGGGCTGCCTTTTTCTTGCCTACTTTTTCCTTTGCCTCTGCCTGCTTCTTATTGATTTTAAAGGACCCGGAGGCGCCGGTACCCTTGGTCTGCACCAGAGAGCCTTTGCTAACCAAGCTTTTTACGGCCAGTTTTACGCGAGCGTTGTTCTTCTCCACATCGTAGCCGCCAGCGGAGAGAGCTTTCTTCAATCCGGCTAAAGACAGCCCATGGCGCTCCTTAGAAGCCGATACAGCCTTCACGATCAACTCTGACACGCTAGGGCCGGTCTTCTTTGGCTTAGAACTTTTCTTCTTCGGCGCCTTAGCTGGAGGAGCTTCTGGAGCGGTTTCTGCCATTTCAAACAGACACAATTCAAACGAATAAATCAGTCGAATTGAATAGCGAGCCCTGGCTCAGTCGCTTATATTACATTGGTGAGAACCGTGTAGACTCAACCATTTCTTTGCTCGGTCTACACAGACTGACAAGTGTGCTTTCTGCTTTCACAAAATCTCTTTTTTTAAATAATAAAAAGAGATGAATCAATACTACGAACTTGAGACATGTCGAGGGAAACTTGATTTTAACAGAGCACTTGCCGCAACTTAAATAGAAGGTGCCGCTATATGGTCAGAAAAAGAAATGACATCGCGGTAAACGACGGACTGTCACTCGTTTCAAGACGAACGCGAATTTCTTTGCAAATTCTCAGTGGATAAACCTTCTTTCACATTGAAAGCACAACGAACTAATAAGAGATAGGTCCATAATCGATGCCGTCAAGGGTTCATATCTTTTTTCGAGAAATCCACAGAAAATCTAAGTTCTTATCAGTTTAAAATTAACACACCCGTGGAAGTTATCTTTTCCCAATCGCTGTTAGGTTTCCCTGAAAGACACTTAAAAAAAAAGAAACTGCCATTCAAAAATCCAGGACGTAAAACTTTATTATAGCCTGCCCAATAAGAAATGTGTCATTTTAAGGATCTGGATTGCTTCGCTAAGATATCACATAACCTAAGCATAGAGGTTTAATTTCTACACATGAAAAAATGCATCTTTAGCAATGAAAGAATCTCAATATTCCGAATGATTTACTGTATATTCTAATGACGCTGACAAGCTGCATCAGTTAATGGTGAGTCACTGATTGTATAAGTTGACATTCCATCATGCAAGTGAGTAGCTTCAAAGCTAGCGGCAGGTGGGCCTTAAAGAAAGAAATGATAAATCTCAGAGACGTTTTGGGGAAGTTGTGGAAGGTGAGTCTCAAAGCTGAGATTCAGACCTGGAATGCTTGTTACAGTGTCAGTTCTGTGAAGGTAAACAGCCCAGAGACTGGTGCATCTTCACACAAGGTAGTTTGCCTTGTCAGTCACCATATTTAACAACTCTGTTGTACCGCATCACAACACAGCATTCAACATCCTTGCATCCAACATAGTGTACAACATCCTTGCTGTGCCACCTGACAACAAATTGCTTAAGACCCTTGTTGATGTGCCTTCTTCGCAGACTCACAGTTAAAGAGAAGATCAATCTGCTGTTTCGAGCAGTTGCGCAACATTTCAAGGATTTGGAAGTGGTCGCTGGGAACAGCAACTTCGAAGGGAGTGTTACGGTGTTGACAAGCTGTATCAGCTAGAGATGAGTCACCCATAGTGTAAGGTGAGATTCCATGATGCAAAATCATCTTCAAAATCAGCAACAACTGCGACTATTAAAAAAATAAAAAAGGCAAGCCTGCAATGTCGCAAATAGAATTCAATCTATTTCAGCAACTGCAAGAAGATAGCGAACCATCTAAAAGAGCCATGTAAAGAGAGAAAGAATCTGCTCTGGCACCTAATGTTACAATCCCATTTCCATTGTTATCTTTCTATTAAATTAGCTGTGCACTCTCACAATCTGGGAGAAATTTGAGGGGTAGATTGACCAATCGAAAAGACCACCTGAAGTGTTGGACCAAAATATAAAAAAAAACAACAACAACAAATAAAAAAATGACACCACCAACATGTGTGGGGTCAATGCTCAAAGCCAAATTTGGACCCAGTCTCCTAGAAGTATACCACTCATCAGTAACACAGTATAGCAGAGGAGTGCCGCTTGAATTCCACTATATTTTAAGATGTTCATGTGTAATTTAGGAATGAAGAACATATGATACTATACAATGCATTAATCTTCTGAAGTACAGTAAAAGGGTGAAAAAGAAAATAATATGAAAATCATGTTTGTTTCAATCATACACGTGAGGAATTTTGCCTGTGTGTTTGTATGACTTTGATGTACACCTCTAAATCTGTATTGCTTTATCAAAGGTCTGGGATACTTGTCTGGCTGACAGCAGGTTTAGTGGCACAGAGATCGAGGGTCACGCAGTGCAAGATATTTTGCATTTTCTCCCCTGTCCATGAGGATTTCCTCTCATAGTCTAAAGACATTCAGGTTTGGTGAACTACCATAGTTTAATTTGCTCTAGTGAACAGGTGTATATATGTTTATGCCATACAAAGGAATGACACACATCTCCAGGTGTTGTTTGTGTCTTGCGCTCAAAGATGGCTAGATTAAGCTCCAGCTGAACTGTGATCATGCTATGAATAAGTGGATTAGAAAAATGGATGGATGGAAAGATAACTTTGTGATCACTATTGCAGTTTTCTCCACTGTGCTGTGCTGGTCATGTCACTTAGAGACAGGCCCACTGAACCAACAAGCTGATTCATAAGGCAAGCTCAGTTATGGAATGCACTATCAACACACTGGGAGCAGCAGCAGGAGTGAGAATGAAGAAAAAACTGATGGCCATTAAGAACAATGCTGCACAACCTCTCTCTAACACACTATCATTAAGTCCTTTCAGCCAATAAACCATTCAGCAGATTTTTATCAAGTAAAGCTACTGGGGTTCCTTCACACTTGCGGCTATAGATTTCTGTGATGCCTCACTGTGACTGTCTTTTTATTTTAAGCCAAGTCCCAATTTTCCTTCTTTTTTGTAATTCTCGTGTGTAATGGGATGTGGGGTGGTTTGTTGTCTACTTGTCTATTAATCTGTGCACCTGCCATACTTGAAATATGACCAATCTACACCAGATAAGTCAAATGTTTGCAGCCAATCAAGACATTTAGGCTTGCAAGGCCCAGTTTGTATACTCTTGCTCTGGTTGCCCAAGAACAAGAAGAAAAAAAAAAATGATTATGACCAGACTGACTGCAAGGCATGATAGTGGGAAGCAGCGGACATTATCTTTGGCACTTCATCTTTTAAACATAAGATAAGCGATACAAACCAAAATCCTAACTACTCTTTGTGTAAACATTTAGCCAGCTGTTCACTCCTAATGGCTATCTTCCCTGCATGAAATGAGAAAGTTGTCTTTTGTATTTTTCAATGTTGAGTATATCCTACTTAACCAAACATATTTAGACCAATTGTCCAATCAACCTAACAAGCAGAATGTTGTGTGGCAGCACTGTATATTTGATTATCACATACCACCAATGAGCTGTATCTTCAAATGTATTAGTCCACTAGAAAAGACCAGGTTTATTCATATATTTGTGAATAAAATATGCAATATTCAGTCCTACATAATTTTAAACATATTCATCCCAGAGAGTTGTGTATAGGAAGCAATGCAGGCTTAAAGAAAGTTTGAGGTGTTTTTCTTTCATTTCTACCCTCCCTGCGTGTGTGTGTGTGTGTGTGTGTGTGTGTACAGAACCCACATAACCCACATCCAGGTGAAGTTTTGAAGAAAATGGCTAGCATTGCTATCACAGACCAATATACGGACACATTATTCAGAGCAAGGCCACTACTACTGCTTAGGTGAAGAAGTCAGGGATCTGTAAAATTTTATTTAACAGCATGCTGTAAGCAGAACTGTTAGTAATGCCCAATACTAGCTACCATATGAATATACATCCCATTAAAACATTCAGCTCCCGTTGAGAATACAACATTTCAATGGAAAATTGCTCGTCTGAATAAATGGGAGGCTCTGAAAAGAGCCATTGGTGTTTAGAAAAGGGTAGCTGAAGCAGATTGTTTGCTCTTTACGGGTTTCTCAGTCTTCTTGGGTAAAAGTACAACCTGAATGTTAGGCAATACGCCAGGGATGTCAAACTCCGGGCCTGGAGGGCCGCAGTGGCTACAGGTTTTCATTCTAACCCTTTCCCTAATCAGTGAGTAGTTTTCAACTACAAATTAACTCCTTTTCCCTTCATTTCAATAGCCCCGTTTTTAAGGATTCCGTCTTCTGAATTGATTTATTTCTTCATTAAATGACAGCCAAACAGAAATGAGATGTTAAACGAGCCAACAGATGACCAGCTAAACTGGGATTTCAATCTCCAACCAATTTCACTCCAACCAATCTCTAAATGAGAAACTGATTCTTGCAGTTAATTAAGCTTGTTATTTAATTCAATGGCTTGTTGCTGCTCTCATTCTGCCACTGCAGACATTTCCAAATCTGTTGATTTTTCTGTTTTTTCTAAGAACACCATCAAAATGTTTTGGTGACCTGAGAGATCAACCTTACTGAGACCTTCACCTATCTTTATTTTCAGATATTGTGTGATGGGCACAGGTGAGCTGGTCATATGGTGGCTTGTTTGATGTCTCACTATTGTTTGACTACTAATTAAGGAAAAAGAGACAACTAAGGGGCCTGAGTCAAGTTAATTAAAATGAAGGCAAAAGAAGTTAATTAGCAGTAAAAAAGGCTCACTAATGGTGAAGATGGTTAAAATGAAAACATGCAGCCACCGCAGCCCTCGAGGACTGGAGTTTGACACACGCGCAATACGCCACCTTGAGCGATAGTCACACCACCCAGCAACTTATTGTGCTCCTGCCAACTGCAGATAGCAAGGAATGATACTAGTTTTCTTGTTATCACGGGCAGCATTACCAGCCAACTCAAGAATTTCAGCAGTCAAGTACTCAAGCACAGAGGCCAAATAGACGGGTGCACCAGTGCCCACACGTTCAGCAAGATTACCCTTTCTCAGTAGACTGTGAACACGGCTGACGGGGAACTGCAAACCAGCTCAAGAAGAGCGAGTTTAGGCCTTAACACGAGTCTTTCCTCTTCTTGACATCTTATCTTAGCACTACAATTCCGAGTTATCAAATGTTTAAACTGGAATCTTTCTTCTCTCATGGAGGACTGAGGTAATGCCTCTCACACTCCTTCATCTCTGTGTTTTTAACTTGTCTCATGACAATCAGTTTTGGCTGTTTTGGGTAGGGGTTGTGTGAGTTCCTGTTGTTGAATTTTAGGATGGTTTAGGTGATTAGTCATCCAGTATTGCCTTTGGTCTTTTGTGTTTCTTGTATTGGCATTTATCATATTGGAGAATCTCTAGAAGAGTTTTGTTTGGGCAAGGTTTCTAGTTGGGTAAATAGTTTGAAAGAACTCTTCTGAACGAATGTTTGAAGTGGCTTGTGTTCTGCTTCTACAGAGGCCCTCTTGGCGCGCGACGTGCTGAACCAGCTTGACTGCTCGATTTGCATGTGTTGATTACGTCACCAAGGGGCGGTGAGTCCAAGACGTTGCGCTCCACCCCTGCAACAATTCAATTTAAAAAATGCAGCTCCAAAGAAAAGTAAAACGTGGCTTTTATATCGTTTCTTTGTACCTGTACACGTATACATATTTATTTTTTTTTATATAGCATGCCTCTTTTCCTGGATTTCATTGCACTGTCTTGCAGCAACACGTTGGCTCTTTTAAAAGCTTTGTTGTTTAAAGCACAACACGGGGCAAAAGGAGAGATTCTTTGAGCACAAAGGACCTTGTAGCCCTCAGTGAACGATGTTCATGATCTCACATTGTAAAATTAAAAACACATAGTGTTAGAAACAGAAAGCTATAGTGTCTTTTACAAAAAGCAACTCGAATGGGCAAATCCTGGAACACAAAAGAAATTACTAGAATTGCCTTCTCATATGGATTACTAAAATATTGTTCACTTTTCTCATCCCCTGCAAAGTTTATCTTTTGCGATTAAGGCCAACTAACTTTGTTTTGTCTCCCTTGAGGAGCTGATAACATTGATTGTATCCACCACGTGCTGACATTGTTTTAAAGCAGGTAGGAATACTGGATGCTAAAAAAAAAAAACAAAACTTAAAATATCCTTTTGAAAACAGTACCCCAATGTGCGCGCGCATTTTGCCCTATTCAAACACAACGGTCGAGTCTAAAAGGAGGGAAACGACTGCTCGCTTATGGTTGGTGGCGACGTGTAGCGTTTCTAATTTGCATGACTGTCTATAAAAAGAAAAGCCGAGACAGCTGCGACATTCTGATTTTGATCTGTGAAATCTACAACAATGCCGGAGCCGAAAGCTGCCCCTGCGCCCAAAAAGGGTTCGAAGAAGGCTGTTTCAAAGAGTCAGGCTAAGGGTGGGAAGAAACGCAGAAAGTCTAGGAAGGAAAGCTACTCCATCTACGTGTACAAAGTGCTGAAGCAAGTACACCCCGATACTGGTATCTCTTCTAAGGCGATGGGTATCATGAATTCGTTTGTGAACGATATCTTTGAGCGCATCGCAGGTGAGGCTTCCCGTTTAGCGCACTACAACAAACGCTCCACCATTTCTTCAAGGGAGATCCAGACCGCTGTGAGGCTGCTGCTGCCGGGTGAGCTTGCTAAGCATGCCGTGTCCGAGGGCACCAAGGCAGTCACCAAATACACCAGCTCTAAGTAAATGGTATAGTCGTACCAGAAACCAACGGCTCTTTTCAGAGCCACCCATTTTTTCTCTAAGAAAGGGCTCCATTTTCCTCCTAAGTAAATCTTTCGGTAGGCAGTATTTTGTGTGTGTATGTATTATGCTCGTGCTTTCCGTGTTTAGGAATATTTACATGTAAGTATTGTTTGGCTTAAGTCTTTACCCGAGGTTCAATTAGATAAATTTTGTTTTTGGGTTTCAAGGTTGAGTAGAGTTATGGTAAAGTGACTTGCTCATGGTCAATGTCGGGATTTAAAGTCAAATGCATTTTCTCTCCAAGGGGAATGTAAAACTCCATTGAATGCACGGCTCTATTTTGCTCACAAGCGTGGAAGATGGGTTTAATTTTTTCGTCTTTTAGCAATTTAAAACTGCTTGAAATTCCGTGTGTGTGAGAGAGAGAATAGGTAAACTACAAAGTAATGCATAATCTTGTAGGCTGTGTCAGGTTACCAGGAAAAGTTAACTTAAACGTGCATGCACAGCTTGCTGCCTGATTGCAGGATAAAGTGCATTATCTATTTTTCTAGGGTTTTAGTGGCACAGAAAGCCATTTTAAAATATAGTGTCACAAATCTGTTGCACCATCACTTGTGCTCCAAAATGAAAAGTAAAGTAAGTGGCTTACCTGTAGGTCTGACAGCATTTTGGTCACCTCTTTACTTCAAAAGTTAACAAAGGTGTCAGTTGGAGTTGAGCTGACACCTCTGCAGACACTATTACACGTGAAAAATGTCCAAAGGATTATTCACTTTAGGCTTGCAACCACAAACTGAACTGTTGCTGGATGTGATGGATAAACTAACACATCTGTAAGAAGACACTGGATCTGTAACTAAATTAAACTTGATCCAGTCACCAGATTATACTTTCTTATAAAACCAGTTTTATTTTTATTTTTTTTTTTGAGTCATAAACCTCTCATTGTCTGTATAGCAAAACGTTCACAAACCTTTGGCCTGAAAGCTCCTCTCCATAGAGTTTTTGAGCTGCCCCTGAGCTAATTCTATGATACCACTCAACTCCATACATCATACATTATCCTTGAGGTCTGGTATTGTAAACTGTTTATTTGTGCCAAGATAAAGCAGAACTCTAAATGTATACAGCCAATGTCTTCTGTGTTATGTTTGTCTGCTTCATTTGTCTTGTGTCCTATCTTTTATGTCTATATATATATATATATATATATATATATATATATATATATATATATATATATGGTTATTTTAAAATCCTTGTGTTTATCAATAAATTGTATTCTGTTTCTTAAGACGAGTGTAGAGAAACGTAAGGAAAATAAAGAGCCTAATCAAATTGTTTAATTACTTTCTGGCAATCCCAAAAGCAAAACTTATAATTACTTACCTGACTAATTAACATCCATTTATCAATTCTTTAACTCACGTCATGCACATTTCCTACCTCATACAAGCTATACCATATTTTGGGTGCAGCTAAAGAAAACTTTTTTTTTTAAATATGCACATAGTGAATTCAGAAAGAATTCAAACCCCTTCAATTTCTGCAAACATTATTGTGTTATAGAATTAATTTTAAATGAACACATTTGCAATTTTTGCCCATCAGTCTAAACTCTAACTCATGATGAGAAAATTAAAACATGTTTTCAAAAACGTTTGGAAATGTATTAAACATGCTAAATGGAAATCTCTCATTCATAAAAGTATTCAAACTCTTAATTCAGGACTTTGTAGAAGTCCCTGTAGCAACGATTATAGCCTTGAGTCATCATATGTAAGTCTCTACAAGCTTTGCACACCTGGATATGGGAAGTTTATATTTCATTCTTCCAGACCTCCATCAGATTGGATGAGAAGAATCTCTAAACTGCAATTTTGACGTCTCTCCACAGATACTCTAAGACAGGGGTGTGCAGTGTTGGTCCTGGAGAGTCTCAATAGCGGCAGGTTTTTGTTCCAACCCTGTATCTTAAACAATAAGTGCTTCATCAGCAATAATTGACTTCTCATTAAGTGACATTTTGATGCTTTATTTTAGTAGTCTTTGTTAAGACTCCCCACCTTTAATTGCTTATTTCAATCTTAAAGAGCTGCATTTACTGTTTAATGGCTCCTTATTAGCATTAATAATAATTCTTTGCATTTATATAACACTTTTCTCACTACTCAGGTTAAGGACCTTGCTCAAGGGCCCAACAGAGCAGAGTCCCTTTTGGCATTTATGGGATTTGAACCGCCAACCTCCTGATTGCCAGTGCAGATCCCTAGCCTCGGAGCCACCACTCCACCTAAGATGTGAATGACAAAGCAGCCAGCAGTTCTCCATCTAACTTGTTTCCATTTACATCTCTGTGGGTTCATCATGTACTGTGTTATGATTTAATAAAACACTTAATAGAAAAATGTGACAGACTTAAAATGAAACATTTTAGGCTTTAAATCATTTGGATGACATCCTCGGAAAGGAAAAAATCTATGATACAAGAACTTTACATTGCAAACTAGCAAGCCATAAAATTGAATAACATCTGAAATTGTCAAGGGTTGTTTTTTAATTAAGGAATTGGGTTTGAATGAAAACCTGTAGGCACTGCAGCTCTCAGGGACCGACATTGTCCACCCCTGCTCTAGGGGTTTAAGTCTGGGTTGTGGCTAGGCCACTCAACAGTTAGAGGCCTGTCCTCAAGCCACTCCAGCATTGCCTTTTGCTGGATGCTTCAGTTCATTGTCGTGCTTAGGTCACGTGCACTCTACAGTAGGTTTTCTTCCTGGATATCTTTGTATTAGGTAACATCCATCATTCAATCAATTCTGACCAGTCTCCTCATATTTGCTCTTGAGAAGCACCCCGATAGCATAATACTGCCCAAAGTGTTAAATATTGGTCTCGTCAGACCAGAGATTTTTGTTTTTTCCCCTCATGCTTTCAGAGTCCTATAGGAGCCATTTGACAAACTCCAAGTGGGCTCTCACATGCAGAATATGCTGACATGGTCATCCTTCTGACAGATTTACCCATCTCAGCAGAGGAAGTCTGTAGCTCTGTTAGAGTGAACATTGATATCGTGGTCACTTTTTTGCTCAGTTGCCCCATTTAGCAAAGCAGTCAACTCAGTAATGAGAATTTTAAGGAACATATGTTACAAGAGAGTGGGAAGATTGTAAAATGCAACAATAGTTAACTTCTAAACCTAACAACATTAACAGGCACAAACACTTAAACTATATTAAACACACAGGGAAACAGAGCAATGTCAACATAATAAAAGATGACTCTTGATCAATAAGAAAAAGGGAGTGGGAGGTCTTCAATTCAAAAAGTGACTCCCAAAATGGTTTTCATTTCCTGTTTATGATCTGCTCTGTTTAATCTGAAAGTAACTATATAGCAATATGTTAGCAAAAAACCTACATTTTGCACGTTTTGAACATAGGACTGGATTACTGACAATTAGATAATGCAACACCAGTAACCAGGATTTTTTTATGAATGTTTTTAAACATTTGATGATTGTTGGTAATTATAGGGTCCCTTTTTATCAGACACATTAAGATGCCTTGTCTCCACGAAAATACAAGATTGAAAAATTTTATTGATCACCACTAGTGAAAAGTCAAGTAAAATGACACCTTTTATTGGCTAACTAAAAAGATAAAAGGTGTCATTTTGCTTGAGTTTTAACTACATTAATAATGGCTAACATGGTACAACACCCTAGTACTATTTAATCACCACTACAAATTGTATGGCATAAGTAACACATAAAAAAAAAAAAAAAAATTCTGGATTGACTATTCCTTTAATCTTTATTGTCTAAGTGCTAAAATCACTTAACTCCCTCAATTTCTCTTGACACATAGCTCTTTTTAGGTCGTACTCGCACTAGGCACGTGTGTTCAGTACTGTGCTCAAGCCCGATTCTCCGCCTTGCCTTCTCTCCCGCTGGCCTGCGGTCACACTGCGCTTAACGATCGGGGCCCGGGAACACTTTCGTCATCACCATGCGACTTCGTAAAAAGCCAAAACAAGATCCGAATGCGAAGTTACAGCATGTATTTCAAAATGATTTTACTTGTTTTGTGGTTTTTTTGGAGTCGTGCAGGGCAGGATAACGCTCTACCCTCCTGCAAATTTATTGAGTGCGTAGCGCAGCGTTTTGCTATTAATCGTGCTGCACGTACCAGAAGATTTTTACGAAGACAAATGATGTTAAGGGAGGAATTTGCAGCTTTTCTTGCGAACTGCAATTCACGTTCATCTGTAAGGTGAGGATGACAGCATGTTTTAAACTCAAATGATATCGAATGAAATGAGAATTACACTATCTATATAGTAATAAAAAATGTTTCCTGTAATTATGACAATAGCACAAAAACGAATACGCTACTCCACCGTGTGCTTTGTTTTTCATGGTCTATATATATCTGGTCAAAAAATTAAAGGAACATTTTGAAAACACATCAGATCCCAATAGGGAAAAAATCATGCTGAATATCTCCACTGATGTGGACTGGGTAATGTGTTAGGAAAGAAAGGATGCCACATCATTTGATGGAAATGAAAATTATCAACCTACAGAGGGCTGAATTCAAAGACGCCCCGAAAATCAAAGAGAAAAAATTATGTGGCAGGTATGCTAGTCCATTTTGTCGAAATGTCATTGCAGCAACTCCAAATCATACCCAGGAGTTTGTATGGCCCCCACGTGCTTGTCTGTATGCCTGAAAACGTTTTTTTTTTGGGGTTTGGGAGATGGGTGGTGTTCGTAATGAGAAGACGGATGGTGTCCTGGGGGATTTCCTCCCAGATCTGGATCAGGGCATCACTGAGCTCCTGGACAGTCTGAGGAGTAACCTGGCAGTGTCGGATGGATGAAAACAAAATGTCACACCCAGAGGTGTTCTATTGGACTTTGGTCAGGTTTGCGTGGGGGCCAGTCAATGGTTTCAATTCCTTCCTTCATCCTCCAGGAACTGCCTGCATACTCTCGTCACATGAGGCCGGGCATTTTCATGCACTAGGAGGAACCTAGGAGCCACTGCACCAGCATAGGGTCTGACAATGGGTCCAAGGATTCATCCTGATACCTAATGGCAATCAAGGTGCTGTTGTCTAGCCTGTAAAGGTCTGTGCATCCCCCCATGGATATGCCTCCCCAGACCATCACCGACCCACCACCAAACCGGTCATGCTGAACGATGTTACAGGCAGCATAACATTCTCCACGGCTTCTCCAGACCTTTTCACGTCTGTCACATGTGCTCAGGGTGAACCTGCTCTTATCTGTGAAAAGCACAGGGCTCTTCTATGGCCCCATCCAGCTCTCCTCGAGAAACTGTCTATCTCCTGAAATCTCCTCCATTCCCTTGAGACTGTGCTGGGAGACACAGCAAACCTTCTGGCAACGGTACGTATTGATGTGCCAAGCTGGATGACCTGTGCAAGCTCTGTAGAGTTCAGGTATCGCCTCATGCTACCAGCAGTGACACTGACCACAGCCAAATGCAAAACGAGTGAAAAACAGTCCAAAAAGATGAGGATTGAAAAATGTCAGTGATCTCCACCTGCTAAACCATTCCTGTTTTGGGGGTCATCTCATTGTTGCCTCTCTAGTTTATCTGTTGTTAATTTCATGAATACCAAAGCAGCTGAAACTGATTAACAACACCCTCTGCTACTTAACTGACCAGGTCAATAGCCCAGAAGTTTAATTGACTTGATGCTATACTCTGACTAAAAAGTGTTAATTTAATTTTTTTGAGCAGTATATATATACATATACACACACACACACACATATATATATATATATATATATATATATATACATACACATATATACATATACACACACATATATATATATACATACATACATTGTTATGTTCCAGCCTTATTCCAAAATGGATTAAATTCATTTTTTTCTTCAGAATTCTACACACAACACCCCATAATGACTACGTGAAAAAAGTTTACTTGAGGTTTTTGCAAATTTATTAAAAATAAAAAAAATGGAGAAACAAATGTACATAAGTATTCAAAGCCTTTGCCATGCAGCTCAAAATTGAACTCAGGTGCATCCTGTTTCCCCTGATCATTGTTGAGATGTTTCAGCAGCTTAATTGGAGTCCACCTGTGGTAAATTCAGTTGATTGGACATGATTTGGAAAGGCACACACCTGTCTATAGAAGGTCCCACAGTTGACAGTTCATGTCAGAGCACAAACCAAGCATGAACTCAAAGGAATTGTCTGTAGACCTCCGACACAGGATTGTCTCGAGGCACAAATCTGGGGAAGGTTACAGAAAAATTTCTGCTGCTTTGAAGGTCCCAATGAGCACAGTGGCCTCCATCATCCGTAAGTGGAAGAAGTTCGAAACTACCAGGACTCTTCCTAGAGCTGGCTGGCCATCTAAAATGAGCAATCAAGGGTGAAGGGCCTTAGTCAGGGAGGTGACCAAGAACCCGATGGTCACTCTGTCAGAGCTCCAGAGGACCTCTGTGGAGAGAGGAGAACCTTCCAGAAGGACAACCATCTCTGCAGCAATCCACCAATCAGGCCTGTATGGTAGAGTGGCCAGATGGAAGCCACTCCTTAGTAAAAGGCACATGGCAGCCCGCCTGGAGTTTGCCAAAAGGCACCTGAAGGACTCTCAGACTATGAGCAACAAAATTCTCTGGTCTGATGAGACAAAGATTGAACTCTTTGGTGTGAATGCCAGGCATCACGTTTGGAGGAAACCAGGCACCGCTCATCACCAGGCCAATACCATCCCTACAGTGAAGCATGGTGGTGGCAGCATCATGCTGTGGGGATGTTTTTCAGCGGCAGGAACTGGGAGACTAGTCAGGATAAAGGGAAAGATGACTGCAGCAATGTACGGAGACATCCTGGATGAAAACCTGCTCCAGAGCGCTCTTGACCTCAGACTGGGGCGACAGTTCATCTTTCAGCAGGACAACGACCCTAAGCACACAGCCAAGATATCAAAGGAGTGGCTTCAGGACAACTCTGTGAATGTCCTTGAGTGGCCCAGCCAGAGCCCAGACTTGAATCCGATTGAACATCTCTGGAGAGATCTTAAAATGGCTGTGCACCGACGCTTCCCATCCAACCTGATGGATCTTGAGAGGTGCTGCAAAGCGGAATGGGCGAAACTGACCAAGGATAGGTGTGCCAAGCTTGTGGCATCATATTCAAAAAGACTTGAGGCTGTAATTGCTGCCAAAGGTGCATCAACAAAGTATTGAGCAAAGGCTGTGAATACTTATGTACATGGGATTTCTCAGTTTTTTTATTTTTAATAAATTTGCAAAAACCTCAAGTAAACTTTTTTCACATTGTCATTATGGGGTGTGGGTGTAGAATTCTGAGGAAAAAAATGAATTTAATCCATTTTAGAATAAGGCTGTAACATAACAAAATGTGGAAAAAGTGATGCACTGTATATATACACACACATATATATTTATATATACAGTAACGGCTCACTGCATGATAAAGGGCAGTGAATACACTTGACTTGATCATTTCTAGTTTTAATCCTCTTTCTCTGTACGTTTAGCATTCGCTTGCTCAGGGGGTGATGTGCTTGTTGCTTCCTGAGCAGCTTTTCTTTCCTCCACCCTAGTGGCCCGCTTCTTCTCTTCTTCTGTCGACATCTTTTCACATTAAATCTGAATAAGTTAGTGGTTGTGTTGCAATTACTTAGTACATTTTCTTTAATTTTTCACTTAAGTTGGCACTTTAGTCTTCGATCTGCCTCAAGAATGATTTAGGATATGAAAAGGTAGGGGAAGTGATGGCAAAGGTGGTAGGGATGTGAAAGGTGCCTGTATGCATGTGCCACATGGCTGCCCTGCTTGCCGCTGCCGAGAGTTGATTCTACAATAAAATAAAATAAAAATAAAAAGAGGAATAACCTTGGAGGTCAATCGTCACCACAAAAGTGTATAGTAGACATCACGTAGTATATGTGTACCAAATTTCAGGTCAATATGTCAAACGGTTTGCGAGCAACAGGTTGTTTAAAATCCTGGACAGACAAACGAACAGACACGGGAGCGTATTATAAATAAAGATAAAATGTGTATGTATATGTATATATAATGATATATACTCTTACATTAGATTGTAATATATATGATAATCCTTTTCTTAATGCCAGCAAAGCTAAGTAGCACAAGGGTTATAACTGGTTAATCATACATAATTAATAAAAAAATATGTTTAATGAGATTAGACCCTGTATTAATGAATTGACTTTAATCTGACACAAAATATTTGTCTGTTATATTGCATAATGAGTGAAAAACATTGTTTTAATTACTTATACTTTAAAATGCTGTAATGGTGTATGTATCAATTTAAATACAGTTTATGTAATTCTCCATTTTGCATCAGGAGCATCTGGATGCGACAGAGATGTGGCGTGTGGTGGGAGCATGTTCTAACCAGATGGACGGATTGTGAATGGAAAGAAAATTTTAGAATGAGGAAGACCACATTCTTGAAGCTGTGCAACATCCTCCATCCACACCTTCATAGAGAGACGACCACTTTCAGGAAAGCAGTACCTGTGGTGCAGCGTGTAGCAATATGTGTCTGGAGGCTGGCCACCAATGTTGAATTTAGAACTATCTCACATTTATTTGGAATTGGCCAATCTACAGCAGTCACTATTGCCAATCATGTTTCCTCCATAATTGTGGAGAAACTGCTTTCAGTTTACATCAAAACACCCTCTGCACATGATTTCAGAAACATTATTCAAGGTTTCCGAGATCAATGGGGTTTCCCACAATGTGGAGGAGCTATAGATGGAACCCATATTGGCATTTTAGCTCCACCTGAAAGCCCAGCAGACTACTACAACCCTAAAGGTTTCTATTCAGTCATCCTGCAGGGTGTGGTAGATCATAGGCTTTGTTTCTGGGACATTAATGTGGGTTGGCCGGGCAAAGTCCACGATGCCAGAGTGTTTGGTAATTCGTCATTGTACGAGAGGGGTCAGAGTGGTACCCTGTTTCCTAATATCACAGAGAGGTTTGGAGGAATAGATGTGCCAGTGGTAATGTTGGGGGATGCAGCTTATCCTCTGCTGCCATGGTTGATGAAACCATACCCTGAAAACCAACAAATGACACCTGCACAGCTCACCTTTAACAACCGGCTCAGTAAAGCAAGAATGACTGTTGAAAGGACATTTGGCCGTCTTAAGGGAAGATGGCGTTGCCTAAGGAAGAGGTATGATTGCCACATCAACAACATTAATAACATCATCGCAGCATGTTGCATACTGCACAATTTTTGTGAGATTAACAATGAGGAATATGATGACATTGATGTTCATGAAGAAAACGAGGCTCATGAATTGAGTCCCTATCAAGCAAATGCCATAGCAAATGCCTCAAGAGATGCCTTGTCTTTGTATTTTTCAAATCTGTAGAGATTACATCAGTTTAACAGTAACTGGTGCTACTTTAGCATATGCTCCAATGGTTTTGCATGGTTCACACACACATACTTTGTCATTTATTTTTAAGTCAACTGAGCTGGTAGAGTACATGCTAATGTACCAACCACTAACTTTTAGGCGAGTATCTGTTCCTACTTTTGATGTACCAGACTTGTTTTATTATATGTAAAGCATTTTTTTAAACTTTCTGTTCATGTTATGTTTATATTTTCTGAAAAGGAACATTTTTTGGCCTGATGCAGGCAATAAATTTATATTCATACTAAGAGCAGTATGTTCCTCATTGATATGTAACAAATATAGTATTGGCTAATGATTAGAATCGTTTTTTATTCAAAATACTGTAAAGTCAAGTCAGTATTTACAGAACTTCTTAAGTGTTAAATATGTAAAAAAAAAAATACAGTAAATAAAAAATGTCACATATATAAGTACAAATGCATCAAGACACCATGGCAAGAACAATGCTGTTTAAACAAAATGCAGGATGCTACTGTGGCATTACTCCTGAGAACAGAATACATGAACTAATAATTAAATATTTAGGCCACAACTATTTTAGACATTACAAAAAAACAAACATAATCTGTTCTCCAAGACTTACACTGGAACTTATATAACCACAATAACAATAGGCCTGTACTTCCACTTCATAACTAAGGGTTACAATGGACCTGTGTAGATTGAAATGGCTCATCGGTGTAGGGTGCTGGTGTCTCTTTATGAATATGGTAAAAAATATTTTCAATTACTGGATTTATTTGGATGTGATGGTGTGGGCTGCTGGTATAAAGGCACCATGGCATCAAACATTCTGTTCATCATTTGCTGGAACATCCTGTTTGCCTCTTGGCGTTCCTCCTGTTGCATCTGTTGTCGACGCTCCTCCATTTCCATTTGTGCCTTCATCCAGTCATTTAGCATCTCTCGCTCCTGCTGGAGATGCAGCTGTTCTCCTCGCATGAATTCATCATATTGTTTCTTTTGCATGTCCAAAAATGCTTCCATCATGTCACTCACATCCATCTTCTTCCTCTTCCTCCTTTTATTGCATTGTTCTGGGGGTGTTATATCAAGTGTTCCACTGTTACAACTTTCATTCCCAGTGTTTGTATGATCTGAAGTGAATGATGTGACTGTCAAAATAATAGCAGAATAAACATTGTAAAAACTAATATAAATAACAGTTCATCATAATCACAGCAAATATATATTAATTAAAAGTCTTAAAATTGTATTACTATTTTTTTTTTTAATTCCTAAGCTTTTGACTTCTGTCAGGAATCCTCGTCATACAAAAAATATTGGAATCCAAGGAAATATAACAGTGCACTGCATGATAACGTGCAGTGAATACACTTGACTCAGTTTTCATCCTCTTTCTCTGTACGTTTAGCATTCATTTGCTCAGAGGTGGATGCGCTTGCTGCTTCCTGAGCAGTTTTTTTTTTCTCTCCACCCTAGCAGCCCGCTTCTTCTCTTCTTCTGTCTATATTTTATCACATTAAAACTGATGAAGTCAGTGTTTGTGTTGCAATTACTTAGCACGTTTTCCTTAATTTTTCACTTAAACTGGCACTTAAGTCTTCCATCTGCCTCAAGAATGATTTAAGATATGAAGAGGCAGGGGAGGTGATAGCGAAGGTGGTAGGGATGAGAAGGGCACCCGTATTCATGCGCCACATGGCCACCCTGCTGGCTGCTGCTGCTGTGAGTTGATTCTACAATAAAATAAAATTCAAATTAAAAAGAGTACCCGTGACCCTGTATTCGGATTCAGCGGGTTGGAAAATGGATGGATGGGTTAAAAAGAGTAATAAAAACCATCACCCTGAAAGCTGACAGTAGACGACACGTAGTATATGTCTACCAAATTTCAGGTCAATTGGTGAAACGGTTTGCAAGCTACAGGTGATTTACAATCCTGGACAGACAAACGGACAGCCACAGTAGCATATTATATAAGAAGATAAGGATAGTGTGGAAAATAGCAAGGGTGGAAAAAATAGTAGAAGAGGCAGTAAATAAAGAAACAGTCATATTTGGCAGGTCAAAGAAAGAGAATGTGGGTAAGGAGAAATGAGTGCGAATAAATTATATAAAAGAGGTGATATGGGTTAGAAGGCAATTATATACAAAGAAATAGAAACTTCTCCCCGTTAAGAATATTTTACAGAAGGTCACGGACAAGATAACATTCCTTGAATCTAGGACCTGAAAGGGAAGACCACCTCTGGCGCCAAGTAAGTGTTTTGCATTTCTTTTAAATTATTTATTTGTTTAATGGTTTTTATGGTTGTGAAAATGATTTTATGGATGAATCACAAAACCGATGTTTATAAATGGAAGAGTCATGGAATTCACAGGAAAATCGGGAGAGAGAAAAAAAAAACGAACTTGTTTTAATCGAATGAAGCAATTAGCACAAAAAAACGTCTGTTAGTAGCTGTTGTTAGTTTACTGATGCTGACTGTGTACTGGTATTTGATGCAGACAGCATTTTCTAATGGTTTAATGAGATATATATATATATATACTGCTCAAAAAAATTAAAGGAACACTTTTCAATCAGAGTGTAGCATCAAGTCAATGAAACTTTTAGGATATTGATCTGGTCAGTTTAGTAGCAGAGGGGGTTGTTAATCAGTTTCAGCTGCTGTGGTGTTAATGAAATTAACAACAGATGCACTAGAGGGGCAACAATGAGATGACCCCCAAAATAGGAATGGTTTAACAGGTGGAGGCCACGGACATTCTTCCCTCCTCATCTTTTCTGTCTATTTCTTAACCATTTTTACATTTGGCTATGGTCAGTTTCACTACTGGTAGCATGAGGCGATACCTGGACCGTACAGAGGTTGCACAGGTAGTCCATCTTCTCCAGGATGGCACATCAATACGTACCATTACCAGAAGGATTGTTGTTTCTCCCAGCACAGTCTCAAGGGCATGGAGGAGATTCCAGGAGACAGGAAGTTACTCTAGGAGAGCTGGACAGGGCTGTAGAAGGTCCTTAACCCATCAGCAGGACTGGTATTTGCTCCTTTGGGCAAGGAGGAACAGGATGACAACTGCCAGAGCCCTACAAAATGACCTTCAGCAGGCCACTGGTGTGAATGTCTCTGACTTAACAATCAGAAACAAACTCCATGAGGGTGGCCTGAGGGCCCGACGTCCTCTAGTGGGCCATGTGCTCACTGCCCAGCACCGTGGAGCTCGATTGGCATTTGCCATAGAATACCAGAATTGGCAGGTCCACCACTGGCACCCTGTGCTTTTCACAGATGAGAACAGGTTCACCCTGAGCACATGTGACAGACGTGAAAGTGTCTGGAGAAGCCGTGGAAAATGTTATGCTACCTGTAACACTGTTCAGCATGATCGGTTTGGTGGTGGATCAGGGATGGTCTGGGGAGGCATATCCATGGAGCGATGCACAGACCTCTACAAGCTAGATAATGGCACCTTGACTGCCATTAGGTATCGTGATGAAATCCTTGGACCCATTGTCAGACTTTATGCTGATACAGTGGGTTCTGGGTTCGTCCTGGTGCATGACAATGTCCGGCTTCATGTGGCGCTAGTATGCAGGCAGATCCTGGAGGATGAAGGAATTGATACCATTGACTGGCCCCCATGCTTGGCTGACCTAAATCCAATAGAACACCTATGGGACATCATGTTTTGGTCCATCCTACACCACCAGGTTGCACTTCATACTGTCTAGGATCTCAGTGATGCCCTGGTCTAGATCTGAGAGAAGATCCCCCAGGACACCATATGTCGTCTCATTAGCAGCATGCCCTGACGTTGTCAGGCATGCATAAAAGCACGTGGGGACCATACAAACTGCTGAGTATGATTTTGAGTTGCTGCAATGAAATTTTGGCAAAATGGACTAACCTGCTGCATCATTTATTCACTTTAATTTTCCAGGTGTCTTTGAATTCAGCCCTCTATAGGTTGATAATTTTCCTTTCCATCAAACAATGTGGCATTCTTTCATTCCTAACACATTACCCAGTATAGATATCCAGCCTGACTTTTTTTCCCCCATTGATCCGATGTGTTTTCAAAGTGTTCCTTTAATTTTTTTGAGCAGTTTTATATATATATATATATATATATATAAACAGTGCATGGATTTCAGATGATGAATAAACGTTAGTTTCTATTGTGATGTGTTATTTTCTGTACAGCAGATATTTACTTTAAAGTCATACAGTAGAAATAAAAATATTGTCACCTTATTTTTTTACGGTAAAATTCTGGCAACCGCAGCTGCAACTTTTTACTGTAAATTTAACTCTTTTTTACAGTGTACAAACATGCAAACCGTATCACAGACCTTCGCTCCCATATATATATATATATATATATATATATATATATATATATATATATATATATATATATAAAATGTTATATATGTGTGTGTGTTTGAGATACAGTATCTGCCGAATAATAAAAAAAAAAGTGCACGATACGTGTTTTACCCTCACTGGGGCTCATCAGGTGTACGCACTTTTGTATCCCCTCTCGGAGATCGAATCTCGGACGTCAGCGCCTGAGGCGATGCTTCCGACGCTGCGCCACGGCGGCGGGTTCGCTTATTTGGCAGGGTTAAGACTTTGCCGCCGTACATGTACTCATTATAAATGAGTTAATATACATGATGATATAAAATACAAGTTTCATTGTTCATTCTTAAATGGGTCACTATATGATAATACAGAAAATACATTCAGCTACTCACTGTTCAATTGTGGCGGCGGTTCAGTGTCCACGCTATCAGGTGCTGCCGATGGTGTTCCCGCATGCGACTCAAAAACGTTAGGTTCGCTACTTGGTTTAAGGCCGATTATTCTGTCAATAGCATCATACCACTGAAACTTTTCTTTTTCGTCCGGTGAGCTGCCAGACTTACGTAATGCATCCCGTATTTTTAGGTACTGAACCCGCAGTTTTTTCACTTTGTCACGACACTGTTCAATTGATCTTTGGTATCCACGAGCACGAAGATAGTCTCTAATCTTACCAAATATCTCCGAGTTTTTGTGTGTTGTATCCAGTTGCTCCTGGATACTGTCATCAGCCCAAATTTCAAGTAAACAATGCACTTCTGCAGTAGTCCAGAGAGATCCCTTTGCCGCCATGTTTGTTTAACTGATTTGTCGCATCACTGACGTCATGTCCGATTTTTGTGCTCGGGCACGTTTAGCAATCACACGGTTCCCAAATTCTACTGAATGTTGCCCAGGCGGCACCAGGGCACGGTACGTTAACCCGGCCCTGAACGATCATATTAGTCAAACGATCTAGACTTTGGCGGATTACATGCGGACAAACGTGCTCGAATACGAAAGAAAATGCTAGTGTAAGTACAACCCTTAAAATTTTTAGACTGCCTATGCATCCTTATTGAACAGGCGCTATATAACTCAACCACATACTAAACCTTTTCATTTTTTCCTGTGCTTTGTCTCCTTGTAAGCAGTAATAAGATTCAATAAGATTTAATTTCAGGTAGAATTCCAAATTCATACTTTCCAATTATACTATTTTTTGAACTTCTATAAAGGTGTCAAATTTTGCATTTCAGAAAAAAATAATCATGTCACCATTTTCAGCTTTCATTTAGTCTTCCAGTCATTTTCACTTCAACTGCTTCTACTGTCCTGTAAGCAGTAGACCACTGCTTTCTATGACAAGTGAGTCTTTTACTGTGTTTAAAGAGAAAAAAAAAAAACAAAAAAACAGCGTAGCTGTGAGGGCTGCTACATTTGTTTTTAAAGTGTTTTTATTTTTTGCCTCATATTTAACAGTCAGTCAATCATTGTCTAACACGCTTAGACCTGAACAGGGTCACAGATGTCTGCTGTATTAGTGACAGAGTGTGAGTGTGTATAAATACTGTATGTGCACAGGTAAGCAAATATTTACTTTTAAAAAATAACACAAAAATGAACGTATGTACAGTTGTGCTTGAAAGTTTGTGAACCCTTTAGAATTTTCTATATTTCTGCATAGATATGACCTAAAACATCATATGATTTTCACTCATCCTAAAAGTAGAAAAAGAGAAACCAGTTAAACAAATGAGACAAAAATATTATACCTGGTCATTTATTTATTAAGGAAAATAATCGGATATTATATATTTGAGAGTGGCAAAAGTATGTGAACCTTTGCTTTCAGTATCTGGTGTGACCCCCCCTTTGCAGCAATAACTGCAACTAAATGTTTCCAGTAACTTTTGATCATTCCTGCACACCGGCATGGAGGAATTTTAGCCCATTCCTCTGTACAGAACAGCTTCAACTCTGGGATTTTGGTGGGTTTCCTCACATTAACTACTCGCTTCAGGTCCTTCCACAACATTTTGATTGGATTAAGGTCAGGACTTTGACTTGGCCATTCCAAAACATTAACTTTATTCTTCTGTAACCATTCTTTGGTAGAACGACTTGTGTGCTTAGGGTCGTTGTCTTGCTGCATGACCCACCTTCTTTTGAGATTCAGTTCATTGACAGATGTCCTGACATTTTCCTTTAGAATTCTCTGATATAATTCAGAATTTACTGTTCCATTAATGAAGGCAAGCCATCCAGGCCAAGATGCAGCAAAACAGGCCCAAATTATGATACTACTACCACCATGTTTCACAGATGGGATCAGGTTCTTATGCTGGAATGCAGTGTTTTCCTTTCTCCAAACATAATGCTTTTCATTTAAACCAAAACGTTCTATTTTGGTCTCATCCGTCCACAAAACATTCTTCCAATAGCCTTCTGGTTTGTTCACGTGATCTTTAGAAAACTGCAGATGAGCAGCAATGTTTTTTTTTTTTGGAGAGCAGTGGCTTTCTTCTTGCAACCCTGCCATGCACACCATTGTTGTTCAGTGTTCTCCTGATGGTGGACTCATGAACATTAGCCAATGTGAGAGAGGCCTTCAGTTGCTTAGAAGTTACTCTGGGGTCCTTTGTGACCTCGCCGACTGTTACACGCCTTTCTCTTGGAGTGATCTTTGTTGGTCGACCACTCCTGGGGAGGGTCACAGTGGTCTTGAACTTCCTCCATTTGTACACAATCTGTCTGACTATGGATTGATGGAGTCCAAACTCTTTAGAGATGGTTTTGTAACCTTCTCCAGCTTGATGAGCATCAACAACTCTTTTTTTGAGGTCCTCAGAAATCTCCTTTGTCCGTGCCATAATACACTTCCACAAACATGTGTGGTGAAGAACAGACTTTGATAGATCACTGATCTTTAAATAACACAGGGTGCCCACTCACACCTGATTGTCATCCCATTGATTGAAAACACCTGACTCGAATTTCACCTTCAAACTAACTGCTAATCCTAGTGGTTCACATACTTTTGCCGCTCACAATTATGTAATATTCGATCATTTTCCTTAGTAAATAAATGACCAAGTATAATATTTTTGTCTCATTTGTTTAACTGGTTTCTCTTTATCTACTTTTAGGACTTGAGTGAAAATCTGATGATGTTTTAGGTCATATTTATGCAGAAATATAGAAAATTCTAAAGGGCTCACAAGCTTTCAGGCACAACTGTAAGAAAACGAAAGATTGAAGCACTTGCTCTTCTCTGAATGCAATTATTTTTAAAAGGTTAAACCAGAAACATTTCAGCCACATTACCATTTCAGATTCTCAGGCCAATGGCAAAATGGCTTCTTTATCATGAATGTCTGTAGCTGGATCCCACAGCGGGCCATATTAATTATATGGGATAGACGTCAGTATTGTTGGGGACTGAAATGATAATTTAAGGGGAAGGTTTATGGAGGTATGTATTTGATCTGTTGAGTCTGTGTGCCAGGGACTGAGATCACTGCTTCTCAGCATTCTACTGAAGCTTGCCATTTCATCCCTACTTTACAATGATTTTTGCCCATCTTTTCTCTTCTAATCCTCCATAACTTACAGAAAATCCTAAGACAGGAGTGTAAGGTATTTGAGAGTGAATGTAAAATGGGCAAATGACTACTGGAGGTCAGGAGCTTTAACAAAATGGCACATCTCAGGGTGTCCTCTTAAACTCACACTGCCATACTCACCACAAGCATCTCCCGTAAACACAACAGCATTTGAGATTTATGCTTTAGAGAATAAGGTCAACAAAGCTGAGCTCATTTAATCAGAAAACACTCCAACATCACCAATTAAGACTGAACCCACACAAGTCATTAACTTTCCATTGCTTTTCATTGAATACAGTCTCCTCACAATGCTTACACAATTTACAATTACAGCTTAATGCATAATGTGAATTATTAAAACTCAGTTAAAAGTAAAAAAGTAAAAAAAAAAAAAAAAAAAAAAAACACAAACTTTCCCCACTTTTCATCATATAATATAAAACCTCAGTACTTTTTCCATGTTTCATGTAAAAATGATCAGAATTCCTCTACAGGCCTATACTGATAACCTTAAAACTTAAATAGATTTTTATTTTACACTTACTTTGTTCAGAACAATTTGAAGATGATGGTTGATCTTCTCGAGTTCTAGCAGAAGACATTTCCTCAGTCCTTTTTGTGTCAGAGTGTAATGATTCAGAACTCACTTTAAGGTCAACACACTTCATAATTTTATGTTCGTGCGTCTTGATGTTGTCAGACATCTCCTCAGACTCTTCTTTAATGGCCAATGATCCCAGTTCACAATGTTCATGTTTAATGCACAGACTCTCCTGTTTGGAGTGAGAAGACTCCCATTCACATTCCTCCTCTTTAATATTCACCGTCATTATGTCAGCCTCACATGTTTCCTCTTTTACATTCATCTTAATGTTACAGTAAATGCCAGCTGCTTCTTCTTTGCTGTTGAAAGAAAGGGATTTAATTCCTTCAAAACTGCACCATTCAGCTCTAAAAATGTTTAATTTGTAACAGCTACAGCAACAAAAGTTGATGTCAAGTCAGATAGTAAAGGGAAATCACACTGTAGCATAATAACTGTACCTCATTGCTCTTCATATGAAATTATCAAGTTTAAAACAAACTTAAATGTGTGGAGTAAAGGTATAGAAGCACTCCCACTGTTGCGGGCCACCCGTATTCACTGCTTACCTTACACAAATTATGTGGAAAAGGGCTGAATGGAATTTTGGGGAGATTTGCTTTATTTATTTGTCTATTGTAAGATGCGCCTATTGGACTTCTGTAACAGTTTAGTGGAAAAAAAGTAATAGCATGGGACATAATATTACTTGTTAACCTCAGGCATGGAACTTAACTTCTCTAGCTAGGGAAGGAACAGAAACTCTTGAAGGAGGTTGATAAATATTGGCAAGGAATGGCCATGCTCTACTTTTAAGCTCTGCACAGTCAAACATCAGTTTTTGCTTTCAAAGATATTTTAAAACACATTTGAATTGTTTTTAAGTAGCCATATTCAATCTGACAGCCCTATACTATAAGACCTAACTCATCACTACTTCTTAAATGGACACCAACCACACTACTTTTGCACAAGTCACTGAGGACTGAATAAAGAAAGAAAGAAATACAGAAATCATAAAATTTCAGTAACACATTAGTTTTTCTATATTTACAGAGGCTATAAAATGTATTTGCCCCTTTGGAAGTTTAACATTTTATTGTTGTACAACATTTAATCACTGTGGATATTTTGGCTTTTGTGACATTGCTGAACAGAAAAAGACTCACTGATGTCAAAGTGAAAACAGATCGTAAATCAAAATAATTATTCATATAAGTATTCACCCCTTTTAATTTGACACAATGAAATAAATAATCACTGGTTGAGCCAAATTATTTTAGAATTTAATGGAGATCACTTGTCTGTAGTCAAGATGTTTCATTTCAAAGGGTTGCATAAAAAGGGGATTGAAAGGTAAAAATCTGGGGATAAACACAAGAACATTTTTTTGGAGTCCATTTAAATCATTCATTAAGAAATGGAAAGAGTATGTCACAGCTATAAATGTGCTAGAGCAGGCCCTCTGCAAAAACTGAGTGATTGTACAAGAAGACGACTGATGGAATCCACCAAGAGACCTAGGAGAACTCAGAAGTGGTTATAAGCTTACAGCGGCCAAGACTACAAAGACTGTTCCGACAGCTGCTGTCTAGGTGTTTCATCAGTCACAGATTTAAAGGAAAGTAACAAAGAAAATAAATAAATAAATACAACCTCATATAATATCTCAGGAGAAGGCATGCAGGAGAGGCTCTGACATCAGCTAAAATAATCTATTATTTGATGAGACCCAAATTAAGCTTTTTGGCCATTAGAATAAATGTTAGATTACACTGAACATTATTAAAAACACGGGATGCTTCTCTACAGCAGGCCCTGGAAAGCTTGGGAGGGTAAGGGTCAAATTAATACAGTAAAGTACAGGGAAATCCCGGAGAAAAACTTGCAAGAAAATCTGTGCCTTGGGCAAGGCTATCTTAATGTATGGGCACAACAGGCATTGGCCGGAAACTCCAGGAGAAACGAGGCCCACAATGTTTCTGATGTCTATGTATGCTTCAGTTTTGCTATCAAAACAGGGGCCCCAGCGCACTACTTTGCCCAGGTGCGTATGATGCCAGTAAGACAGCCCTAGCTTTGGGAAATTTGTTTTCCAGCAAGACAACTTCAATCATAAAGCCAAAGTTATACGGGATTTACTTAAAAACAACAATGTTTTAAGTCCTGGAGCGGCCAAATCAGAGTCCAGATCTCAACCAGTTTGTGGCTGGACTTGAAAAAGGCTGCGCTTGAGCAGTTCTGCGAAGAAGGGGATGAAATTGCAGTGTGCAGATGTGTAAAGCTAATTTTATATATACATATACACAACGGATATACCATCGTAATTCATTCACGAGTGTAACTTTGGCTTATATGTACGTAACGGTAGCTGTTTTACTCTCTTAAACACAAAAACAGATATCAAAGGGCGCTTTGAAGTATTAACGGAACATAACAACAGTGTGCCGCGGACGGAAGACAATGCAGTCGAACAGAGTCCTAAAGACTGCTGCGTGTGATTCAAATCGCTGTAACTCTTTACTGAAACGAACGAAACATTCCAAATCCATAAAGTGACAGCCCCAAACACAAATCACTTACCTTCTGTCCCTGTATGATGTAATACTTTTTAGAACCGGTTCACTCAATAGCAAAAGCCTAGTCTCATTTAACATTTACAGTTTACTGCTCACAATCGTGAGACAAGCGGCACACACTAAATCATGTCGTCGCCCTTGATGACGTCACATACCACATCGGATCAACTCAGTGCGCCGTGAAATTATGCCGGGCTCGCGCAATATGCTGGATGCTAACGGTGGCAGCGCTGCCTGAGTGTATTAAAACCACTCTGTACATTTATTTGAGGGTTCATCTGTTTATTTCATATGTTGTTCGTTTCAGAACGTGTTTATGCCGCATAGAAAGACAGAGTGACGATAAAATCGATCGCTAAATTGAAAAGCTTCTGCAAGATCTGAGTAAAATAAAGAACAAATTCAGTTTTAAACGCTTTTTCTTTGTACTTAAATCCCTAACACACTTTCAACCAGGGGAGAGTGTTCAGTTGTAAAGTAAACTGATATGTTTCCTATGAATTAAACATTTATACCGTAGCATCATTTTACAAAGGGGTTTGTCTGGTTCGTTGTTTTAAAGTGTAGCATAGAAGGAAATGGCTGGCGGCAACGCGCAGGTTGATATCAACCAGATCGAGCTAATACTCGTGCACGTAAATTGGCAACAAAACGTATTGTGTGACGTCTTTAAGAGCGACGAAAACAGAAGTCGTTTATCTCTATAAACTTGTGAGCAGTAAACTGGAAGCAGTGGAAAATCCTGTTTTATCATATGACTCAGGAGCACAGGGTAAGTGATTCGAGCTCCGGTCTGTCACTTTATGGATGTGGGATTTTTCAGTTATTTCAGTCAGTATTACGCGACTTGAATCGTAGGCTAGCGGAGTCTTAAGAACCCTACTCGACTGAATTTCATTCATTATCCTCCGCTTGCGGCTCTCCGCACTTTACGTTCTCGATTTCCATTTTTACTTCAGAGCATCCGAATAAAAACTCCAGCCATTAATACTCATTGTTTGCTTTGTATTCTTTCAGTTAATGTCCTTCCGTGATCGCCGAATAGTTAAACTCGAGAAGGAGGCGACATCACAGAATTAACGATTTGATACTTATATTTCTTTTTTTATTTAAGAGAATGAAACATCTACAGTGCCACGCCGTTCAGTCAAAATTTATTTAAATAAAATTAAATCAGCCCCATGAAGGAACTTTTTTTCCAATTTAAGGTTAGACTTTATTTTTCCATTTTGGTATGAAAGATGTATTTCGATTCTTTCAATTAAGCACGATGAGTATTTCCACAATCCATGTCGTGCAGGATATTATTTTAAGTTATTTTAATTATATCCATCCATCCTTCCATTATCCAACCCGCTATATCCTAACTACAGGGTCACGGGGGTCTGCTGGATCTAATCCTAGCCAAAACAGGGCGCAGGGCGCGCACCCACACACCAAGCACACACACGGGACAATTTAGGATCGCCAATTCACCTAACCTGCATGTCGTTGTGGGAGTACCCGGAGGAAACCCACGCAGACACGGGGAGAACATGCAAACTCCACGCAGGGAGTACCGTCCTATTTTAATTGTATGCACTTTGCAATAGAATATAACGTTTTTATATGTTGTTACATTTACATACATAAAAAAAGAAGAAAACAGAGTACAACATGGACAGCTAATACTATTTAAATTAAGTTTATGTTAACGGAAGTTGAAAAGCCTTAAAGTAAAAGATTTACTCAATCGTTTGTTTTGGTGGCATAATAGATTTGCTAGTATAGTTGAGCTGTTAAATAAATGTGTAAAAGCAATGCCAATAATGACATCCTTCTGGAGAACCAAATCTTATAAGTATAAAATGTATCCAGTATTATAATTTTAAAGTATTCTTCAGAGCTGAAGAAGGTTTTATCAAAATGTAATAGTATGTTGTAACTGTGTTAAAAAAAGCCAGCTCATAATATCTTTTTTTATGATGGGCAAACAATTTCATAGATAGCTTACTAATTTTGTCATGAACTTAGCAGCCCAAACTGAAATCCACCAACTTTGCTAAAAATGAAATTGGGTATAAGAAATATTTTGATCGATCTAATTTTAATAGTGTGGTTCAGTGTGGAAAAGTTGATGATATTACATCTTCGTCTAATATTAATTATAATTTAAACACACCCTTTTTAACCCCCATGCCTGCTCTTTTATATCGAAACAAAAAGAATCACATTTAAATTGCATTTTGACCGCATTTAAATATCCTTTTTACCTCAGCAAATCGTTCCCTGCCTATGTTTTTATCTATCTATTTCTGTTTATTGCTGCCCAAGTATGCATTTCTGTCTCTTTAGACAACTAGAAAATAGACACTAAGTATTGCACTTATAATGGCTTACATCGTTTCACTACACATAAGGAAGAAACTACCAGATTACATGGTGACATGATTGAAGTCTTTACAGTTATGAAAGGAATTAGTTCAGTGTATCAAAACTGTTACTTTAAAAATGAGTTCAATAAGAACATGGGGGCACAGTTGGAAACTTGTTAAGGGTAAATTTTGTACAGGAACAATACAACTTTATGTAAGAGTTATCAGCTTTATTACCTTACTGTTTTATAAAATCACTGGGTTGACATTACAGTACTTATTGAATAAAGGTGTTGTGGAAGAATATACCTGGGTATAACGTTAAACTGCATCTGGACCTGCAAGTGGTCTTCCAACTTGCACGGAAAACCTAAGGGTTGGTGGCAGGATTGGCACTCTAGCCACCATAAAAACTTCACGTAGCTCCAAAATGACAGACAGGACTCCTTTCCGCTCTCCATGGTAGTAGTTCTGCTGCAGCCGCCCATAGTAAGGCTGCTCACATTATGAAGGGGATGGGGGAAAGCCCTCGGGAGCCTCATTCTTAGAAGAGTTGAAACAATTTGAAAGCCAATGGGATCAGGGATTGGAACTGATGTATTGCTGAGACGTCACAATTGCAAAGCAGCACTTGGCTCCCAATTTTAGGTGACCTCTCCAGGTAGGTGCATGGATCATCTTGTGTCTCCGGCATGATGATCATCTTCCTCTGCTTTTGGAGTAGCTTTGTAAACTCTGCGTTTCAGTGGCAGCACTCACTGATGTGCATAGACCTAAGACTGGCCAGATCTTTTAGGTGGTTACACCTTTTATTGGCTTGGTTGCTCTGATGGCTATCATACTCGGGCAGTAGCTATTGCTGTAGCGGATTGGCTCCTTCTGATGGTGTCCAATATCTCTCCTTCCAACAAGAGTATTATGAGACTCTGATTAAGGCTTTCTCTGGGTGCCTTGTCTGTTGTCTCAATGTATGCTCTGACCACGGTGAGTGATGTCTCGGTGAGGGAGACATTTAATTTGCAATTTCACTTGGTGGCTCCATGTTCTTTGACTTTGAAAAGAACCAGGAGCTGTGGATCACTGGATCCTGGTTCCAGCACCCTAAGCCACATTGTTGGACTTTATACTCCAGTATTGGTGGTGTGGTGAAGGAGATCAATCACATCCTTGCGGCCATATGCTGAAGGCTCCTACAGAACTGCAAGGTCAACAAAGTGTCCATTTTGTGAATTCTGACCACAGACTTGTCGCCACTCTGAAGATCCAGCTTAGGTCCATTAAGTTATCACTTACTAGGAGAATAAGGCTGCACCTGGCCAGACCCCAAGATTAGGCTGTTTCAAATGAGTTTGCACACAGTTTGTGTGAGGAACTTGAAGACTTGGGTGTGACTGCTGATCCTAATGTGATGTGGGAGACCTTCTGTGTCAAGACCCTGAAAGTTGCTGAGAGTTGTGTTGGTGCTGCTGGTGTTCCCAGAAAGAAGTGTTTCATCTTGCATGGAACCCTGGATATCATCGAGAGAAGACACAGTGCACAGCTTGATGGCAGCACTGGTCTGTACCATGAACTGAAAAGGATAGATGTGAGCTCTGAGCTCTGTCTGGGGGCTCTGAGAGCAGATAAAGTGGTGCTTATTAAAGGAATCTGATCAAGTGACCCACCATCTATGGTCTTGTGACCAATGTCCTGCTTATAGAGGGTTGGTGATGGAACAGACCTTATTGATGATGCTGCAATTGTAAACTGATGGGCTGGCTACTTTGAGCAACTGTTTAAAGCTGATCCTCCAGCTAGGACATTGGGCACCTCTGGGTCCACAGTTCTTGAGGCTGATCCTCCAATTAATTATGAACCACCCAATCTCACTGAAATTACACAGGCGGTGAACCAGCTGAGTGTAGGGAAGGCTGCAATGATTTCTGGTATCTGGGGTGATCCTTTCCAGGCTGATGGTAATGCTGTCTTCCTGGCATTGCAAGTAATCTTTGCTTCCATTTGGTAGATGGGTGTCATCCTAAGTGACTGGAAAACAGGACTTGTTGTCCCCTTGTAGTTGCCACAATCCAGGTGATTACCCTAGCCTTTACAGATAGGGACAAAACTGCTCTTGGTGATGGATAAGGTCCTGGATAGGGTCATCCACATTAGGATGCATGATCACTTGCTCACCTACCATTGACTTGAGCAGTCTGGTTTTACAACTAAGAAGTCTACCATCAACTGCATCCTGTTACTGAGGGTTCTCATGGAGTGCAAACACAAATATTGAGATTCTTTGCAGCCATTGTAAATTTTCATAAATCGTTTGACTTAGTTATTCGATCTGCCCTGTGGGACATACTGAGACTTTGTGGGATCCCCCCAAAGTTGCTGGATATCATGGCTGGCCTCTACACTGGTACTGTGAGTGCTGTACAGAGTGGAGACAGAACCTCTGCCTTTTCCCAGTTGATTCTGGGGTTCATCAGGGGTGTGCTTTTACTCCTACTCTGTTCAATATTTGCATGGACTGGGTGTTGGGCAGAGTCGTGGGGTCTAGTGGCTGTGGGACATCTTTTGGTGAAGAAAGATTCACTGATCTTGACTTTGACTCCGTGAACATCACAACATCACTGGCAAAGGAGGCTCTGACTGGGGCTCTCGAGAGACTGAGTGAGAAGTCTGAGTGTCTGGGCTTGCAAGTGTCCTGGATAAAAAGGACATAACAAATGAAGTTCCCACATTCCTGGTATTGTAGTACCTTGTAGTTTGCCTGGGATGCTGCATCAGGGAAATATATGTATTTTCCTCCTAAATCACAAATGGCCCTGCATGCTCTATAAAATGATGTTACACACTTGGTTCACTGACACTACATAAATCCCCAGTTTATCTGTGAAATGTGCCACATGCCAGAAAGCTTAACATTATGAACACCTGGAGAAAACCTAGTACATGCCATCCACTGATGAAAGCCTGGCTTCCAAAAATGAAATACCCTTCATAGCATGTACCTTATACATTCAAAAACTAATTTAATCAAAATGTTGCAAAGCATCACTTCTGTCGACTAGAACTTGTCTAGATGGTGGTACTCTTTGATCTTCATTGACATAGTCCAAGTAATCCACGTGTCTTCTGTGACAAATGATCTTAATCTATACTTAAACCTGCCTCCTTGGAGGTTTAATTTAAGATGGTATTTATTCATAGAGTAGCTCTATTCTTCTTTCAGGAAATCGGCTCACTTAATTTGGGAGTAGGCTATTTCTAACCATGACTGAGGAAACAGACTTCAGTTAGACTGGTTTAAAATGTTTTTTAGTCAAGCATTAGGCTTAATCTTAGTCTGGGAAACCACCCTAATATGTGTAAATCAAGTAGTTAATACTACTGTTGGTCCTTCACTCCACACATTTTTTAACACCTGATAAAATTTATATGAAAAGTGCTGAGTTACTGTCAACATACTCTAGCATGATTTCTCTGAATTGTCGGACTTTGTGCAAATCTTAGCTGGTAGAGTGCTATAAAGTGCAGTAAGTTTTTTTTTTTTTTAGTACAGATATACTGTGGTGTAATTTGAATAAAATTAAATGTTGTTCTTTCAACAGCAAGGAAGAAGCAGCTGCCCTTTGCTGTGACACCAAGATGGATGTGAAAGAGGACATGTGTGAGGCTGGTATATATACTGTGGAGAAAATGACTCTGAGTATTAAGGAGGAGGACAGTGGATGGGAGTCTGTCCTGTCTAACCAGGAGAGTCTAAGTATTAAGGATGAGGATTATGAATTGGTAACTGTAGGTGTAAAAGAAGAAGCAGAAGAGACCTCATCTATCAGCATTGAGATGCATAAGCAAAAAATAATGGCAAGTGTCAAGAAAGATGATACCTATTCAGAGCTGGCTCTTCATTTTGGGTGTCAAGATAAAGTAGTGACTGGGTTAGTCTCTTCTCAAAGCAGACATTGCTCATCTCCAGAGCATTCTATCAATGTGCGGTCTGAATCCTTGCAGTCTGACACCAAGATGATAGAGGACGTTTCTCTAGATAAAATTCAGGAAGAGCAGACACCAGCTACAAATTATCCTGGAGGAAGTAGGTATAAAATAAACACTTGAATAAATTTTAAGTTTGGGGGTACGGGCTTGACTTGGGGGATTAATGGTTTTTATGAGAGATTTGAAAATGTTTACTTTTTTATGGTGAAAAGTGGGGACAGTTTTTGTCTTTGTAAATTACTGAACTAACAAGTTTAACATTAGTCATTTTGGGCAGTCCTAAGGCCTTATTTGTGTTTATTAAAGCAACACCAGGGATTTTGGGAGCCTGGGATTCAACAATGAGATAAATCAAGCCGCTGCCATTAGATTGTCTAGAATGTATTTATGGTATTGAAGAATGCCCAGGGTTGCTAAGATAGGGATCATCAAAACTATGACTTTGTCTGTTAATACTGACTGCAGAATTTTATTTTCTTTAAGAATATTTTCAGCTGGAGTTTATTTTTTTTGTCCTTGTCCTCCTTCATGAACTGTAAAGAATATTAACATGATCTGTTTATATTAATCAGTGAGGTGAAGTGTGTTGCACATTGTATGTTTATGTATGTATATGCTTTTGGATGTAATATTTTATTGGTAATACATCATTAGTTGTAAACCTGTGTAAGTCTTGCGAGCCAGTACCCTGAAGAGTGTTATACAAAAATTATTTAACTGGAGCTAAATAGCCAAAAATTGTGGCAAAAATCAGATCAGCAGAAACTCTTCTTCCTCTTTAGCATGATGACTTCTATTTAGATCAAGGGTCCCCACCTCTGGTCCTGCAGGGCCCCAGTGGCTGCAGGTTTTCATTCTAACCATTTTCTTAATGAGTGACCTGTTTTTGCTGCTAATTAACATCTTTTGAACTAATTTTTTTTGACTTGCTCTTGAAGACTCAGACCCCTTAATTATTTATTTTTCTTTAATTAGCAGCTAAACAATAATGAGATACAAAATGAGCCAAAACGTGACAGCAAACTGTGTCCATCATTTAATATCTGAAAATAAGGAAAGAAATGTTGATCTGCTTAGGTCCCCAAAACATTATTTTTTTGTATGTTATTGCACAGTGAGAGCAGCACCAATCCGTAGAATTAAACAACAGGTTTAATTAAAAACAAGAATTGGCGCCTAATTAAGCAATTGGTTGGAGTTTCAGGCCATGACTTAGGTGGCCTTCTGTTGTCTCACTCACTTCACGTTTCATTTCTGTTTGGGTGCCATTTAAGGAAAGAAGCAAAGCAATTCAGAGGAACGAAGAAGAAATTCAGGGGAAGAAATCTTAAAAAACAAGCCAATTAAAATGAATTCAAAAGAAGTTAATTAGCAGCCACAACAGGTCACTAATTAAGGGTGAGAAAACCTGCCGCCACTGGGACCCTCCAGGACCGGAGTTGGGACCCTTGATTGATTGATTTATTTATTAATTTTTTTTTTATTAATTTTATTACAATCCATACAAAGCAATATAGATTTTACAAAAAGAAAAATTGAGTTAAGAACAGATCGATCCCCACCCCTGAGAGAGAGAGCAAGCCAAATAACGTTAAATTTAAGGTTTGTAAACATACCTAATTTAAAAAAAAAAAAATTCTCTGTGCTTTATGAACTTATTTTAAAATATTACTGATTAGATCCTGCCATGTTTTGAAAAAGGTCTGTACAGATCCTCTAACTGAGTATTTGATTTTTTCCAATTTCAAATAATATAACACATCAGTTTCCCACTGACTTAAAAGAGGAGAGTTTGGGTTCTTCCAATTTATCAGAATAAGTCTGCGTGCCAACAGTGTAGTGAATGCAATCACAATTTGTTTGTCTTTCTCCACTTTAAACCCCTCTGGAAGAACCCCAAACACAGCTGTTAATGGGTTAGGAGGGATTGTGAGTCCAAGGCTGTCTGAGAGGTAATTAAACATTTTTGTCCAGAATAAAGTTAATTTGGTGCAGGCCCAGAACATGTGACCTAGTGAGGCTGGGACTTGGTTGCAACGTTCGCAGGTTGGATCCTGCCTTGGATACATTTTGGAGAGTTTTAGTCGAGACAGATGTGCTCGATAAATAATTTTGAGTTGTATAATTGTATGCTTTGCGCATATGGAGCTTGAGTGAATTCTCTGCATTGCTACTTTCCACTCCTTTTCTGATATATTAATTGAGAGGTCATTTTCCCAGTGTCCTCTTGGATCTTTGAAAGGAAGGGATTGTAAAAGGATTTTATATATTGTAGAGATGGAGTCTAACTCCTTGAAATTGAGCAATAATTTTTCCAGCATGGTTGAGGGTGCAAGATGAGGAAAATCTGGAAGGTTCTGTTTAACAAAGTTCCTGATTTGAAGATAGTGAAAGAAATGTGTAGCTGGAATGTTAAATTTGGAATGTAATTGTTCATAGGATGCAAAGACGTTGTCTATATAAAGATCTCTAAGCAAGTTAATTCCAATTTTTTTCCAGATATTAAAAACTGCATATGTTTGTGAAGATTGAAAGAGGTGGTTCTCTTGCAGAGGTGCTACAGATAGAAGCTTCTCCGTCTTAAAATGCTTTCTACATTGGTTCCAGATTCTAAGTGAGTGGAGCACAATTGGGTTATTAGTGTATTGCCGATAACGTGTGTTTATTGGAGCGCAGAGCAGGGAATACAAAGAAGTACTGCAGGATTTTACTTCTATTGCGGTCCAAGCCTGTGTATGTTCTTCTATTTGTGTCCAGGTTCTTATCGCCTGTATATTTGCTGCCCAGTAATAAAACTGGAAGTTAGGTAGAGCCATGCCGCCTTCTGCCTTTTGTCTTTGTAGGGTCGGACCCCTGATTTAGATGCTTATCTCCTACTTTGCTTTGGTCACACCATGTGGTAGAAGGCTGTACTGCAGCTTGACATTGAGGTTTCACACTCAGTAGTCAGCTTTTGTCTATCAGGCAGTTGGTGATCAGCAACTACCTTTTTCAAGATAAATGCATTACTTTAAGTGTGATGTCCCTCTGTCTTTACAGCTTGCGTTCCTTTTGCAAAGCTTGGACTCATGCTGCATTCATGTCGCAGCTAGTCTTACACTCAAGCACAAAGTTAACCTCTTGAGTAGAATGTTTCTCACCAATAAATGTTGCAACAACTGCCTTGTCAGTAGGCATTCTGCTTTGGAGCCAAATTTATGGCCAGACAGAGAGTTCAGAGAGCATATAGACAGCACAGATTTAATGGTTAGAATGGGTTATGAAAGAAAGAGTTAAACTTTTACAATTGGTTTCATGGGAACATTAAGCCCAACCTTTTGGTTGTTAAATGGTGCAAAGTTTTGTCCATTAAGGTTGCCAATGGTTATGATATAAGTCTTTGTTGACTGACTATAGCAATCTGTGTAAGACTAAGATACCACTATATACCATTTGCCTGGAATTGACCAGTCATGTCAGATGAGACCCAGATGTTCCATTTCAAAAAGGGGGCCTGTGAGGAGAATTTACTCTTTAGCCGAGGTGTCATAAATGACGGTCTGGATCCTACCTCTTAAGAAGAAAACTTGCATGCCGAAGAGTTTAGCGCCAGTTTTTTCTTACATATATTAATGCAGAGGCTGTGGCTTGTCATTTTGTAAAAGCTTAATTTCCTGTCTAAAGGCCGACACCCATCCTCTTGCAATAAAGAACACCTGCTCTTTTTATATTCCCTCCCATACTCTGAACTTTCAAGAACAGGAGTGTAAAGTTACTCATAAAATATTACAAGGGAGAAGATAAACAAATGGCAGCTGAAGAAGGAATGAGCATCAGGGCAGAATCGAAAAGCAAGGAGCTTGTCACATCAAATACAGGATATCTATCCCTAAACTTGCCCTAATAAATTGTCATTTTGACCCCAACAATACTAATATCAATCCCAGATAATTAACACAGTATACCTCTTGGTGCCCAATTTGATTACAAGAGTCAAGCTGCAGACAGATCAGATCACGCTGCCACTTCAGCTTCTCAGGTAAAAGTGTATGTGGCTGAGACATGAGGACTGAGGGTTTTGTTAAGTAGTGTTTGGATTCATGTAAGAAGTAGTAAGGGGTTTGTTTTCTTGTTTTCTGTTTTCCAACTTTCTCCAGCTCTATACTCTTAATGAAGCAGTCTTTTCTTGACTTTTATACTTTCATATGATTGGATTCTTGTGCTTCTTTTACAAATGGACATTCAGTTATCTGAGTAACCCCATACATCCAGAGGAAACCCAAGATCAGAATAAACCAATTTCACTAAGAATTTCATTTGAGACCCTACATGAAGATATTGGATATTGTGCCATTTTAAGAGAGAATGAATAAATAAATGAATAAATAACAATTGTCTTTTATTACAATTAGGATAGGTACTTAAAGGAGGAGCTCATGGTTGAACTCACTTGATTTTACATTTTTACAACTGATTAATAATAATCTGGTTATCTTAAGAATAACTTTTTTCAATTTTTTTTTGTATTCACATACAGTTTATTTGTTATACATTTTTTTTGATTAAAAATGGAAGGTTCTTTTTTATTTCGATGAATAATGTCCCCCATGTTTTCACAATAATATATTAAATCTGAAGAAGGGATTCTATGTTCTTTTACATTCACATCCCAGTTTGTTATACAGAGCCTATGTTTAAAGGTGATTGGTAGAATCTGAAATATTTTCTTGAAGATTCACAAACGGACTATACCTGCAGTCAGTGTAAAAGTGAAAGTTGCTGAATTCATTTAACAAGGCTTGCAAGGCATAGGAGAGACTTTTATAACAAGATCAATGGTATGCAGTTCTGTATAGCAATCTTATTGTTAATGTGTGTGATGTTTGTTTTATCAGTGTTGGGAGGAATTAAAGGGGGCAGGCTGATACAACGGGTTCCAACCCAAAAAATATTTGTTCTTCAAGAATCTAGCCCCAAGTCAAATATATTTAATGACCCACTCTAGTAATTCATTCAAACAATACATATTAGACTTTTTGTAGTCTTTTTATACTCAAATCTTACCAACTGAGATTTACAGGGAACCTTGCCCACCAACATGTTCCCAAATTCCTTGGTACCTTAATGGAATCAGCTATATAGACTAACAAAAGAAAGTAAACGAACAAAATAAAGATGATGGGGAGATGTGTGGGTCACAAAATTGGCAAAGCTCAAATCAAAAATCAAAATGTACTTGCACCAGAGCTAAAATACAATCAAAACTTTGTAGTCAAAATAGCAAGAGCAGAGATTCAATGACTAGGAAAACGAAAAGAAAATGGTTACAGTACAGCAATTCAAGGGATCTATCTGTAAGACTCGTATAATACTTACTGTAGAATGACCTTGTTGTAGAATAAAATCCCAAACCAATAATATCCAAAGCCAGGCAGTCATACAGAGTCCAAAAGCCATCTGGTTTCAGTTTAGACTTTTACTATAGGCAATAATAATAAAAGCCGTGTTCTGTCCACGGAGGACAATTTTTATACATAGCTTAACAAAGATAAGATACCCTGACATGTCTGATTTTGCTACCTTTGTGTGATTGCCCTTCAGTCATACCCATTTCTCCTTAATTTCTGTCCCTCCATGCTCCTTATTCATTATGCTATTGATTAGCACCTCTTGGCATTTTGCTGGATTTGTCTTCAGGTTTTTAAACCATGCCCTTCTTATTACTAATCCTCCACCTCATCTTTGGCATCAGCTTTCACTGTGCCAGTTCATTGGTGGAGTATAAGACTCAGTGCTTATCATTACATTCCAGTATTGTAACTGTCTGACAATTCAACAAGAACAACATTTATTTATATATCACATTTTCATACAAAAAAATATAGCTTAAAGTGCTTTACAAAATGGAGAATAGAAAAATAGAAGACACAGTAAAAAATAAAAATAAGTCAACATTAATTAACAGAATAATTAAGGTCAGCTGGCCATGGTGGACAGAAAAAAACAAAAAAAAAAAAACTCCAAACGGCTGGAGAAAAAAAATAAAATCTGCAGGGTTTCCAGACCATTAGACCGTCCAGTCCCCTGTGGGCAATCTACCTAACATAAGTGAAACAGTCCTCTTTTGTATTTAGGGTTCTCATGGAATTCAATGCCATTCAGTGCTTAAAAGTGCTTAAGCTATATTGGTGAGATTACAATATGCTTAAAAATAATAACATCTTTTAAGGTACAGAATCACATAGTAAAACAAGTACTTAATTAAAATGAATCATATTATACATTCTACTTCCTGTGCATACTGTAATCTAATTATCTAGTGTGATTGTATATAAAAATATCCAATAAATATGCATGTAGATATATTTACATAACCTTTATACCTTTGCCCAACTGATGTCATAGACAAGCACCCTCCAGGAAAATGGCTGATACATTAATGCAAAATGGCAGTCCCATTGAGAAAAACAAAACGGTGTCACAATAAAACACAAATAAAACCATAAATGTGGTCAAAGTTCATTATACAAAAATGAACTTCAGTTTCTGAATCTTATGAGTCACAAAACCCCAGAAACAATGTATGACATGCCTGGATTCCAGCAGAAATTTGCAAAATACATTTTATAAGTTTACAAGTCATTACTCTAGCTGGATTAAAAGAAGCAGAATCCTCCTGGACACCTTGTACTGGTCCACAGCAGGGTCCCGTTGACCACACAAGTTTAAAATGGAGTTCTGGAAACCTGTTCTGGTAAAGACAGTTAGGTATAAATATACAGTAGATAGATAGACAGACAGATAGATAGATACTTTATTAATCCCAAGGGGAAACTCACAATATGAGTAAAGCAGGGGTGTTCAGTGTCAGAATCATCATCTTTGTCTGAATGCCCTAGCACACATTAAAGACTAGAGGGATGTCCCTTCACCTTTGTATATTTTTTTATTTTTCTCATTTTCTGTCTTACTTGCAGCAAACTGTTGATTGTGTCTTTTAGTGATCTCATTATTTCAACACTAATTAAAAAAAAAAAAACAAACAAAACTAACCCTATACAATTAATCATACTTGCCCAGGGCATATCCATGATGGGAGCAGCTTAACTCTGTCCTACTTATAATACCAAAACTGTGGCACCAGTTTGGAATTAATCAGTCTAACAACTTTATTTTAACAAGGCAGTTTCATATAAAGCTATAGCAAGGTTCTTTTATAATTACAGCAAAATCATCAAATATATAAGCTGTTCATGAAAAAAAAAATCTCTTGCTTATATTAGGTCTAGAAAACGATGAAGTATCTAGGGTACACAATATTCTCATGAACATTTTGACCAAACAGTTTGTAAGTTAAAATTTTACTAAAGTAAGGGCTGACTCCATAATTTAATAATGTCTTACACCTAGTTGAGCTATGTACTACTTGATGTTACTTTCAAAGGTTACAATAATGGCAATTGTTGCACAATTGTAGTCAGCATGGAGTAATGTTGAAAAATGTTTTCCTTATTAAAGGCACATTTCACATGCATGGCATGCATTTTACAAAATGAAATAATCTTCAGTTATCATGGTATTGAAGAGCATCACTTTGTACTGCCATAATTTGAATAAAATAGAACATTTCATTGTGAAAAATGTTGAAATGTGACCAATAATTTTGTTAACTGGGCATATCATATGTGATCTATTTAAATACTTAAACTTATTTGTTACAGTGTTTGTTCTCTTGTGGTGAGTAGATGTAATACAGAAAGAACAATGATCAAGTTGAGTGCTTTTGCTTTTAAAAGTGTGTTTATAATCTCAACAAGCATTTATTCACTGTTGTGACTTAATGACAATAACAGTCCAGGTTGAAAATAAGATTTTATTTTTTTCTCTTAAATGTCATACAGGAGGCAGACCTCATTGTTCTGAATGTGGCAAGGAATTCTGCAATAAGGGTACTCTTCGGAGACACATTAGAGTTCACACTGGAGAGAAGCCATTTTGCTGCAATGAATGTGGAAAACGATTTTCATCAAAAAGCAATCTTCAAACACATATAAGAAGTCACACTGGTGAGAAACCATTTTGCTGTTCTGATTGTGACAAACAATTTTCACTGAAGAGGAGTCTTCGTAGGCACACAGCAGTACACACTGGAGAGACGCTGTACTGTTGTTCTGAATGTGGTAAACAATTTTCACAAATAAGACTTCTCCAGATCCACAGAAGAATTCACAAAAGAGAGAAGAGATTCTGTTGCCCCAAGTGCAGCAAACAGTTTTCATTAAAGAGCAATCTTCAGACCCACACACGAATTCACACTGGAGAGAAGCCATACTGCTGTAATGAATGTGGCAAACAATTTTCACATGCAGTCAGCCTTCATATTCACATGGTAACTCATACAGGAGAGAAGCCACACTGCTGTTCTGATTGCGGCAAACGATTTTCAGCAAAAAAGACTCTTCAGACCCACATAAGAATTCACACTGGAGAGAAACGTTGCTGCTGTTCTGAATGTGGCAAACAGTTTTTGCATATGAGCCATCTTAAGAGACACACAAGAGTTCATACAGGGGAGAAACCACACAGCTGTAATAAATGTGGCAAACAATTTTCTGACAGTAGTACTCTTCGAAGGCACTCTAAAATTCACTGTCGAGAAAAGCCCTGAAGGACTAAGTTGGAGAATAATGAATTAAGGAAGAGAGAAAAGAGTTCAGACTAACCTTCTGAACTCCAAGTGTTGATGATTAACCTCACAAGGTGGGATCATTTTGTAAGATCCAGGCGAAGCCCTAAAGGAATATGTCAGAGGTTAAAGAAGTGAGGAAAGAGTCCAAAAATAACCACCCTATCTCATCAAACCTTCATAAAGTTGTTTTTATTTTGTAAGATCTATGCAAAATCTCTTCCAGGTAAAACTACTCTTATAATATGTAAGGATCTACTGTATCTTGCTTGTCACATATTTCCCTAAATAAAAATGTGCCACTCCCTGCCTCTTCACTAGGATAGGTGAGGGTGGTGCAAAATCTTAAGATAAAAAAATCATCTCCTGTGTTGTGACAGTTCAGAGGGACTGTGTTATTGGCCTCGCCACAACAGTACAGGCAAAATCAAAAAAAGTGCACCCTGAGTAAGAAATTAAGAGGACTGAACAGAGTGCAGGGTTTAAGCTGAAGAAAAAAACATTTTGCTGTACTGGCAAACAATTCTGTCTTTGAACACTTGTAAGAAACACTCAGGAATTCACACAAATTAGTTTGAGGCATTAATAAAAACAAAATGATAAAACTGGTTCATGCCAGTTCTGCCACAAAACGTTAAGAGGCATCCATACATTTAGTTGACAGTTGTGAGATACTAATTGTTGGAAACACAAGAAAAGCTTCCATACTTCGACATGAGAAATTCTGTAAAAATAATTCAGTACACCAACAGAACAACTGAGGCAGGTGTACACTCCAGAAATAATAACGGAGAAGGAGGAGGTGCAATTCACGTGGAACATTCAAGTTCCAACTGATAGAAACATTGATGCAGAATACTAAAAATAATGCTCAGGGATAAACAAATTTGAGAGGTTGCGGATGACAGTAGTAATTAGTTCCAAGTAATTACAATTAAAAAAAAAATTGGTAATATCCCAGATGCAGAACAAAAACACTGAAAATTATACCATTGGCCCCCGAATGCATAGGTACAATTAAAAGAAACCCCCAGGCTCATCTCAGTATCATGTTAATTACCTTCATCATCCTCTCAAACAAACTACAAAATAATACTTTACAGGGTATAAAGCAGGTGCTACACTGATACCTCACAGGAAGTATCCAAGAATAAATGACTTAACAGGTGAACAAGTCATGAGTGAGGTTCATGCATCTGTTGACAGGGCAAAATACAAACAGTCATTAGAAAAATGATCTCTGAGAAAGGTGACACTACTAAGCAAATATTTAATTGTTAAAGCGAGAGAGACATAAAACCTGACAAAATACAAAGAAATGCATTCTGAGATGAGCTAGATGGGGAACAAAATACAAAATTGTCCCAACTGTTCTTGAACCTGTAGAAGATTCCATTCCAATTTGATGAACATCCCCTTAAAAACTAAACAAATTACACTAAAGTTAAAGCTTTATCCTTAAAATCTAACTGAAAAAAAATGAAGGAAAAACAAAACTCTGATGTTCCTATTTTTTTTAATAAACCAGTTGTTGGTAACCTACTATCGACCATTCTTCCTTCTTACAACATGACTACATGGCCTCATGAGCATGACACATGGTAACACTTTATGCAGAATCTGTTTATTGTGTGGACACACAGCAAAAGATTGTTGGTAAGTTCCTATCTTTTAGTATTTTCACTTTGGCACTGACAGTGTGTAATTCATTAGACAGTGGTCAGGTTTTTTGGAATGTGAAGGGGAAAATAATCAGACAAAAATACTTACACTGACAATGGATGTAGAGAGGTTGAGGAGCGTGATATTATGAAAAAACACAAGCCTACCCAAAAAGATAAAATGACAGACCATGCTGGTCCATAAACTTCAACATTGTCTGCATCAGAAGCTACCACTGAGTCACTTGAGCCAATCAAAAACAGAAAGAGAGGAATTGTGTTGACCTGGTTATCTCTCTATTATAAAAAAAAACTCTTGTCTCCCTCCCTCCTTAGGGAGATGAGACGTGATCTTCTTGGAAGACAATTTGAAGTCCCGCGAGAGACACTTTAACTTGCTCCCAGCTCTTAAAACAACGATGAGCGACAATCAGGACAGGCAGCTTGCCAGCAGCAACAAGCCAGCAGATGATCCGACTGCTTCTCCTCAGCGTGTGTTCAGCCCCCCCTTCACAACGCGAGCAGCGTTATACGTCCTGCGAGAAAGAGATGTAACCATACCCGTGGCCAGAAATAAAGGACAAGTATTGTTTTTACAAAAGTTTTAAAGTAAAAGTGAAAATAATGCATATGTAACAATTTCCATGAAATAACAAATCTTTTTAAATTGTATATCCGGTAAACCAAACCCCGGTGTGGGCGAGCGAAGCGAGCAGGGGGCAGAGCCCCCCAGTTTATTAAATGTCCAGCAGGTTGTGTGAATAACATACAGTTGTAAGGTATTGTGTTTAATACTTTAGCTCAGGTGAATTTCTCCAAAATACAGGTAATACATGTTATGCATAAAGTACTTGTCACATTTGTGATGGTTTTCTAAAGGCCTTCATGATAGACAAATAGATGGAACTTCAGTACAAGGTGTTATTGTATCAAGCCTATATATATATATATATATATATATATATATATATATATATATATATATATATATATATATATATATATATATATACACATACTTTATTTTGACTTTGCAGAAAACGCTAGCAAGAAATGATGACTGGAATGAGAGTGAGTCCTAAAGGCAGGTAATATAATCAGATGTTCAATTGCAGGAGCTGCTGCAGTGACCTCCTCAGTTTCACAATGTTTACAGATGTACACTGTCTTTTCCAGGTAGTGAAAGGTCAACAAAAATAATGTGAAAGTTGTAACACTACCCTGTCAGTAGAGGTCAAGCAAAGAATGTTCTGACACCTTGTCTCTTTACCCTCACCTCCATGCCTCAGACTGTTAACTAAACAATTCTGCCTTATTAACTGATACCTCAATATTTCCTCCTGTTATTTTATCAACTATCCAGCCATAATGTTTATAGGCTTGCCACCCTTTAAAGCTTACATGAACATTGATGGAGGGATGGGACACTTAACTACTGTATCAACACCATGTTGAAGGGCTGATGTTTCAAAGCATTGCTTCAAGGTGTGTTTCAGATAGGCATGTCACATAATCATTAGGCAGTGGCTCCAATGTATGTCACTGACCCCTTCTCAATCAGAAGCGCAATTGGTCATCTGCACTGACACTTCTGCTTTTTGGCTCCTCTGGCAAAAGAAGTGACCTTTTTAATCCTGTGCATAGTGCAGACTAGAATTTGCATTCTTGGTGTCTTGTGGGTGCGATCCGCAACAGGATCGGTGCTCAAGTAAGAGAGCTCAGTCACACAGAATTTAGTTAAAAGCTAAGTTGCCAAATAATCTGGTACTATTGTGTAGTTAAGAGCAAAAATTATATATAACCAGTAATGGCGTGCTGCACATTGACTTGAGCATTCCTAGTTTTCAGACTCTTTCTTGGTACGTTTAACATTCGTTTGCTCAGAGGCTTATGTGCTTACTGCTTCCTGAGCAGCTCTTCTTTTCTTCACCCTGGCGGCCCGCTTCTTCCCTTCTTTTGTCGGCATCTGTTCTCGTTAAAACTGATTAAAGCAGTGTTTGTATTGCAATTAGTACGATTTGTTGCAACTAATATGGTATCTTTAATTTTTCACTGAAGCTGGCACTTAAGTCTTCAATCTGCCTCAAGAATGATTGACAAGTAAGATAAAAAAGACGTAGGGGAAGTGACAGCGAAGGAATGAGAACAGCACCAGTACGAATGCGCTGCACGGCCGCCCTGCTGGCTGCTGCCAAGAGTTGATTCTACAATGAAATAAAATAAAGAGCGGAATAACCTTGGAGATCAATCATCACCCTGGAAGCAGATAGTAGACGTCACATAGTATATGTGTACCAAATTTCAGGTCAATAGTTCAAACGGTTTGCGAGCTACAGGTGATTTATAATCCTGGACAGACAAATGAACAGCCACGGTAGAGTATTATATATATAAAGATGATACAAATTTAATAGATTATCTTTTATCAAATATCAATACTATATACTAGCTGGAATAACCAGCTTCGCCCAGGAATTTTCATAAGATAATGGGCCTCAGTTATAGTGCTATCAGTTAATCGGATGTATCAGAAGGACTATGTTGCTAACTGCTTTTCTGTGTACAGTATTTGTAAGTGCTTTCACCAAAGACTAATATCATTGGCAAGCAGTGTGGCATTAAAGTTTAGGCTTTGGACTTTAAACCCTAAGGTTGTGGGTTCAGATCCTTCTACTGACATTGTGTGATCATGAGCACTTCACCAGCCTGTGCTCCAATTGGAAACAAAAATACAACTTAACCAATTTTATCTCAAAATATTGTAAGTTGTCTTGAATAAAGGTATTAGTTAAGTAATAATAATATTATTTAATCACTGGAGTGGCTTACTGCTGAACATGCTTATACACAACTGTCCATTAGTTAAACATTTCTGCCATAGATCAGTTCCTGCTTTTCTTAGTGACTTGGATTTTTTTGATAGTCATTGCAAAACACAATTTTTACAGGAAAGTGTATCTGATTCAATTGAAATGAGTAATGAATAGGAATAATGTGAAACTGAAGTATATACTGATATGATTATGTTATTATTATTAGATGTTTATGATTCAAGTACTGTATTTCTTTTTGTGCTTTTTATCTGTTGTATGTTCAAGCTTGTGTGTATATGTGTGTGTATGTGTGTGTGTAAAATGCACATTTTGGCAGTCCATATAATGAACTGAATGTTTTTACCTTTAGGGTTGTTTTCTCTAGTGCTTGAAGTGGAAGAAAATAACTTTAGTAGTATGTTTTGGAGTCTTCTTAAAACGATCATGAGTCCCCATTTAAAGCTTATACATGCGATTGAATATGTAAAGAATTTTGGAAAGTGGCACGGGGTGGAGCATCCCTATTCAAAGTAAGCAGACTCGCGTGTAATGTAAATGATTTTGGAGGCTGGGATTCCCCTTTCAAAACCTATCAACACAAATGTATATTATAATGGAGGACTTATAGGAGACTGTCTCCAGCAGGGGGCGCTTAATACCCTGGGATTGTGTTCTTTATTGATGCAGAGCAGAATCGACCCATACATATCCTTTTAGTAACCATGACAGAAATAATCAGACAAAAGCAATATGGTACAAGAAGAGATATATGTAATTAACTTGCTTTAAAATGTAGCTTCCACGCCAAAATATAATGTATAATCATTTATATATACATATCCAGACTGGAAAGAAGCCAATGGAATGTACAGTATCATTCAGTTCATCAATGGGGAATGCTGATAGCAATATGAATCTGGCTTCTGGCTTCATGATGGATCCTCACTATTATAAACACATATTTATTATTATTATTATTATTATTATTATTATTATTATTATTATTATTATTATAATAATAATAATAATAATAATAATAATAATAATAATAATAATAATAATAATAATAATAATTAATAATAAGTTGCACTTATAGAGTGCCTTTCACAAACCCAAGGTCGCTTTATATACAGAGTAAAAAAAAAATTACACAGAAGACAAAAGTTCATAGAAAAGGAAAGTTTTCAGCTGAGATTTAAAGGTGGAGAAAGAGGTGCAATCTCAGAGAGACTGAGGAAAAGAGATCCAGATTTGAGGTGCCATAGCACTGAAGGACCTGCCTGCCAGGGTGAAGTCTGGTGTGTGGGACAGTAAGGAGATTACTGCTCGAGGACCTGAGAGAGCAACAAGGAGTGTAAGGAGCTAGAAGCTGAGTGAGGTAGAGAGGGGCAAGGTTATGTAGGGCTTTGAAGGTGAGAAGCAGAATCTTGAATTTAATCCTTGATGGAACCGGTAACCAGTGAAGTTGGGAGAGAACAGGGGAGATGTGAGCAAACCGCTTTGTGTGGGTGAGGACTCTGGCTGCGGAGTTCTGAATATACTGTAGCTTCTGTGTAGATTTAGCAGGGAGGCTGATGGAAAGGGAATTACAGTAATCAATACAAGACATTATGAAACAATGAGCCAGAGTTTGAGCATCATTAAAGGACAGAAACGGACAGAGGTAGGCAATGTTATGGAGATGATAGAATGAAATTTTGGAAAGAGACCTAATGTGTAGCTCAAAGTTAAGTGATGAATCAAACAAAACACCATGATTCCTAACAACAGGAGCAGGTTTGACAAGTGTACCATCAATAGAAACAGAGAAATTGGATGCCTTAGAAAGTTGGGAGTTTGAGCCTACCAGTAACACTTCAGTTTTATTGGCATTAAGTTTGAGGAAGTTATTTTCCATCCATAGCTTAAGATCAGTGATACAGTCAGTGAGTGTGCTGGGAGGCGAGTCTGTACTAAGATATAACTGTATATCATCTGCATAACAGTGGAAGTTAAGCCAATATCTGTGAATAATCTGACCCAAAGGAAGGATATAAAGTAGAAGGAGTAATGGCCCAAGGAATGAACCCTGAGGGACACCATGTGACACAGGTGGGGTGAAGGCTTTATATGAGATATGATGTGTGAATATTTACATATTCGAAGAATTTGTTCTGAACCTTGCCCGGTATGGGCAACTGCCATCTGAGTGGTCTGTGTTAATTCTGGACTGTGCCCAAATAACACATATCCCCCACCCCCCAACCGTTCTAATCACTCATGGCTTCTGCAGACAGTGGCCTTTGATCATCATGGCCATATATTAATTCAGCAAACATCAGCATTTTAAGTTGCCTGCCTGTGTCATCTGCTATTTGTGTCATGTATCTCCCTGTCAGCTCATTAATGGCTTTAAAATAAACTTCACAGATTACAGTGGAACACTTTAAACCTATTATTATAGAGTCCCATTAAGTTTAAACTTTTCCCATATGTCCCCTTTATCTTGGATCCCAGGATGCCATTTCCACCTCTACTTCTCCCTCCCTGCCTTTTTGCTTTTGGCAAAGCCACACTGACCCTCACAGCCACAGTGTCTGGCACCAGCGTTGGAAGATTATAGTGGTTGCTAAAAATTGAGCTTAGAATCTTCACTGAGCGTTTCCACTTTTTCTTTTTATTACACTCCTCACTGTATAAGGCAAATGTGATAATGTCTGTTTTTTCCCGACCAAGACATCGGCTCTTCTTTAGTTGTCTGTCCACCATATTAACTATTGCTAATGTCAATTGATTCTGCTGCATCCTTTGTTTGCATAAAAACCCCACTGTCAGCGCCATGCAGAACATGTAAGGTTAACAATATTAACAAATATTGACAAACAAATTATTGAGAAATAAAAATGATAGGGCTAATTTTCTTTTAGTAGAACATTATTTTCATTACTATTGCTCTATAGATTGACATGTAAGAACTTGAAAATCAGTCAGTTGCTATTGTGAACATTCATGAGAAACTAAAGGATTTGGAGATTGCAAAGAGGTAAAAACAATATGATTAAAAAAGACTGAAATGACATTTCTGGATAGCACTTACTGTATTGTGCATAAATAAGTTATTATATTTATACACCCTTAATATGCACTTTACAAGTGATACTGGGGAAGTACCTAAAGATAGGAACCAAGCAAATGTGTTTCTGTGACATTAAATGGTGTTGGGGCCAATGTGAATATGTAGAGGTCGGTTAGTGTACCACAGTAACATTAATGGAATAATTAATTGACTAGAAAGTAATGCATATGTGTGTTGGACAGGTTCACCATTTAAAGGAAAACTTCACCTAAAATCCTAGTTCAATATGGTGCCCAGCAATGTCCCCATTATTAGCACTCTTTACTTTGGCAACGAGAAATAAAAGTCAGAATTTTGTGACTCCCTTGTTCTTTTACTCCCATATATTACTGTTAATTTACTCTCAGAGCCTCACTTCTCCAACTTCACATCCTCTAATCTACTATGCTCCACTTTGTAGATAATAGCTAACAATTTTGTCAATCATTAGTTTAAACCTTATTAATCCCAAGGGAAAATATAATTGTGCAGAAATTGCAAAATGAACTAAGAGGGTCGGCATTTAGCTTGGGGCGATGGGAGTAAGTATTGAATTGCCGAATAGCAGCAGGCTGAAAAGATCCCCAAAGGAGTTTCTTAGTGCTCTGTGATGGAATGAGGTTGTGGCTAAAAGTTCTCCAAGACAGCACCTCCTGGAGAGAACTTTTTCACGATGGCACCCGATTTTGCCACCATCCTCTGTTCCACAATAGCATTCAGTGTATTCAGGGTTTACCCTGTGATGGAGTAGGCTTTCTTGATAGGTTTGTTCAGGAAATGTGTATATTTTGAGTCTAGGTTGCTTCCCTAGGAGACCACAGCAGAGAACAATATACTGTACTGGATACTTTTGTCTGACAGGACATTCCCAGCTACTTGTTTCTGATAGCTCAAGGACTAAGGTAGAACGGGGTGAAGGTCTACCAGTCTTTTTCTGTATAAAGACCTTTAGTCTTCTCATCACAAACACTTCAGATTATAAAGTTCAAGATGGCACTAAAGTCTCATTCAAGACTTCTGATCATGGCAATAAAACTGTTTCCACTTTTCTAACACAACTTAGTTTTTCTGCTTTTGTGCCCTGTCTGATCACCACTCTTCTCTCCTGCATCTCCTCCATTCACTGACTCACTCCCTCTTCCACCTTGACTTGCCTCCTCCTTTTCTGTCCTTCTCTCCTGTGTATATGATGTCACTGTTTAGCTTTCTCATTATAGCTCATCTTCTTTTCCTCTTGGTTATCTCTTCTTTTTTCATCTTTCACACTTATTCTGTGTTCTCATCACCCACTGTGTTGCAGAAGCCCACTCAAGCTGAGCACTCAAACTCATATTCTGTCCTATGTTGACCATTAGCGATGTCCAATCCCATGACAGGCTTTGGCCTTTTGTCACCAAACCAACCTAATTTATTCGCTCCTGCTGTTGCTGTCAGTGGGACGTGTGACTTAGGGGGCTTTACTAGGAGAAAACCTGCACTTCCTTAATGCTGGAACTCTGGTATCTCAAATGCGAACTTGTTTGAGGTTTACCACCTTTTCAGGGTCACAAGGAGAATCACACAGGCTGAGAAAACACGAGTTTATTAAACAGAGATGACAAGATTAGAGAAAGATTAAAGAAAAGCATTGAGTAGATGGACTAACATAATTAGTGGACAAGAGATGCCATCACTGGATTCACTTTTTCACTAAATCCGGCTTTCTCATACTGTGTTGATGTACACTAGCCGCCCAGATTTGTACAGCTCATTCTCCAGGAAAAACAGGCTCCACTTCTCCTTCTCACTGATTCCATTACGTGCCAGCCTGTGAAGAGACTCAATTGTGAGTTACAAACACAAGAGGACACCAGTGTCCTAGGAGTGAAATGATTTGTGTGTGTGCCAGCCTGTCAGTCACTAGGTCCACTGACCAACGGGATCAACAACCTCTGTGGACAAATCACTTATGTTGTGTTTTATTGGCCAATTCAAAAACAAACTAAGATGATGGACACTCGCTAAGCCACCTTTCCATTCATCAATGCTTTATTTCTTCATTGTGATTTTCCCACTCCTTCCAAGCTTCACTTCCTCATTCATTCATTCATTCTACCTCCTCCTTGTCTGTTCAACATTCTTGTTTCTTCTCATTTTCCTCCTTCCTCTTCCATATCTCATTTAATTTAAATGACCCTAAAGTCTCCATCATCCCTCAGTCTGTCCGCATGGCCTAGTGTCCTGCTCCTGTCACCTATCCTCTTGTTGGCCTTATCCTTCTGTCTATGGCTGGATAGTCATTGTTACTGCTGATGTCCACCATTTTCTTTGTTCCATTTGTCTGTCCATCTTACATCCCTGGTCCCTTCTTCAGGCAGGCCATATAGCAGAGGACCTGAACGACTGCCATGGCTGCAAGTTTTCATTCAAACCCGTTTTCTTAATTAGTAACCTGTATTTGCTGCTAATTAATGTCTTTTGAATTAATTGTAATTGACTTGCTCCTGAAGACTCAGATGCATTGTTATTTTTCATTAATCAACAGCCAAACAGTAATGAGATACAAAATGAGCCAAAACATGACTAGCAAACTGTGTCCATGGTACAATTTCTTAAATAAAGAAAGATGAGGTCTCAGGTCCTCAAAACATTTTAACACTGCTCTTAGAAAAAAGAAAATCAACTATTTTGGAAATGTATGCTATAGCACAATGAGAGCAGCATCAAGCCATGGAATTAAAGAATGAATTTAATTAACAACAAGAATAAGCACCTAAATAAGCAATTGGTTGAAGTGAAACTGGTTGGCGTTTAAGGCCCAGACTTAGTGGGTCTTCTTTTGGCTCACTCATTTTACATTTCATTTCTGTTTGGGAGCCATTTAAGAAAATAAATGAAGCAATTCAGAAGAATGATGAAGAAATTCAAGGGAAACAAATCTAAAAAAAAAAACACAAGTCAATTGAAATTAATTCAAAAGAAGTTAATTAGCAGCAAAAACAGGTCACTAATTAGAAAAAGGGTTACAATGAAAACCTGAATCCACTGCAGCCCTCCAGGACCATACCATGTAATGTGAAGAGGAAACTTAAAGTTGATCAATATTCAATATATTGATAAAATACATTACATGTTTACTCACCCCAGAGTCTTTAATTTACAGTTTTTGTCCTTCAGTCCCTCACACAACAGATGCACTCCTTTATCCTCTAGGTTATTGATCCCAAGGTCCAGGATCGTTAGATGTGAGTGTGGAGCAGAGAGGACTGAGTAGAGAGCTGAGCAACATCCAGAGGTGAGACGGCATGAGTTCAACCTGTACAGTGAAGAGAGACAAGTGAGGACATGAAGAGAGACAGACAAATGAAGACACAAGCCCATACAGCAAAAAGTTCAGTGATGTCTGATATTTTAACTTTTAATTGGGACTCAGCTGAAATCTGTGACCACTGCTATTCTTATAATGTAGGGTGTTAAAAATCTGGGGTATCTCCTGCCTTAACGTCGTACTAACTGGTGAGAAATCATCAAACTGATATGTGGATGTTAACACTGGCAAGAGCATCAAAGAAATGGGACTCATGGCTTTGTCCACTTGAATGTCCAAATTAAGCTTTGTGAGGAAATGACAAAAGAGTAAGTTTCAATTAAATATGTCTCTCTATAATTCAGTACTGTGGGTGTGAAGAGAGTTTAGCTAGTTTGCAGGGCACCATCCAAAGATTGGCCAGATAGACTTACCTTTACTAGAAACTTGTGCTTTACATAGAGGGACTAGTGTTGGGTTGAAACTAATAGTTTGAATACAGTACCAATACCAGCTTTCATAACTTAGTATTGGTACCAAAACAAACAAAAGAGAACCCCCACGCCTAGCTCACTCACACATGCTCTGTCACAGTCTTTTTACCTGGAGTCAGCTGGTACAGCACCATTTTAGAAGTTGGGTATAATTTGGTACATCTTTAGTACTGATATACCACACAACACTAAATAGGGACAATGCAAAACTTTCTCTCTCTCGTTCTGCCAGTTTAATGGTATTTTTAAACAGGCTGACAGATAAATCACCTCGTTTGTAAGTAAACTCATCACCATTGGAGAGGAGGATTGTCAGAGAAGTGTCATCCATGAATCTGAGGATTATGAAGGACAGCTCATCAAAACTACAGTTCTTTGCATAAAGAGAGAAAACTGCAGGAGTAGCCAAGGTGAAAAATTTGGGAGTTTGGGATTGGTGAGTGGTCCCAAGGGCTAGGATCCCTTAATGAACCTTGTGTACTGCCTGAAAACCAGAAAAATATAAATTTTGGAAGTCCTAAAAACAAATATTAAAAACATGTTATGGTGTTATAAATCCCCCAGAGCTTATTACTAAGTTTATAAGAAAATATTGTAGAACAGTACAGAAAGCTCTTCACAGACAAGATAGAGGCTAAATATTTGAAAGGCAGCAGTATGTCAGCAAGGACATAAAGTGCATACTTTAATTAGGAGGATTCAAAAAGAGAGAATTAAACATATTTTCATAGGAAACTAATAAATCAGATCACTACGTGTTAGCGCTGATGAAATGTGTAATGGCAATTGTTAATTCCACAATAATACAATACTGTCGTGGTTCTCAACCTGTGGGGTGCGCCCCCCAAAGTAACAAAAAATGGGGTGTGAAGATATGAAAAAAAGAAAACAAGAATCGAAAATATGAAAAATACATCTATTGAAACCAAAACAAATGAAATGAAACTACATTCTGATACTAGAAAAATAAATATAGAGTTAGATAAATGTCGATAAAAGTTAAGTAGGTATAATAAAACTTGTAACGGCAGCAAAAAATATAGGAATACATTTTTTTAGGGTTTCAAAAAAAACGTTAGGGGGGCGCAATTAAAACTGTTATGAAAACTCGGGTCACAAATACTTAAAGGTTGAGAAACGCTGCAATACTGACAATATTTGGGATGTGAACCGCTTGGGAATAATCTGATCTTGTCCCCTGCCACGATCTGTTGTTGCCTTAAGCCAATATAAATGGCTTTGATTGGTGTGCACTTTAAAGGAAGTTGTTGTTCAGAGAGAAAGGATCAGAGCAGTGCTACAGTCTTTTATGTATCATGAAAAGTGGCATGCTAGTCAGAAGGACAAGGTAGAATGGCATTTGTTGACAGTTTGAGTGTTCATGTATAATGCCTTTGAATTGTTTAAGATCTGCATATCCTAACTGATGCCAGAGTCCATACCTCATTCATCGCCAAGTCCACAACACAAGGATAAGATTTCAGAGAACATCCAGCCTTGAATGGGATGGGCTCAGGATTACAATGTTGCCATTACAAATTTATTGATTAAAGGGAAATCTATTTACTGGTCATGTTTATGTTTCTGTTCACAAGTGACGTTTTTCTCAGTGTTTACGTTTTAGATGTTTAACAGTCAGAAGAAAAAAAATAATCAAACACAAACTTTTTTCCTCACCTCAGTGTTTCTAATTTACAATTTTCACTCCTCATCCCCTCACACAGCAGATTCACTCCTAAATCCTCCAGGTCATTAAAGTCCAGCCACAGTTCAGTCAGCTGTGAGTGTGGAGTAGACAGGGCAGAGGAGAGGGCTGAGCAACATCCAGAGGCGAGAGCACAGGAGACCATGCTAAGAGAAGTGAAGAAAGAAAGTTAGTTAAAGTGTCATGGAGCTCAGAACATAAAACATGAAATGAACAGATCTGATTATTATGTGAAATTGTAGTCTGTCAGCAAGTGCAATTAATTCTGGGGCGATAACAGCTATAGGAATAAATCTGTAAAGCCTACATGCACCCCTTCTCACACCCTCTGCACTTACCAGAGTGTCTTTAGTTTACAGTTTGCACTCTTCAGTCCCTCACACAGCAGACACACACCTGAATCATCCAGTTTATTGTAGTTCAGGTCCAGGTCAGTTAGTCGTGAGTGTGGAGAAGAAAGAGTCAAGGAGAGAGCTGAGCAACATCTAGAAGTAAAATTACTTGAGATCAGCCTAAGAAGATAAAGGGAGAGAAATGAGGATTTGAAGAGTAACAGATGGAAAGACATTCACAGAGCACAAAGGGTTAAAAAAAAAAAAACCTGTAAGAAAGGCTGTGCTGATCATGATGTTCATCCATACGGATAACTGTCTTTAAAGAAAATGGAAAAAAGCACATCTTGTGAGTAAAACAATTTAAAATAATAATCAGGATGAGCAGGAAAGATTAGAAGCTGTTGTAATCTTTTCCATAACAAGATATATTTACAGTACATAGATTGAAATTGCGTAACACAACACTGTTACTAAAGGGAAAACACAATGATAAAAATTAGAAGTATATATGCTACAATGTTATACAGAAAGAACATGCATACATAACTAATTAGAACAGAACAATATAGATCAGAACAGACCCAACAAAGCTTGTCAGTCCTATCCACTTATTTCTTTGAAAATAACATCTGGTTATCACACTAGTAGGTTAGTTTCTCTGTGTAAAGAGAAACTTCCTAATGTTTGTGCAAAATTTACACTTAAGTTTCCAAACATGTACCCGTGTTCTTGATGAATTCATTTTAAACTCATAGTCTCAATCCACTGGACTAATTCCCTTCATAATTTTAAACACTTCAGTCAAGTCTCCTTTTAATCTTCTTTTTCCTAAACTTTAAATCTTTTCTCATAATTCATCCTCTGTAGCCCCAAAATCAACCTGGTTGCCCTTCTCTGGACTTTTTCCAATGTTGTTATGTCCAGTTTGTAGCCTGGAGACCAAAACTGCACACAGTACTTCAAGTGTCATCCCTATCCCTCTATTTATGCTGACTTTTTTGGGTTTTTTCAAAGTGTTTTTCTACACCAGGTTTCAGGCAACCGGGACAGGAATAAAAAGCACATCATTGTAATTTATTAATTACAATGACTTTGCAATGCACTTTAATAGATTTTTGTTTATTGTGGTGGGAGATAGTGACCAGACATTGTATGTTGGTCAGGAATGCAGATAAAAATTTAATTGGACTTTACATGAAACAATATGACTACAACAAGTTTTCATCAAAACCCCACCCACATAAGCTCAAAGAGTTTAGTGACAAGAAACATGCACACAATAGTTCATGGCATGCTTGTACAGATAACAAAAAGTACAGAGGCATCATGGAAGAAACAAGATATTAAGCAATGCAATACTCATAGTGTGCAGGTAATTAAATACCAGTTTAAAATATTTGCAACATGTACTAGAAGCACAGTATGCAAACAATGAAAACAGGTCATAGGTATAGAATTATCATACTGTTTTGAGATTTCAAATCTTTACTAATCTTTCTCTATTCCCAGCCTCCCCCTAAGTTCTTATGTGATGGTGTTTTCCATTCACTGTGCAGCCATTTGTGATGCTGGAATGAAATGGGGTGAGCTAGTGGTCTATGAGACCAATTGCATTTAATCTTCCCAGGAAATACAGTAGAGTCTCGCTTATCCAACATAAACGGGCCGGCAGAACGTCGGATAAGCAAAAATGTCGGATAATGGGAGGTGTTAAGAAAAAGCCTATTAAACGTCAAACTATGTTATAATTTTACACATTACAAACCTCGGTTCACGAACGTCTCTGGACACGTACAAATCGGGTTATGACCAAAAAGTTCGCCAAACTTTTGCATCTGTTCACGACCTCACACTAGGTATACGAATGAGCCAGTTTCCCTTTCGGTTTGTGCGAGCTGATGATTTCCGCACATGTTCAGTCTCTACCTGTGCATTACCTGTGCAGCAAGAGAGAGAGCGCGCGAGAGAGAGACACAGACAGACACACGCGCTCGAGAAAGAGACACACACACACATGCGCGAGAGAGACACACACGCATGCATACACGTGCGGTGGGATGTCGGATAATACAGAATGTTGGATAAGCGAAGGTTGGATAATTGAGACTCTACTGTACCTGGAAAAAAAAGAAGGAATGACTTAAGAACATTTATGTTAGGTAGAATGCTCAGTGGGGACTGGTCGTTCTTTTGGTTTTGGTATCCCTGCACACTTTGTTTTTTTTTTTCCACCAGCTTAACTGTAGTTTTTGTTTTTTTGTTTTGGTCCTCTCAGCCATATGACCTTCTATTTACAGACTTACATTATGATATTGTATATAAGGACTCTACCCTTCTACTAATTAAATATCTGTTTTATAAAATTAGAATGAATTTATTTAATTTTTGCATTTTACTTATTCATTAATATTGTTATCTAATCCTTTTTGTTTTTTCTTTTCTTGTAGCATTCTCTTTGACATCTTGTAATGTACTTTTTGAGTTACAGTCTTTGCATGAAAGAGTGCTATATAAAAAAATGTCACATTAATTTATTGTTAACTATCTTTATAGCCTTTGTTTGCTCTCTCTTAGACATGTAGTGCAACAAAGGCTGCACTGAAAGCACTTTGCACAGGGCAGGACTAAAAGGACTCAATGAGCTAAATGACTGGCATCATAGATGATAGACGCAATTCTCCTCTGACAGCAAAACAAATGAATAGTCTAGACTGAAGAAAGATCTGTGCCAATGACTTGAGGCAATTTGGACATTTCTCTGAAGTAAATTGGAATCTTGGGAAATTACATTCTCATGTGACTAATTAGAGTGGTCTCAATGGTACATAAATAAAATTTAAATAAGGTTTTTTAATTCCTACCCCAAAGCTCTTTGGCCTCTTCAGGAAGAACAGTGTCTGCACCCAATCAAGCAAACATTATATAAAAAAAGCATATATGGGAAGGAGAAGGAGAAAAAAAAAAGAAAAAAAGATTAGGAAGAAAGAAAAAAGACTGGCCAGTGAAAGAACAATAGAGATGGAGGAAAGAGCGACAGTAAAAAGACAGAGGTTGAAATATGCAGCGTAATGATGGAGGGCTGCAGGAGGTGCATGAGCAGATGTGAGAGGTTGGAGGCCCTAGGGGGATGAAGAGGGTGACTTGGCTGAGCACTATGGGTAGTCAGAGTAACTCATTTTCTTGTAGTGGTTTTCTGAGCAAGTTCAGGGAGAGGCAGTGACAGATGAATAGAGCGAGGTGAGGTTCGTAGGTGGGCTGTGTGGAAAAGCCATGAAAGAGATTTAGTGAGCTTAACTCCCAAGAGCCTAAAGCTCCTGACTGTCTCGACAAGAGAGTCACCAATGTAAAATGGAAAAATCTACAATTATTTCCTTCATCTTTCCAATGTTCAGGTAGAGACTGTTGTCACATCACCACACAAACAATTCCTTAATTTCCCTCTGATGGAAAACTCTCCATTGTTGCTAATGAGGCAGATCACAGTGTTATCATCTGCAAACTTAATGATGCCGTTACACTCCTGTTTTGCCACACAGCCATAGGTGAAGAGACTGTAGAGCGAAGGACACTGCAGGACCGGACACTGCAGGACACTGAAAATAGTAAATAGACATTCATTCACTGTGGTTCCAACTTCAGTGTCTGGGGTCTGTTAGATGGGAAGTCTAATACCCAGCTGGAGATGGAACTGCTCAGGCCAATATCTCTGAACTTTAGCATCAAATTAGATGGAACAATGGTGTTAAAAGCAGAGCTGTAGCTGATAAATCGCACATAGATATATTTCTTTTCTCTGCAGGACAAGGTAAATGGCATAATCCATAAATTTATTTTATCAAAATGCAAATTGTAATGGATCTAATGTTGTAAGGATATTCTGATTGATGTAGGATATTAGCAACCTTTCTGGACATTTTATCACTGCAGAGGTTAAAGCGCCTCATAGGTAGTCATTTGGGTAAGAAACAGATTCCTTTGGCACAGGCACGACTGTAGCTTTCTTAAAAAACAGCGGCACACTGCATATAGACAAGAACAAGTTTAGAATGTCTTGAGACACTTAATGACAACTGGGTGATACATGGCTCTGTGGTGTTATGGGTCCACAGCTCGTTGAGTAAAGGCCATTTTTAAATAAGTAATTGATGTCGCTCCCGCTGAGCGATCAGGTAGTGGGAGTGACCAGGGAAGGCGACTGGCCGCAGAGAGGCCATTGAAAGGCAGCGGAAGTCGGGAGACTTGGTGCTGGAATCCCCAACGTGGGCGACCTGGCCGTTGGTTGGAAACCAAGTTCTCCGAGACTGGGATGAGTGCCATACCGAAGCCAGGGATCGGGAGGTCACCAGTCTCATGCGTGTGTTTCAGGAGGGCAGCTGCAGAGAGCGTCTTGCCTGCTGCGAAGCCCAAACGGGATAAGCAGGTGAGACGCTAACAGAGACGCTACCAGAAAAGCACCAGAGTTGTTGTCGTTTTAAGACTGCTTCCTGATCATTTTAACCTCTGGTTTTAAAGGATTGTTTTGTCTTAATATTTTAACCTCCACGTTCTTTTAATGGATTATTTATTTAATGAAGAACTGTGAAGAACTGCACTATTTATGAACACTTGTTTTTGTTGACTGTTTTTAATAAAAGCACTTTTGCACTTTTTACCTTCCCCTTGCTCAGTAATTTGCCTCCATTGCCTAGCTCACTCGGTAACATTATTGACGGTGTTGGGTTCAAGGGTTCCCAAACAGCCAAGGGAGCGTGGAGCCAGAACCCACATCATCACAGGCTCTAGGACCCAAGATGGAATGGTTTTTACCCATCTAAATGTTTTATAAACTTCAGCCACTGACAATTGCAAGGCAACTTCACTCTGGAATTACCATCCCTCTTGCTCTGTCTAGGCTGTGTACCTCAAAACAAGCACAATAGTTATTTAGCATGCCTTGTCATAAGGTAGGGGTGTTGTTAAGCATAGCTAGTTAAAATCCTTGCCACAAAGGACACAGTTCTCTGCTACCAGTCACTCTCCAGCTTGTTGTCTCTTGGCAGCTTTATTAGCCTTTCAAAAATCACATTTGGAATTCAAGTAGCAGTTTGGATCATTAAAAATCAAAGCTTGGGACCACTATCTCAAGCACAAGCAAAAAGCAGTGTTTACAAAGGCTTTTGGTTAGGAAAGGGTCATACAAACCAGGAAACGACACATAAAACTTTGAAAAACCTAACAGAATTTGTCACCATGCTTGTCCAAAGTCACAGAAGAATCTATGAAGACAGACCAGTCAGTCAAGTCCATGCAATCCTGAAGTATGCTTTCATAATTCGGTATCTAGGACTTTAGTTTCCTCACCCCTGTCTGCATGCATTTCAGTTTTCTGCTTACAGGCAGGGAGGAGAAACATGGACAAAATGATCAGATTTGCTGAAACCAGGAAAAGGAATGGACTTATAGGTACCTTTGACTATACTATAACATAGGTCAGGAATCCGATCGCCCCTAGTGCAGCAAGTAACTTGCTGGTAATATTTGGGATGAACTTTTTTGAAGCTACAGTGGTTCAGATATCCTGCTATCATTGAGATTGATCTCTGGCTAGTGCCAACTCTAAGCAAATTGCTATGCAGCTCTCATCCAGTGCAGCCATGGTTGGGGATTCTATGGGAATGTAAACAAACAGCAGTAAATAGCAAAGAAGAAAACTCTTTCTGCAAATAAAAAAAACAGCATTTGATCAGTGATTCTGACTGGCAACCATGACTAAGTAACAGTGTTAGCATCAGTGGACCAAGCTCTGTTAACACAAAAAGAACATATGCCACCTCACTTTCTTTTTTGGTAGTTGCTGTGTTTTCGATCGGAGCAGTGAATTGTAAAAACCTGGGGTTGTATAGCTCTGTCTGGGGTATTTGGGCTCAGCCAAGCCTCTATGAAGCAGAAGACACTCCACTCATATAAGTCGTGTTAACTCCATGAACTGGAGATTAGCCAGAAGAATAATAGGGATTGTGCCTAGGAAAGATGTCAATGCAGTCAGGCCAGGATACTGCCTCAACTACTGATGAACACAAATTGTAGGTTTCCAAACATTATCTTCAGATAAATCTGGAAAATGGAGATGTCAGGGACATAGTTTGGGATTCTCAGCTATGATGTGCAGACATATTTAATAAAACAGGCAGTTCCACACAGAAAAACAGAAAGAAAAACACCAACAAAATACACACAATAGAGAGAGAGAACAACTCTAAACAGCATCACATTCAACAGAAACAACATGAGGAGCAACTGTTATCTGTGTGATGATAATGAAAGGCAACAAAGGCACATTTCATAAAGTTAGATCAGTAAATGTTACACAAATACCTAGTTCCATCATTTCTCTGAATTTTAACAATCTCGTATTTCATACTAGTCACTGTAACCCTTATTAAAGTCCCCTTTCAGATCTTAGTCACATCAGTATCTGATTATTCTCAAGAGTTCATCAATTAAATGTCCATACTGTACATTTGATGTCCCTTCACTTCATTCTAAAAGTAAACTAGTGCTGTGTCCACTGTTTATTTAAATACATACTGACACATAGGGTCTTAATAAGTGACACAATTACTATGAGCAGAGCTGGATGTTCAGGTGTTTCACTGTTCAGGAGTTTGCTGACTAACCCAATCTGAACCCGAGACCAATCCTTAAAGGTGCCATATACCAGGGTGTGTCTTCTGCCTGTCACAGAAGCGCATCATCGAAACTGACATATGGATGTTGGCACTGGGCAGGATTAGTCAGAAACAGGAGGCTGACATGATGATCCACAGACAGTTATTGATAAGCTCAAGATAGACTTCATGATGTCTATGTAGAACTAGACTAGTGTTATCTATGAGAAATGGAAATTTTTTTCAACTCCTCTGTTAAACCTTCTTAATGATGACAGTGATATCCTAACCCATTGGAGGAGGAGGTGACAGGAAAGTGTCCAACTATTTAAATGATTTGGCTAGTGTAAGTTTAGAGGAAGTCCTTCTTCTGCAGTTAATCATCTCCAGTGTTTTTCAGATGTTGTTTTCCAGGCTATTATGACTGCACTAGGCAGACATTACGTGCCTTCCCTTATATGTATGTGGACTCATCATTGTTGGAAATGAGCCCTGTTACGGTTGTTTCATCTGCAAACTTGAGAAGTTTAGTGGATGGGTCAGCTTAGGTGCAGTCACTTCTATACAAGGAAAAGAGCAGGGAGAAAGCCAAGGTGCAAACTACAGGGGAAGCATGTGATTCACTAAAGAGGGAAAAATCACAATCGTGGATGTATGTCATGTTATAATTTATTCAGTGCCCATTACCGTGTTTGCGATCAGAAAGCTCTTTACAGGCTAGATGGGGCAAGACACTTGAGTGGCAGCATATTGTAAGCAAGGAAAATTTGTTTAAGCCAAGAAAATGTAAGAAAAAGGGTTAAGATCTTCATAGCACATAAATATATTAGAGCACTGGGATCAACATAATCACGAAAAGTGTAACGGTAATTGCCATTAATGTGATACTGGTAATGGACAGGTTAGGAACAGAATGTGGCTAGTGACATTCTGAAGCCAATATGTATTTGTTATTTTGTTTTTTCTCATTGCCCATAAAAATTTGATGTCATTAGACTTTTAGGGCTAATAAGATGCAATGTTGCTGTTTAATACTATTTAATTAACCACTCTGTTAATGATCTAATTTGATCTCCTTTAATGTCCTTCTGGCATCCATTTGTCTGTCCAAATTTGAAGCAGCAGTCTGTGATATTTAGGCACAGCACTTTTATTAAGTGTGTTAACACTTATATCCATAAAGCCACCAGGAATCAATTCTTACAACACACACACCAAACTCAGTGTTTACTTACATTAGTTTCTCTAGTTTACAGTTTTCATTCCTCATCCCTTCACAGAGCACATCCACTCCCGAATCCTCCAGGTTATTGCCATTCATCCTCAGACTAGTCAGTTTTGAGTGTGGGGCAGACAGCACAGAGGAGACAACTGAACAACATTCAGAAGTGAGATTACATCCATCCAGGCTATAGAGAGAAAGGGAGAGGAGTGAGGACATGTTTAGCAACAGACCGATGGGCCAAAAGTAGGGTTAAAAGGGCTAAATGTAGAAAAAAACAAAAAAACAAAAAACAAACAAACAGTTGACTGTAGTAACAAAGCCTTTCTTGACAATGTTGACTGCAGTGTTCATCCATAGTGAAGAACTAACTACCGTGGACAACAAAGCATCTAAGGAATGGGATAAGCAGTCAACAAGAAGTACAAAGAATAGGAAGGGGAAAAAAAAGAAAAAAAAAAAAAGATGACCCGCTGTACTCTTCTACTTTGTGAGATGCAGTTACATAAGCAATTCAGTAACACAATACTATAATTGTTCAGAAAATGAGACAATAAAAGCTTGTTGGGTATATACAGTACATCCTAGGTTTCTGAAAAAAAAAATGCATACGCATGTATTTAATGGATCTCTATATCACAGACACATCTCTCCCTATTAAATCCTAACTTTACTTGAGTTTCTCGTTTTATTTTCGTCACAAGGTTTCAGGTAATCACAGCATTAAAGAATATCAATTGAGAGCATTTGGGTTTTCTCTCAAATGAAACAAAGTTCTGTTTTTTTATTATATTTTGTTTATCATGGCCCTGGGGAGTGGCCACATGTTGCATGTTAGTCAAAGAATGTCATTGATTGTCACATGGTCAGAATACTATCACCATCATCACTGTCACCCGTGTGATGACAAAGAGGGACAAAAAGGCACATTTGATAAAGTCAGAAGAGTACAATGTACATACAGAGCTTGTGACCTCAGTCCACATTAATATCCGTCATTTATCTGAATTCCCACAATCCTTCACTTCATATTAGTCAAGGTCAGTTTCAAGAGTTTATTAACTAAATGTCCATGTTGTCCGACATTCAAGGTCATTTTGTTTCTTTAGTTCATTTTTTAACTTAAAATCTGTGACCACAGCTATTAGCTGTAGATTGGTCTAGTGAACAATTATTGCCTGCAAATCACACAAAGATGTGTGAGTGAGAGTTGCTTACAGTGTAATGGTTTCATTAATCTCATTTGTTAATTATTAAGCATTTTCATTAGCTGTGATCTTTAAAACTTTTGAGAAAAAACATACTCTTTAAGATTAATTCTAGTAACCACACTGTCAGCTATGAGCATTATGTCAAGTGATGCAGGAAAATAACCTTAACATGGTGGTGTTTAAAAATACAATGGAAATGCCCACTCCAGACAGCTCTGCACTATTGAAAATCACTCTGAAAATTAAGTTCACACAAACACACATCAACATCCAATTATATACAAGGAATAAAAATGAGTATCAGTGAGTTTACATTTGATGCTTACATGTTGGCTGCAGCTTCTGTGATCCTGAACTGCACCAAACATGCTCATAAACTCAACAATTAGCAGTGCAGCGCAAAACACTTAAACACATTTTCAAGGTTTATAGGGTCATTAGTATCCCGTGCACAGAGTACAGTGAAATTCTTACTTGTAAGTGCTAATCAAATGTGTAACATATAACCACTCTCCAGAACCATAAATTAACTACTATAGGCGCATTCCCACTGCAGGAGCTTTGTTTTCAGGAATCAATGAGGCCCTGTGCGATGTAGCCCTTGGGCCACTTGTGATCCCTGGCCACTGTTGTGGTTTGTATTCCCACCACACAACAGTAACTAAAAAGGAAGAGTGCAAAGAAGAATAATGTGGTGCAAAGTGAGGCACATTCAGGAGTGTACAGGAAACCCACACATACTTATTGCTTTGACATGCTCTGGATTTCACAGTTGATCCATCCAGTTATTGCTTCAATGTGATGTACTGCACAAGGAAGCAGCTAAGAATACTGATTTGGTATGCAGTGCGGTGAGCTCAGGAGTCCATGGGGAGGGGGGGTATGCACCCACACCTTAATGCTTTAAAAAGACTGCGACTTTGCAGGGGAGATTATTGCTTCAACATGGTGCAGCGTATTAGGGAGGGCTACTATGAAGAGTAATGCAGCATAAAGTGCAGTGCTCTTCACCGATAAATCTCCAAAGTCCAAACTACTAATTCATTTGTGATACTGCGGCAGTGCTTATGGTCACTCAATCAGCACAATTTGGCGCTCAAACCCCAGCCACAAAAGCACCTAATTTAATGAAAAGTACATTCCCTGGAGTAGGAGCTAAAAAAAGTACCAGAAACTAAAAATGGCCCGAGTTCCTGTGGTAGGAATGCAACAAATGTTCCCGAGTTTTTAAAAAGTCTCTAGTTCATGAAAATTGTTCCTGCAACGGGAAAGTGCCTTGTATATACAACTTATGAATTTTAAATATTATGCAATTATTTCTGTTCTTGAAGTGGAGAAGCAACAATTATTGAACAGTCACAGGCAGTTAGAAATGTCTAGTCTTTGGGCTCCACAAATTGTTGGACATGACAATGGGCATGCAGAGCTCATTGATATACTTCACTGTAGCTGGTTAGCAACTTTACTGAAAGTTTAGAATATGCAAAAGTATGTGCACTTCAGTTCTGTAAAGCCTAAAAATCAATCACAAAACTGTGAAGAAAGAGGTATATTTCCTGTTATGAGGCTCAGTGTGAATGCTTTTTAATCTGGATTGTCACCTGGAATGAAAGATGGATGCATACTTATGAAATGGAGACCATAAGACTTTGAAGGTCAGTCAGTCAGTCACTCATTTTCCAACCCGCCTTAGCCTAACACAGGGTCACGGGGGTCTGCTGGAGCCAATCCCAGCCAACGCAGGGCACAAGGTAGGAACAAATCCTGGGCAGGGCGCCAGCCCACCGCAGACCTTGAAGGTTTAAAAGTCAATTGCATAAAATGTAAAAAAAAAGGTGACAATCAACATATTTGAGTGCCAAATGGATTTAATAGCTAAAGACACATTACACACAAAGCAGTGCGTTCATAGATATTTTGACTCCCCTATCATCTGAATGGCCTATCATTGAGTCCTAAAATTAGCTGCACTCAAAAGGTGGAAGCTTTTTAAAGTGACAAACAGAACAGTGTAGGGGCATACATGCAGAGCAGTATCTTGTTATATGTGGACTATGCAGATGCATAGGGCTTCCAAAGCTGAAAGTGCAGTTTCAGTATATTTGAGGAGTATTCATATTACCTGTTTGTAGCCTGCAAAACCCTATCATCTGTTTAATGAAGCACCTATATGCCTAAAAATTTAATGTAGGCTATAAACAAAACTATAATAGGATGACTCACTGACAGCCACAAATCATGTAAGGAGGAAAGTAACAATAGCCAAAGCCACATTGATACCTAAGATGGCATCAAAATGGGTTTATGCCGCTGGTGCTGAAAAACATAAACAGAAGAAACCTGAAAAATGTACACAGAATAAAGGTAAAGCATTTGTTAACAATGTTGCAATGGATCAGAGGTGGAAAGTGACATAAGTAAAACAACTTTGTTACTGTTCTTAAGTAGAATTTTCATGTAGGCTATTTTATTTGTTTGAGACTTTTTACTTTAACTAACTACAAGGAGATTCACTCAAATGAGGCCCTGAATATGCTGTAATAACTCTCACTAGGGTGACTCAATCTGAATGAAACAACATGCTCCTCAATATATGGAGCTTCGAATAAGCCGGGATGCCCCTCCGTCAGAGAGATGAGATAGGTGCTTGACAGCCATTGTGACGTTTAACCTCCATTTACAACTTCAGGGTGTACACCGCCCATATCCCTTCACTCAGTCACTCGACTTCTCATCAGGATGGTGGTGTACAGTATTGAGCAGCGCATCATTATGGTGCGAATCTACTGGGTCACCAATTCGTTTAAGCGATGTCAACATCAATTGGATGATCATCAGTTAACGGAAGGTTACTTCCAGCAAGATGGGGCAACGTGTCACACATTGACAAGGAGTATGGCAAAAACTGAGTCCTTCTTGACTGATCATTTATGTTAGGTAGAATGCCTAGAGGGGGCTGCATGGTTTCATGGCCTGGAACCCCTGCAGATTTTATTTTTTCTCCAGCTATCTGGAGTTTTTTTTCTGTCCTCCCTGGCCATCGGACCTTACTTTTATTCTATGTTGATTATTTTTCTCTGATTTTAATTCTTACTTTGTCTCTTTCTTCATCATGTAAAGCACTTTGAGCTACATTATTTGTATGAAAATGTGTTATATAAATAAATGTTGTTGTTGTTGTTCTTCGGCAACAGAGTCATTTCAAAGGGGCTTTGGCTACCATGGTCGCCAGATCTGACACCACCAGGCTTCTTCCTTTGGGGCATGCTCAAAGGAAAAGTCTATTGGAACAAGCCTCACACTGTGAAAAATTTGAAGGAAATATCCAATGTGAAATTGCTGATATTCCCCCTTGAACACTTGCCGATACATTCAGGAAAATGGAGTGCCGTGTCGAAATGTGTCTGGCAGAAAATGGAAACCACTTTCAGCATCGCATGAAATGCAATCAATTACACATACGTCAAGGCATATAGCGTTTTTTTTTTTAGTTCAGATTACTTCATCCTAATGGGAGTTACAACAGAATATCTGGGGCTTCAAGTGAATCTCCCTGTACATTTCAAAAGAAAAAAGTCTGTGTTCCCCACAAAAAAAAAAAAAATATCTGTAAGTTCCACTACCTCACCAATAAGTTTCTGCAAACTTGGGGCAAAACAGGGGAAACTAGGCCTGATAATTTTATTAAATTATTCATAACTATAACTTTGGAACTATCCCATTATATATTTAGTTGCCTTTGATTTCTTCATATACAAAACATTAAGCACGCAGAAGAGAATCAAAAGGAACAGCACAGGCATCTTGTTGAACAGTGTATAGCCAAACCAATGTCAAGCAACACTCGACTTATTAATGAGGTTGAAGATACAAGCAGTTCAGAAAATATGCCCCATACAAGTTGTTGGCACAAAAACAAGCCTCGGTGAATGCATTGCCTTTCGTTCCAGCCATAAAAAGACAAGGTGACAGTGTTCAAAATTCACCCTCCGATCTTAAAAAACACATACAAGTAAGTGTGCTCACATGAACTTTTGTTATACTTGCTGTTTGTATATATTATTAAAACGATTACTAAAAATCAATTAAACTATGAATATTAGAGAGACATGATTTTTCAATGACATTATTGGGATAGGCTACTAACTTAATCTAAATATGGTGAGCGTTTGAGCATGCAAATCAGATTTTTACTTAGGTTGAGATATATATCAACATAAATGATATATATGTGATATGATATCAGATGCCAGAGATATCAGATGACAGTGATATGGGGAGATAATTAACTGGAATGGAAGACAAAGAAATAAGATAATTTTAACATTAAAATTAACTGGGCTTGAATTTAAAGTTAATATAAATTCAAGATTAGTTATCAGATTTATATGTAATGTATTCAACTTCTTGACAGATTTTTGTAACTTAATGTATGTTTTCATTGTATTTTTCATTATGTCTTTTCACTTTTACCACTTAAAATAAATAATTGTTTATTAAACTTCTTTCTTATACCTGATTCTTAATCAGAGCATTTTTCAAATAAAAGAAATGTGTATTTTTATACTCAAAAGTAAATTTAGGAAATTTTTACTTTTACTTGAATAAATAGGATTAACACATACTTTGACTTTTACCAGGGTATTTTTATAGATAAGGGTTGCACTTTTACTTAAGTAATGCATTTCTGTACTTCTGCCACCTCTGTAATGGGTAATATTTTTAATTGTAAGCTGTGCACTGCTTTGGTATTCGCCTCTCAGTCTATATGTGTGTGTCTCTCTCTCCAATAGTTGAGATCATAATTATTTTCTCCCTCTGTATCACCCTATATCATTAATTACTTTTTCTCTCTCCAATAGTTGAGATCATAATTATTTTCTCCCTCTGTATCACCCTATATCATTAATTACTTTTGTTTTTACTAATTTAAAGAAATGAAAGCAGAAGTATTCGGAAAGTGACTTTGAAACTTTGAAATTGGGTGCAAGTTTTAAAAGGACACTGTATATTGCAATATTTAGTCATATTTAAAAAAAAAAAATTCTGTATTAGTGTCACATAATTGGAAATTTGAGAAAAATGCTGCCTCTATTGAATTAATGGATATATAGGAGTTCATCCATCCATCCATCCATTATCCAACCCGTTATATCCTAACACAGGGTCACGGGGGTTTGCTAGAGCCAATCCCAGCCAACACAGGGCACAAGGCAGGAAACAAACCCCCGGGCAGGACGCCAGCCCTCCACAGTATATAGGAGTCTCATTGTTTAACTTTTATTGTCATTTTCTGTGGGTTTAAATTGATTGGGGCAGCTTCAGGTAAATAATTTGAAATTTAGATTTACAAATCTAGACTGTTTTTGTCTTAAACTGTAACATTTTGATGTATAGTCATGGATCATTTTAAGGGGTTTGACTCAGATATATTGTAAAGGATAATCAAGCAGAGGTGTGAGGCTGTGCAAGTATTACATCAACCTTACTTCATATTCAATGGGGTGGGGCTTATTATAAGATCCCATGAAAGTGGAGCACAAATCCACTTAATAAATTTAATCTAAATAAAAGTAACTCTATGTGCAAATAAAACTAAACCCCTAAAAGTCGCATTACTCACATGACATTAGTGCAGTAGTTGAGTCCTGGTGCTAATCTCCTGATGAACTCTGGTGTGAGATGTGTCTTTGACAGGTCAAGCTCCTTAAGTTCTCCACAGCAGCTGATGACAGAGCTCAATACAGCACAGTCCAGAAGAGATAACGCTGATCCATAAAAGTCCATCTCTAAATCCTTCCCAATGGAATCTCGGATTAATTTCTTATTCGGAGTCTCACACAGCCACTGACACACTAGCAGAGCTTCACTTTTATCTCGGCCCTTTAGGACCTGTTTTGCTTTGTGCTTCATCCACTTCAATATCCGTATTGCTTTCTTCCTCTCTGACTCCCCCAGGATCCACCCTAGTGTTTTAAACACTGACTGCCTGGCCAGTCCTAACAAGAATTGAATAAGAATCTTAAACTGTCCATCTTTACACAAGTCCAGCTTCACAAGCAGCTCTTCAATGCCCTCTGATGGATCAAGGTAGAAGTAAAAAGCAGCCATAAACTCCTGTAGGGCGAGAGGGTAAAATGTATACGTTATGTGCTCCTGATAGCTTTGTCTCCGCAGGAGCCCAGAGAGGAATGAAGAGGTGATGACTGACTGGAGACCAAAGGTGGATATCTCTTGTGTCTCATTTAACACACGAATCTTGCTATTTACGGCATAATATGCCATCTTTGCCAGCTGGATTAGAACCTTCCTCTGGTCCTCGGTTTCCTGCCTGTGATTGGTAAGGATGATGTGAAAGAACATCACATAGACCTCAGTGAGAGTTCTGGGGGCAGGTCCTCGCTCTTCTTCAGGTGTCATGAAGTAGTTCTTCAGCACACGGCAGATAATCCAGCAGTATGATGGGTTGAAACACATAGTGTAAAGGATGGCATTCTCCTCCACATACTGAAAAGCTTTGGCACCCAGATCTGTATCACCAAAGAACTTCTTAAAGTATATTATTTTTTGTTCAGGGACAAACCCTACAACCTTGACATACCGATCAACTCTCTGCATGTCCAGGGCCTCCAGGGCCATTGATCTACTTGTTATCAGGACTGAACAGCCATTCAGCAATGTCTGACTGATCAGGCTGGAGAGCAAGAGGTTTAGAGGAACACAACTGTCTGGGTCTGAGCACATCAGACTCTGTGTTAAGTCCAGTTTGTGCTTGAACTCATCTAGCCCATCAAGTAAAAACAGGAGAGATTCTGGTTTCTGAAGGATTTCTTTGACTTCTGAATCACTGAGGTATTTGTAATGTCTTAAAATCAGTTTGGTCAGTGACATGTGTTGTTCATTCTTATAGCCTAGAAGGTTGAGATCCCTAAATGTAAACAAGAACACAAATGCAAACCTCTGGTACTGATTGCCATTGGCCCAGTCAAACATGATCTTCTGGATCATGGTGGTCTTTCCAATTCCTGACTCCCCAGTAACCACTACAATGCGGGGAAGTGTCTCACTTCTTTGACTCCTGCTGAAAAGGTGTTCAGTCTCGATTCTCTTACAATTCTTAGTTTCTCCCTTTTTCTCAAGTCGTTCACAAGTCTTCCCATTCATCACAAATTCAACTTTAATATCCTGTTCAATGATCATCAGCTCTGTGTATCGTGTCTCAAAGTCCACAGATCCATTGTGTGGATCACCAGATAAAGACTGATCCTCCAGATTTCTTATGAATTCTGTCACAGCAAGTCTGTGTAATTCATGGAGGCCTAGAAGACACAATGAGAACAAGTGAGGAAAAGGAGGTGCACAGGAGTGGAGGACTTCCTGAGCAGAGACATGCTTTAACTTTAATAGGTGGGTCAAAGGGAGGCACTGGCTTGAATCTCCTTCAAGAGATCCAGACCTGCAAAAAAAATGAAAAATGCAGAGGAGAACAGTACAAGCATCAGCAGTTACAAGAGATGCCATACATTCTACATTAAAGAAATAACTCATTCATGATTTGCCTGTACTGCTGCCCTATTGATTCCCAGTCCTGGTTTTGATCCCAAATGTCCCATGTCTTTGCTGCTTTTTCTCCCGGTACTTAAGTTTTCCCGTACAGCCTGATAATGTGCTGGATGAATTAATTGTAGACACTAAATAGACGCCATGTGTTGGCTTTGTGCATGAGTATGTCCTGTGAAGGACTTCCGTCCTACCCAAGCTGTGTTCAAAGTGAGCCAAGAAGCTATTCATCTAGGGCAGGTTGTGTAGTTAGAGTGCCCAAGATCAAGTAAGATCATAATTTAGGGCTTTGAAGGACAATTGTCAAACATATTGGTACAAGTCAGTACACTCAATAAGGGGTTACACTAAACTCAAAGATCTAAGCTAAATTAAAAGGAGAATTTGCATCAAAACTGTGTGTTTATTGAATGAGCTTTGAAAAATCAAAGGAAAAACAATTTTTACATTATAATAATTTCACAGTTAACACCATCACATAATTTGCTTGTCATGTGTCAAGCAACTCACCATGTGCAAGGTTCTTAATCCCTAAAGGGGAAACTGCCGATAAGCGGATTTCTCCAAAATAATAACAATAATAATAATAATAAAAATTGTAAACAATCATTAATTAAAATAAACATTGGAAACAAATCATTAACTGTTCCTGACAGTGAAAGCTTATTTTCTCACCTTGAACTCACAACAGAGTTTGGCTCCTATAGAAAAATGTATTCTTAAAATTGGTGATCTCTACGTATTAGAAAAGTATTATACTCGTAAGAACATAGTAAAATATAGTGTCTGCTTTTCTTAAGCATTAAGATATAAGAGTCAGGATTAAAAAGACTTATGCCTACATATTTTTATTATTCTGTATGAGTTATAAACCACCACTAGTTCATTAAACCAAAGGTTAGACATGAAGGAAAGCTGGAGAAGGATAGGCCCCTCGCTGAGAGAGAGAGAGAGTGAGAAAGAGCAAGAGAGAGAGAAAGAGAGAATGTGAACTGTTTTGCTGTAAATAATAGTAGTAAGCACCGAGCTAGTAGGGAGTAAGGCCTTGTCAATCAGAAATGATGGACAGAGAGTGGTTTGACACCCTCTAAGCTAAGAAATATAGGTAGAATTAATTAGAGGCACGATTAGAGCAGTGAAATGATAGGAGTCAGAGGAGGATGAATAATGGCTTGTATGGTAAGAACTATAATAAATGTATGAGATGCCTATGGCACAGGGCTCAAGTCGTCTGAAATGAATCTGTATGTGCACTGTAGAATAAAGCCTGATTCTGCTGTCTGTCCAGAGTCTCCGAGTGCCTTCACTGGGGCTGAGGGCGCCTGTGCCAGTCTGCTTCAACACTCTGCACACATTGTCAAGTAGAATAACAATTCAGTTTTGTGCGAAGAATAAAAGTGTGATGAATTTTATAAAGAATAAGATTACAATCAGAGATGTTTTGATTTTTCATCCTTCTTGTTCAAAGTTTTCTCCTGTCACATAAAGGAATACTCCATCTAAAAAAAAGATATGTTTTTTTTCATATGTTAATTACCCCATGTAGTTTGTAATGATGAATGAGAGGGGGAGAAGAAAAAAAAATTAAATGAACAAAGGAGATGAGAAGTTTCTGACAGAACAAGAGTCTGTAGTGAACAATGCTGGACAACAGCAAAGAATATCAAAAAGTCCAAGAGAAAACATTCTCACATTACTTGTGTCACATAATCCACAAGTAAAGTAAACATGCTCTCATAATCGAAAAAGAAATACATTTAGACATGAATCAGCATCTGACCTGCCTCCTTTATTTATATTCATAAATGCAACTGGGATACCTCTGGATTATTTAGTGCAGGCTATGGAACTGCATGGAGGAACTGACCTTTTACTTACTGAAGCAACACGTCAAGAGGAATATGCTCTTCCCGATTATATTTGCACTCGCTTTTGTAAAATCTTTTACTCTGTCATTACACTCACCTCCAATGTCACTTTACAATATCAATGTTATTTGAAGTGCAATGTTGGCCAATGAATAAGCTGCTACTGGACTGGACTCGCATCCAGTGAATAACAGGAGAAGGTAAGTCTTCATGGAAATTAATGGGAGGTGAATTTAAAACTGAAGCCAGGAAGCACTTCTTTATGCAAAGATTTGTGGGACTCTGGAACAAACTACTGAGTTGAAGCAGAAACCCTTACAACCATGAAGAAAGATCTGGATGAGATATTGGGACAGCTTACTTATTAGCTAAATTTTCTTGTCCGTGTGCATGTCTTAGCTGGTTAAATACAATGATCAATGCATTGCATAACTTTGTTAGCATTTTTTCAGACCAAACACAAAATATATTAGAAAAATGTTGTTTAATTCTGCCAATTTATTTTTTTTACGTATGCAACTAATTTAGCTGTGCCACTCCTCTAAGTATTTCTTGTCCAAAAAAATAAATAAATAAATAAATATCAGACAAACCAGCACGTCACAGGCTGTACATCTCCATGGAGTAGCATTTCTCCCCCCCAGGAGCATGACTGGTGCCCCTGTTGCAGTGGGGTCCATCGTCCCCCACCCCACCCCTCATGGTGCATAGCTGGTACAACAGTGCAACAATAAAGTCTTTGTGGCTTAACTGCTCCTTTTCTTGTATGCTAGTGATCTCACAGTACAGGATGCAGACATCAGTTGTAGCAATGTCCAAGAAATGAAAAAAAAAACATGGTATGGTACCAGTGTACAGTTTGATGGGCAGAGTCATACTGCACAAGTACCCACATACCTGTTACATTGTGCAATGGGATATGTGACAAATAATGTCTGTCACTGTCTACTTTTCATCTGGGTTGTTCACTCTTGCCCAACTGTTTCCCTGCTTAAGGATGGAAGAATTGTAAAGCAGACATCCATCTTGTATTCATCCGCTTGGCAAAAATGATGAGACCTCTTCTAATCCACTACATTGGGCGATTTTTTGCACTTGCTCTTCCAATTGGAAGACCTCTCCAATAAGTCCCACAAGCTCCACATTTCAGATCACACAAGTCCAGAAAAAGCTTGGGGCTTGTCCATGTAATTGTGGTAACCAGTTCCTAAATATGCTGGTTTTACAAGATTAACCACTAAATCATATGACAGTCCAAGCTTACTGGGTGTATATGATTTCCCGGTACACAAATTGAAAGACAGCATGTAGCCATTGCTTGAATCAGCCAGCACAAATAATTTTATCCCCAATTTGGTTGGCTTGTCTTTCATATACTGAATTATGATGGCCCTCGCTTTTGTTGCTAAAAGCTTCTCATCGTCTGCTAGCTCTCTCCTTGGGTGGTAATGTGCTTGACATGTAATGTGGATGTCATCAGCCAGAGGTTTGATGTTGCAAAGCTTGTCATGGTGTGGTGTTCCTTTCATCTTGTCATTTTCAGTATCTTCCTCTGGGTCGCCAAGGTTCATGTTGTGTAATAAATTCAGGAATAAATCTCACAATATTACTCCAAGGAATCTGCAGAATTCTGGCCCTTCAAAAAGGCATGAAATAAAAACGGGAATATGTTGAATATTTATAACAGATTTCATGTTTGTCTTTATTGTGTATGCAGTGAAAAATAACTTAAAAACACCCAGTAAGGAATGTGCTGAGGCTGCATCCAAATGGACTCCTTGTCTTCTGAGGGGTGCAAATCAGTTTGAAGGGGCCACACTGTCATCTTGGGATTTCTATGGTACAAATTGTTCTAAAGCTGACTGTAAACCTTGTCATTTACAAGCCATTGTGTTTTGGTTGAAATCTTCATCCCACTCATGAATATTGAGGAGTGGCAAAATTAAAAAATCATGATTTTCTGCTATTTTAATTTATTTTATCCACAAAATGCAGCAGAATACTGTCCCGAGTGTTACTTAAACTGTAAAGCAGCTCATTATATGTCACCCAGAGTGTGATTCATGCTTAACCATAATTGCATAGAATTGAGCACAAGTGGCACACCAGATTAACACAAAGGACGTTACAAGTAAAACTTTTTTAAATTTATAACACTATTTGACATACTTGTAGGTTTAAGTTTCACTTGGCAAAGTTGATGTTTTAGGGCAGGAACAATGAATGCATAGGCACATCATTCAGCCTCAAAAGGTTAACAAAGCAAAGTTGATACCCAATGTACAGAAGCCTAAAAGATAACTTGTCAAAACCTAAAACACAACCAATTGCCTTACTTTGTCTTGAGATTTAGTGCTGACAGTTGACATACACAGCCAGGTGAGCCACCTCAAAATTTACCATTAAACGAACACTTCACCCAAAAATAAGCATTCTTTAAATCTGTTTCAAGAAGAACGAAGATACAACAGACTTTAGCGAGAGCTGGCGGGGTCCAATGCTGCAGCAAACAATACTGAAATATCCATGGGAAAAGAAAACACACACGCACACACCAAGTTACTAGTGTTGAATAATCCACATGTAAGTTATCCAGTTGAACATTAACAGTTGTTTAGCAAAAATGCATACATTTTGTATTTTGCGAAACAAATACTTCTAGAAAATCAATATTGCATGAATAGGATAAGCATTCAAAACAAGGTTGAACCTTTGAATTGAAGGCAAAAACGTTTGACCAATGACTGAGGGGGACATAAGGATAGGACTGTAAGTCTTCACATGTAGATTATAAGATACAAGTAATGGAAACTTTTTGTAGGACCTTTTCATATATCGTTTGCTGCCAAGCACTGGTTTCCATAGATGTCTATTCTATCAGAAATGTTGCTTTCTTCAAACTGCATGAAAACATGAAATTAAAACCACATGGGCCACGATGAAACAAAATATATATAAGTAAATAAAAGAATGCTCCACCCAAAAAGTAGCGGGAGTCAAAGCCATAGAAATCCAAACTGGAAAAAATTTCTCAAGACAACTACAAGTACCAGAATACTCTATGAAGCAAAAGTGAAAGACGCAAAATAAAAGCAATTTTATTTCCTCTCGTGCACCTGCAGCTCTATAAGTAATAGGCACGATTGAGGGTTCTTGGCCAACAGACACAGTAGTACTTAAAAATGTGCTTGGGGAGAGAAAATGAAATGTAAGTGTATCCCAGGTCTAAAGATGTAGAGAGCTAAACCTCCTTAGTTTGGCCTCTGAAAAGGTCATTATCATAAAAAGGGTCACTGACTGGACTGAATGTTTAAATGATTTGCTCAGCATTGTGTGTCAGGAGTTAAAGTTGTGCTTGTCTACTACTGTAACTTAGCTGGGAATCAGAATGCATTGTTAGAGGAGGAATTCAGGCAAAATTTCAGTGAATTCCAAAAGGGTTCACACACTTTCTTACCATTATACCTCTGCACTTTTTCAAAAATGTAAAACTCTAATAAAAAGAACAGCAAACTGCTGAACCCTACAACATTAACATAGATGACCTCTCAAACCACATTAAATCCTTTTAAAAGCACAAGACCTCCCTTTTAGGATCATATACTTGACCCTAAAACTTGATATTGTTATTTTTACACTTACAATTTCCAAATGGATTTGTAGGTGGTGGCTGATCTTCCAGAGTTTCAACAGATGAAATTTCCTCAGTCTTCTTGGTGTCAGACTCTAATGATTCAAACTTTATATTGACTCGCGAAACGTGTCTGCTTTGAGAAGAGGTTAACCTAGTCACCGCTCCATCTTGGCACCCAAGATAAAGGTCATCTTTCTTGACACTCTCCATGTTTTTATATCTGTTTGTCTCTGTGGTGGAAGGCTTCACTTCAGCCTCTTCTTTAATGTTCACTGAGACCAGACTCTCTACTTTAGGGTGGACACACTCCCATTCACAGACCTCCTCCTCCTCCTCAACATTTATGGTTTGTTTCTCCATGATATTGTTGTCAGCTACATACATCTCACATCAATCTGCATGTTACAATAAACAACAGCTTATTCTCTTTCTCTGTTGAAAGAAAAAAAAAAACATTTTATTCCATAAAAGGTACATTTAGATCTAAAGACATCTGAATATAATTTTACAACACTTGCTCAGTTAAGAATTACATTAAGTCAGTCTAGAGATGGTACAAGAACTGATATACTATTAATACCAAAATTAGTAAATTATAAAAGGTACTGGTTGGTATTGGTAGAACCAAGCAAAGGTCGGCTGTGTTACTGCAAGAAGACAATTTACCTAGAAATGACGAGATATGCGAGAAATGCTTAAAACAGAAACTGCCTATGAAAATGTCTCAAGGGGAATTTCAATGTGGAAATGCAGATATTGTGCTTGCTTATCCAAAAAAAAAAAATAAAAAACCTCATACAAGTAGGTGTTCGTCATTACCAATTCATACTCATTGCAACATTAGTTCGTAAATAATTATTACATGATTTGAGAAACCAATAATGTGATTAATTAGATGTAAGTTGTAATCATTTAATATTTAGCATAATGCAACTGAATGTAGCAGACAAAATGGTTTCAAGATTAAATCGCTTTAATATTGTTATACAAAGTACTAAAAAAAGGAACAGAAGTTATGCCATTTATTTTTTGATTCCAACAAGAATGCTGAAAGTCATTCTTTTGTAGTGAAACTCATCGAATTTAGATCCGTGGCATCACAAATAATTAAGGACTAATTTAACATTATCAAGTAATCTAACCTGCAGGTCATTGGGATATACAAGAAAACTGCACAATGCTTTGCTGACAGCAGGTGTAACCAAAAAAATTAAAGGGATGTTTCCAATGAAGTGGTTATCTTTATAACTTTGGCATGTCTATACAGGAAATTAAATGAGCTGCTCCTCCATTTGTTAATACCAACATGAAATGGATTTAGTGTTTCAGTGATCAAAGCTCAGGGCACTGAGCTTGCTATTAATGCAAAATGTACTGTGTTAACAGAAATGCATCAGAGAGAAGCACAGTTAGAAGAACTGTAAAAACAGCAAACTCCACTGCCGAAATCAATCAAATGACACACATTTAGCTTTTGAAGATTTTACTTTTAAAGTCAAACTAATGTTAATTAATACAACAGATAAAATGTTGTGAAAGCACATATACTGTATATTTAAACAGTAATGCGGTCATAATAACAGGGATGCGGTCTCTCTCAATTCAAAATTAATTAGCTACAGGTAATGACAGCCCAGTTAGCTTTCCAGTTCAGGTTCTGCACACATGCTAAGAAATAACAAAAAACAACCTTAAAAATGGCACAACAAAAGCAAGATTGATTTTACTTTGTTTAAAAAAAAAAAAAGAAGGATGGAGAAGTTCAGAAAATTAAAACAACCAGAATTTTACCACTTGAAATGTGTTTTAATGACTCTATAGATAGATAGATAGATAGATAGATAGATAGATAGATAGATAGATAGATGCTAGGGGTCGCTGTTGCCCCTTTCAACCCAACGGACAGACACACTGCACACAGGGTAGAATCACCAAGAGGATTTTTAATTATTGTACTTCCTGTTACAGTGCCCTCAAGGACCTCTGTCACCGTACACAGGCAATTCAACAATAATAATAATGATAATGATAATGATAATAATAATAATAATAATAATAATAATAATAATAATAATAATCATAAATCTCTCCTCCACACCTTCCAGCAAGCATTTTCTTCTGTCTCCCAACTCCGGCCCAGTTGCTGAGCCTTCATTAGTCCTTTATATAGTCCTTGACGTGGAAGTGCTTCCATTCTTCCGTCCCCGTGATTTTGCCAGTCAGGTGGAGGACTTATTTTATCTTCAGCTGGAAGTACTTGGGAATACTTCCGGGCTATATGGAAAGTAAAGACTCCCAGTTCTTCCTGCAGTGTCTCCTGGTGGTACCCACAGTACCCATCAGGGCTGTGAAGCCGAATTCAAAATCCCATGGTGCCCTGTGGGAATCTGGGGTACTGCTTTGCTCCAGTGATCTGGCATCCTGGGGGAGGCAGTGTCCCTCAGTAGCTGTTCCCTCCTCCCCCATCTTTCTCCTCTTTGGGTGTCCCTGCCGTCTGTCAAAATATTATATATTATATATATATATATATATATATATATATATATACAGTATATATAACTCTTTATTAAGATTTTATATAAATATATATATATATATATATATATATATATATATATATATATATATATATATAAAACTCTTTATTAAGATTTTTAACCAGCTAACAATGAAAACTCTCACAATTGCAAATATTACAAACCTAACAAACTCTTTAAAGCATGTAATTACACAAACAGCATTTTAAAAAATAAAAAAAAGTGACTTGTCAGCGAATTACTTTAAATTAAATTAAATGAAATTTAATGGTATTAATTAATTCAACAGTACTGGTTTAATAATGTCTGCCTTTTTACTTTCTTGTATACATAGTATATAGAAAGTATAGGAATCATCAAAAAATTCGACCGAGATTTTTATGAATATTTATGTTTTAGACCTTCGTAAGTCTGAAAATATCATTTTTGAAATTATGTCTGTCTGTAAAAACGATAACTTGAAAACGCTTTGACCTCGGTCAATGAGATTTTGTACACCTGCTTTATATCAAAAATAAGGAATCCTATCAATGTTTGGGGCACTTCTAGTAACTGGAAGTGGTACTTTAACTGAATACTTTTGCAAATTTTCAAGTAAATTATGGTCATAATTACTGATCAATTATTTAAATTTTGCATAGATATTTATAATAATAAAAAGAAAACAAATCAAATTTGAGAAAAATTACTCAACCGGAATTATTTTATTTAAACAACCATCCAATTTTTTGTATCATGGAAAAATGTACACGATATTAAAAACTTTATTCAATATAAAGAAAATATTCTTTCAATAACTATTATTAATTTTAATTTATACATCAGTTTAACAATACTGTATAAAGATTGAACGTGCCATGTAAATATAAAGATGTAATGGGAACAATAAGATGCTACATTCCCATTGCGTTCCTGGAAATACTTTTAATTTTTTGATTTTTTTTTTTTTTATATTTTTATTTCCGTTATCATTACCATAATTAAAATGTAGCTAAATGCAGTTTTACCTATAGCAATTTATTGTAACAAATATTATAGGATGATAACACTTTCATGTTTTCTATGTTTTTAGGTGACTATAACTCTTTTTACTTTGCACGTAATCTAGATAATGCATATGCAATCATGAAAAAAATTCCACCACCATTTTCAACCTCCCTAAGTGCAAACATATTTTAATATATAGTTTGATTACAAACAGAGATAAATAATTGTCAAGTCAAGTCAAGTTGGGAGCATGCATTGGTACAGTGCGTTGCCACACCCACTTCACGATGAAACATCCCAGTTGGCAACCCCCCCAGGCAGACACGCAGTCCAGTCCCACCCTCCGGAAATGACCCTGTATCTGCCACAGTCAGGTGTTACGTGGGCGACCCCTTGGCCTGGTCTAGCCATTCGGGTCCCCAACAATGAGGATCTTACGAGCTGGATCACCCTCGGTGAAACGTGCCACATGGCCGTAGTGCCGTAACTGATGCTCCCTCACAATACAGGTAATGTGCCTCATTCGGGGCTCCATGAGCAACTGCTCATTTGACACAAAGTCAAACCAGCGGTACCCACGGATTTTCCAGAGAGACACAGTACCAAAGGAGTCGAGTCTTCATCTCAGGTCACTGGATAGTGTCCAAGTCTCGCAACCATATAGCAAGACAGGAAGCACCAGAACTCTTGGACTTTCGTCCTTCTTTCCAGCGACCTCATTATCCCCCATGCTTTCCCAATCCGTCTACTGACTTCACAGGAAGAGTCACCAGAGACATGGATATCACTGCCAAGGTAAGTAAACCTCTCGACAAGGTTGACACTCTCTCCACAGACAGACACATTGCTGATGGCTGTGCCGAAGAGGTCATTAAAGGCCTGGATCTTGGTTTTTATCCAGGACACTCGCAAGCCCAGATACTCAGACTCCTTGCTCAGTCTCTCGAGTGCCCCGATCACAGCCTTGTCAGCAAAGTCAAGATCCGTGAATCTTTCTTCAGCAACCGATACCTCACAGCCGCTGGACCCCACGACTTTGCCCAACACCCGGTCCATACAAGCATTGAACAGAGTAGGAGCAAGAACACACACCTGACAAACCCCAGAGTCAACTGGGAAAAACACAGAGGTTCTACCTCCACTCTGCACAGCACTCACAGTACCAGTGTACAGGCCGGCCATGAAATCCAGCAACCCTGAGGGGATCCCGTAAACCCTCAGGATGTCCCGCAGGGCAGCTCGACCAACTTTACGAAAATCGACAAAGGCTACAAAGAAGCTCTGCCGATATCTGTATTTGCGCTCCATGAAAACCCTCAGTGCCAGGATGCGGTAGACTTCTTAGGCGTAAAACCAGAAAGTTCCAGTCGCTGGTGGGTGAGCAAGTGATCACGGATCCTATTGAGGACAACTCTAGCAAGGACCTTACTGGGCACTGAGAGCAGTGTTATCTCCCTGTAGTTGCTGCAATCCAGGCGATCACCCTTCCCTTTCCAGATAGGGACAACAAGTCCTGTTTTCCAGTCAGTTGGGATGATGCCAGTCTCCCAAATGGAAGCAAAGATTGCTTGCAATGCCAGAAGGACAGCCTTATCACAAGCCTGGAGAAGTTCACCCCAGATATCACAGATCGATGCAGCCTTTCCTCCCCTCAGCTGGTTCACCACCTGTGCAATCTCAGTGATATTGGGTGGTTCAGAGCTAATTGGAGGATCAGCCTCACGAATCGTGGACCCAGAGATATCCAGCGTCCTAGCTGGAGGATCATATTAGTGTGTATAATGGATATTGCTGCTTGAAATTGTTGATTTTTAATTTATTATTCACATAAGTCTGCAAAGCCCCATTTTCAGTAGCAATTCCTTCTTCAGCCTAAAGATAAACTTACTAAGCTCACCCTTAATTAGTCAAATGGTTACTTGAAAAAACTTTCTAACTGCATTAGCACAACTGAAACCGGTTATTCTGTTCACTTGCATTACAAGGCACTCGTATCAAAGATCAGCTCTGGGTAAAAAAAGGTCAAAATAAATCAGCTTTCTAAAAAAACATGTAAAAAAAAATTTGGGCCAAATGAAGCTGAATTCCTGTAACAGATTGCCAAGAAACTGAAGATTTCATACAAAGGTGTCTATTACTGTCTTGAGTGAAGAGGGTGAGCTGGATGTAAGCAGGATAGAAAAAGAAGAGGAAGGCTGGGATGGGCAACTGCATAAGAGGATAAGAACATCAGAGTATGTAGTTTGAGAAACAAACACCTTACAGGTCCTTGGTTGTCTTCTTTATCAAAAAAATGCCAAATACAAGGGTCATCTGCATTATTGAAGAAAAAAAAAAAAGACTCTGGGATGCTGTCCAAGGTCTTTGTTATTTTGCCTATTTTATTCTTTTCTTTTAATTTTCCAATTTCACTGTTTTTGTTTTTAACTCTGCCTTTGAGGCAGGCATCCCAGAATTGTCTTTTTCATTTGCAAATGACACTGGTATATGACATGTATTTAAAGAAGAAGTCAACTGAGAAGCAGGAAGTCAAGGCTGGGAGGCCATCAATAAACAGGGCCTGTAAAAGCCCATTGAGGCATTCGTTGTGTGACTTTTGGCTATACAAGAAAGAAATTGTTTGTGGTTTCTCAGGCTAGAGATTCTGATGTTCTCCTCCTTTTATGCAGTTGTCCATCTCAGCCTTCCCCCTTCTTTTTCTCTCCTGGTTTGTTTCAGTTCACGCTCTTCTCCCAAGGCAGTAATAGACACCTTTGTATGAAATATTCAATTTCTTGGCAATCTGTCAAATGGAATAGCCTTCAACACACCACAAAATACTGACATGTTTCTTGAGAAAGCTGTTTTGCTTCATTTTCCCCATTTTTTTACACAGAACTGAACTTTAGGAATGCCAGTACCTTGCAACACAAGTGAACATAACAACAGGTTTCAGTAGTGGTAACGAACTTAGAAACTTTTCTCTAATAATCAATTAGCATTAACATATGACTAAGTAAGGATAAGGTAATGGCACAGCTAGTATGGTACCATCTCAGACACACTGCACATTTTTTGGGATCAAGGGAATGTTCTGTCAATCAGGGTAAGGGATGTTTGTACAAGTAGGTTTTAAATTACAATATCCAAGCTTTGGAGGTAACTCAGGCCCCTTCTGAAGAGACCAGAATTGCCTCGAATGCTTGCATATTGTAATCTTTTTAGTTTAGCCAATCAAAGGTGTCATTTTGCTTAACTTCTCACTTCATCCATAACGGCTAACACGGTACAACACCCTAGTACAGGGGTGGCGAACACCAGGCCTAGAGTGCCGCAGTGGCTGCAGGTTTTCATTCTTACCATCTTCTTAATAAGTGACCAGTTTTTGCTGCTGATTACTTCTTTCAATTAAGTTGACTCGGGCCCCATAGTTGTTTCTTTTTCTTTAATTAGCAGCCAAACAATAACGAGACACAAAATAAGCCGCCACATGACCAGCTCCCCTGTGCCCATCACACAATATCTGAAATTAAAGAGAGGTGATGGTCTTGGTAAGGTTGATCTCTCAGGTCACCAAAACATTTTGACATTGGTGTTCTTAGAAAGAACATTAAAAAAAAACAGTTTTCAAAATGTGTGCTGTGGCAGAATGAGAGCAGCAAAAAGCCATGGAATTAAATAACAGGTTTAATTAACAGCAAGAATTGGCTTCTCATTAAGAAAGTGATTGTAGTGAAGTTAGTTGGAGTTTGAAGCCCCAGTTTAGCTGGTCATCTGTTAGCTCGTTTCACATCTCATTTCTGCTTGGCTGTCATTTAATGAAGAAAAGAATCAATTCAGAGGGCTGAACTCTTCTAACAGGGCTATTAAAGTGATGGGGAAAAAGTTAATTAGCAGTGAAAACTGGTCACTGACGAGGAAAAGGGTTAGAATGAAAACCTGTAGCCACTGCGGCCCTCCAGGCCTGGAGTTCAACACCCCTAACATACACAATGAAGGAATTCATACATGTTTGGAAGTGAAAAACTATTCATCTGAGAAGTAACCAGGTTTCAGAACAAGGACACATTAAATTGACAACTGCTCAAATTGTGGACAGTTGTACTTGGCATTTATTCATGTGTACTAAAGCATTTTTAATTTGTAAAAAAAAAAGAAACAGAAATGAGATTTCATTCTGCACAATTGTGCTGAACTCTGTGTTGTTTTGACAGATTAAAGCGTCATTAGTAAAGTGGTGCAAAGCTAATTTACACCTAAAACGGTGCATAACCTGGAGTATTTTAAGTTTTCCTAGTAAATGTCCACTGTCTATAGGGTGATTTACTACTCGCTCACTGTATTTCTTATCTATGTCTATATAAGCCAAGGAATCTATTTATTTAGTGAGATCGCCTGATGTAGAACAGAGAGCTCATTTCTTGCTCTCTAAAAATTCTTTTGAAAAATATACAATGTAGGAGGAGCTAACAAACTCTTAAACCTTACACACAACTATGTACAGACAGGGATGAGCTCAAAAAATTTTGTTTTTTTAACAATACCTTTAATATGTTTCCCCTTGCTTTGATGAACACGGTGTGTTCAGAACACCACACATCACGATACAACTACAAAATTTTAAAAACGTGAACAGAATTGATAAGGCTGTAGCTATTTGGTATAGATATGTTACTTAAAAATGTGTAAGTACATTCAGTTGTAAATACGCATCATAATGGGCGCCCCCAACACGGAGCACTTACCCTCGCGACAAGACCCTTCGTCTCGCGTAGCAACAAATGTAAGACAGCAGCAGCTGTCACTTCAGCGTCACGCAGCACTCCACCAATGGGGCACGTGACGGTTTTCTCCGTCACCAAGTAGATATGAGAAGGGTGTCTCTGCAGAACACTGACCCGAGTGGGCAGATTTCAAGTACTGGAAGTGTATTACAGGGGGAGGTTAAAGAGCGTTGTTCTGATTGGCTAAAAATATCTGATTGGCTGTGTGAAGGGACTTCTTATCATAGCGGAAAAAGAATCTTAGTCTGGATGCGTGCACAACAGCATGCAGAAACAATGGGGGCGGATCGGATGTGAAAGGACTCTGTTTGTGTGCCTTTTTGTACCCAAGTAATTGTTGTGCAGTGTCTTTGTCTTCAATCTCTGAATGTGTAATTGGATGATGCAAATTATGATGCAATTATACAGAACCTGCATAATATTTAAAATATAACATCGTACAACAGATATTGAATGATTTTACAATGCAACAAAAATATTAAACTTACCGGTTACTGTGAAGATGGAAATTCAAAATTAGTTTTTGTTTTATTACAAATTAAAAGTATAGATTAAAAAGTATAAAAATGTTTAGATAGAAAAAAAAATTGCACACATAAATCTATACACTCAATGGCCACTTAATTAGGTGCACCTTGCTAGTAGCGGGTTGGACCCCCTTTTACTGTATACAACGACACTGCAAGCCCCCATCTCAGTTGAATTGAACATTGAAATCACACAGCACACGACTTGGCATGAAAAACAACGTATAAACCACAACCAAGGCAGGTAAAAGTTAGTAAAATTGACAATAATGTAAAAGATAAAAATATAAAGTACTTCAAAGTGTAAGGTGTAATGAGTGCCAGATTACAGCAGCCAGTACATGTATTATGAACAAGATTTAGGAGTCTGGATATTAAAGACGTTCAAAGTTATTATTGAACGACTGGAATTCTTTTTGAAATAAGTTGTTCGGCAGTCTGTTAGTGCGTATTTTGATTGACATTACGTTTTCCTGAGGGCAGAGGTTCGAAGTGTTGATGACCAGGATGAGACGTGTCCTTGATGATGTTCTTTGCTCAGCTATGGTACCGGGTGTTGGCAATGTCCTCGAGTGAGGGAGCCATTTGTTTTAAAAGCTGGTGTTAGGTTTGTGGAATATCTACGCATAAATAATCGTATAAAAGGTAAAATGCATGAGCATTGCACAGAGACAGAATATTATTAAGGAGCTAAATACACATTAATTTGAATATTGCAGCAGAATATAAATATATATTGGACAAGAGAAATGTTGGTATTGTACAGTCATATTACTGTGCTAAGGGGATGGGTAGATAGACAGAACGTACACATAACACAGTGAGGAGAATAAATGTAATGTGCAGCGTATCTGACATTGACACCCGGAAGAATGGTAGGTTGATTAAAAAAAAGCGTGCTCAGCAGGAGATCGCGTGTGGATGTGTGTGGTTATAAATTGGAACGGTACCGCTTAATGCAGAGCAAAGCTGGCACATTACACATCCCAGCTCATCGCATTTTAAATATTGAAAGTTAGTGGCGGAACCAAGCCGTTACAGTTGTATTTTGCTGGTTGCGTTCCAGTTTCCGTGTTTTTTTGTCGCCGAAAAAAAGGTTTAACGATGATTGGGTGCTTGAAACCAGCCCATACAGCTTGGGGAACGCCCATTACGTTCTCTGATTGGATGCTTGAAACCCGCCCATACTGCTTGGGGAAAGCCCATGTTGTTCTGCAGAGACTAGTACTTGGAGGGTATTGCGGCAGACTGGAGTAAAATGGGCGTGAATATCAGTTTCGACTTTAGCCAAACATACAGTATATTAAATTTGCGTACGTCAGGCTCGGATCAGCCAATCGAAAATTTAAACGTCGGGGTCAATCACGTTTTTATTCTGCAAATCGACAATCTGTGTTATTTGTCATTCACGTTCCACTTTATGGATACGAATAAAGAAAGGTGGGAGTAATTTCTAAAGGTGGACGTGTAAGATAATTTCTAAAGGTGGATGCCAACATAAAGTGACTGTAAGAGACGGAGTGTATATTCGTAAAATACATCTGCGATGGTAGTCTACTAGTGCCACTATCTTACACTATAACACTCTGTCAAGTGCATTAAGACTGCAGTATATTTTTACCACCGTCATTTATTATTAGCGGTTCTGAAAAAATAATGATAATAAAAGTTTGGATACAAGATGTTTATCGTTACTAAACAACGTCTAAAGAAAATTTAAATGAGCATAACAATACAAATTTGTATCCGCCTAATTTTAATGGATTGACGTAGACGTAGAGAAGTGTGAGCGCCACTTGATTGAGTCAGTCAGATTAAAATAAATGTGTAACTGTTGTTATTTACTCGAATGTCCAAATGAAATAGTCGCCTACATTTAACAGGTCACCTTAAAGACGGGCTATAAATGTATTACAACTTAAACGCTGAATAAACTGTCAGATTTAAATGTTTACTTCTATAATACACAACCTTAGAAGGCGATTATTACGTTCATTACTATTTATCAACGTTTATTTATTTATTTATTTATTTATTTATGTATTCCCAATATTCCATTGTAGCCCCTTCTATCTGCAGGTCAGCCTCTGTTCTTTGTTTGCTGATGTCTGTTAAATATTCTGTGGTCTTCATGTCTGTTCTCAACATACCAGCAGCTCTAGTGAGTTTCTTGCCTGTGGATCTCGTATTTAAGTTTGTTTTTAGCTGAAGTATGATTACAAAATATTACAAATCACATACTTGACACTCTCACGTTTATGTATCAGGGAACAGACAACGTTAAGAAAGCTGGCAATAAAATTGTGACTTTAAAGAATCCATTGGCTGTCTCTATGTTATCAATGTTAAATGTAAGAAACACAGTTATTATAGAGCTAATAGTCACCTTTCAATTATTATTTATAATGAAGTTTACTATGTTAAACGATCTGTGAAGAGCAAATATGCCTTAAAAAGAATAATAATTGTGCAGATTTTTGTGACTGTGCACCTGTTGATCAGGGTTTTCAATTATTTTACTTAGTTGGAACTTTCTTACTTTTGAGATTTTAAATACCTTTTTAAGATCATCAAATATATGTTTATTATAATACATGTATGCAAAAGTTACATTTAGAGATTAAAACATGACAAATGTTTGTTTGTAGTTCATATTTCATTTATCCTCCATTTGACTCCATCAGATCCTAGTGGTATGCTAAACACATCAGCCTGTCTTTTGTGTCTCTGAGATTAGAGGAGGCCAGGAGTCCAACTGTACAGCAGGCACTGATGGGCATCAGCATCACGAATGATAACAAGACAAAGATGGCAGATATTTCAGCAGGGCATCATCCTATATGACTAAACAAGCAGGCAGCATATGGATAGCATACAGAGTCTGTATACTCCAGGCCCTGACATAACAACCTGTACAGCTGTAAACGACTCCACTTTACTGGTCATTTTACCACACCCTACACTGAGTCTGTCTAATCTTAACCATTAAATAATCCAGTCTGAACAGCTGGGTATTTATTTTGACAGTGATATTTCTGTTAAGGCATCTTATTTTCTTGTTTGTCATAGGTTTAAACTGAAAAACTATATAAGAGTTTTGTGCTGAAGTCACTGCCAAAGCCGGCCCCTTTGCTGACGTCACTTCTGGTTCTGGCCATTTTGATGACATCAGTCCCTCTGCAGGCCTTTAAAGCCTCCATCTTGGGCTACTATAGCCAGTTCTAGTTTGGACTCTGTGAAATGCACTTGATATTTATGATACAACAAACCCTTTTACAGCTGGGAAAAACAATATATGGGTGGCTGCCCCAAACCTTTATGATGTCTTTGGCATATTATTATCACTATATATATATATATATATATATATATATTGTGACAAAATATGATGCTTCTCGCACCCTTGCACCCTCAGACACCACGTCAGACACTAGGTAAAAGTCCAATAATTATATTTATTTTATAATAAAGTGCACAAAGCACCCTCTACTCAAAAATACTCCAATAAACAATAACAAATCCTCCACTCCCAGACGCTTAGCCACCCTGCCTCCCAACTCAGCTCATCATCTGGGAGCTCCCACAGTCCTTTTATATTCCCTGACCCGGAGGTGTTCCTTCCCAACAGTCCACAAGTCCTTATTCCTTCCGGGTCAGGGTAAATAATGTTTCTCACCCCGGAAGCCCGTCGCTCTTCCTATGACGAACTTCCGGGTCATAGGCATGAAGAATTCTTGGTCCTCCTGCAGCTCCCTCTCGTGGCCCCCATGGCATCCAGCAGGGCGGTGCACAAAAACTACATGGTCCATAATGTCCTGCTGGTCTTCTGGGGACCTCCATGCTGCAAGGAGGGCTCCACCTGGCGGCTTGGGGGTATTGGCAGGGGTACATGGCCGGCCATATCTTACAATATATATATATATATATATATATATGGTGGTCCAGTTCTAATTATGCAATTTTCATTACACAATCACTTATTAAGTTTATTACATAGAATATCACCCGAAAAATCCTAGACCATTGAGAAGTGTGCGTATTGACGACATGAAGAATCGTCTTCGCACTGAACTGGAATCGTCCCCATATAAATCAAAGTCATCCAGACGATCTGGATCTGCATAATTAGATCTGGACCACTCTGTATATACAGTATACTGTATATATATATTATTACATAATGCTCAAAAAAATTAGGGTTTTTTTGAATAAGAGTACAGTATCAAGTCAATGAAACTTCTGGGCACTGCCAGAGCCTACAAAATGACCTCCAGCAGGCAGGCCACTGGCGTGAATGTCTCTGACCAAACAATCAGAAACAGACTTCATGAGGGTGGCCTGAGGGCCTGTCATCCTCTAGTGGGCACCATGGAGCTCAATTGACATTTGCCATAGAATACCAGAATTGGCAGGTCCACCACGGGAACCCTGTGCTTTTCACAGATGAGAGCAGGTTCACCCTGTGCACATGTGACAGATGTGAAAGAGTCTGGAGAATGTTATGCTGCCTGTGACATCGTTCAGCATGACCAGTTTGGTGGTAGGTCAGTGATGGTATATCTGGAGAACCATATCCATGAAGGGACGCAAGCTAGACAATGGCACCTTGACTGCTGTTAGGTATCGGGATGAAATCCTTGGACCCATTGTCAGACCTTGTGCTGGTTCCTCTTGGTGAATGACAATGTCCAGCCTCATGTGGCAAGAGGATGAATGAATTGATCCCATTGACTGCTAACCCCCCACGCTCACTCCCCTGACCTCAATCCAATAGACATTATGTTTCGGTCCATCTGACACCACCAGGTTTTGTCTCAGACTGTCCAGGAGCTCAATGATGCTCTGGTCCAGATATGGGAGGAGATCCCCCAGGACATCATCTGTCATCTCATTAGGACGTTGTCAGGCATGCATACAAGCATGTGGTGTGTGTGTCGGAGGGGGGCATACAAACTACAGAGTACAATTTGGAGTTGCTGCAATGAAATTTTGGCAAAATGGACCCGCCTGCCTGGGATAGCAGTAGAGATAGCCAACAGGATTTTTTTTCCCATCTCATGTGTTTTCCAAATGTTCCTTTAATTTTTTTTAGCAATTTATATACTGTATAGCAGTTTATATATATATATATATATATATGTCGGTGGGAGATTGCCGGGAACATACGTGGAGCACATCTGGTGCTTATTTAAAGGGGCTGCCTCCCTTCATTCGGAGCTGGAGTCGGGTGGAAGATGGACAAGGTTGCTTGAGAGTGAGAAGGAGGCAGTCCGAAGAAGTGGCAGTGTGGTTTTGACTGGATTTTGGGGAAGATTGGGGTTTGTGGTGCACTTGGACATTGTAAATATTAGGATTAATAAATGTGTGGTGGTGATTAAAAACATGTCTGCCTGTCTGTGTCCATGGCTTGTTACACACTAATTTATATATATATATATATAATAAACACAGACTTAATGTCAAGACCTTAGAATAACAATGTTCTAGCTGTGAGTTATTGTTTTAGAATATTGAGCTTCAAACGTTTTGACACTCCATTCAACAGAAGCATACAATCCTTTTCCTTTAATTTTGTTCCTATATACAGTTAGGTCCATAAATATTTGGACAGAGACAACTTTTTTCAAATTTTGGTTCTGTACATTACCACAATGAATTTTAAATGAAACAACTCAGATGCAGTTGAAGTGCAGACTTTCAGCTTTAATTCAGTGGGTTGAACAAAAGATTGCATAAAAGTGTGAGGCAACTAAAGCATTTTTTAACACAATCCCTTCATTTCAGGGGCTCAAAAATAATTGGACAATTGACTCAAAGGCTATTTCATGGGCAGGTGTGTTCAAGTCCGTCGTTATGTCATTATGAATTAAGCAGATAAAAGGCCTGGAGTTGATTTGAGGTGTGCTGCTTGCATGTGAAGATTTTGCTGTGAACAGACAACACGCGGTCAAAGGAGATCTCCATGCAGGTGGAAGAAGCCATCCTTAAGCTGGAAAAACAGAAAAAAACCCATCCGAGAAATTGCTACAATATTACGAGTGGCAAAAATCTACAGTTTGGTACATCCTGAGAAAGAAAGCAAGCACTGGTGAACTCAGTAACACAAAAAGACCTGGATGTCCATGGAAGACAACAGTGGTGGATGATCGCAGAATCATTTCCATGGTGAAGAGAAACCCTTCACAACAGCCAATCAAGTTAACAACACTCTCCAGGGGGTCGGCGTATCGATATCCAAGTCTACCATGAAGAGAAGACTGCATGAAAGTATATCCAGAGGGTGCACTGCAAGGTGCAAGCCACTCATAAGCCTCAAGAATAGAAAGGCTAGATTGGACTTTGCTAAAGAACATTTAAAAAAGCCAGCACAGTTCTGGAAAAACATTCATTGGACAGATGAAACCAAGATCAACCTCTACCAGAATGATGGCAAGAAAAAAGTATGGAGAAGGCGTGGAACAGCTCATTATCCAAAGCATACCACATCATCTGTAAAACACGGTGGAGTCAGGCAGTATGATGACTTGGGCGTGCAAGACTGCCAGTGGCACTGGGACACTAGTGTTTATTGATGATGTGACACAGGACAGAAGCAGCCGAATGAATTCTGCGGTGTTCAGAGACATACTGTCTGCTTAAATCCAGCTAAATTCAGTCAAATTGATTGGGCGGCGTTTCATGATACAGATGGACAATGACCCAAAACATACAGCCAAAGCAACCGAGGAGTTTATTAAAGCAAAGAAGTTGAAAATTCTTGAATGGCCAAGTCAGTCACCTGATCTTAACCCAACTGAGCATGCATTTCACTTGTTGAAGACTAAACTTCAGACATAAAGTCCCACAAACAAACAGCAACTGAAAGCCACTGCAGTAAAGGCCTGGCAGAGCATTAAAAAGGACGAAACCCAGCATCTGGTGATGTCTATTGTGACAGATAGAGGGCGCTCTCGTCCTCTTGAACCCTCAGATGTGACTCCAGCCACCAGGTAAAAGTCCAAATGTTGACTTTATTATTCATAACCAATGCACAAAGCACCCTCATCTCCACAATACTTATTCAGTAAACCAATAATCACAATAATAAACTCTCCACCACTCCCAAACGCGTTGCCTCCCTTCCACCCAGCTCAGCTCCCTGTCTGGGAGTTCCCACAGTCCTTTTATAATCCATGACCCGGAAGTGCTTCTGAACCCGCAGTCCATGCGACTTCCTAGCACTTCCAGGTCAAATCAAAACTCTTCTTTTCTTCGGCAGCCTGGAAGCACTTTATTTCTTCCGTCCTCGTTACCTGCAAGTACTTCCGGGCTGTATGAAAACCAAATGTTTCTATGTCTCCCTGCGGCATCCCATGGTGGCCCCGATGTTATCCAGCAGGGCTGTGTATTACAACTCCATAGTCCAGGATGCCCTGCTGGAATTCAGGGCATCTCCACGTTGCAGAGAGGACTCCATCTGGCAGCTTGGGGGTCTTGGCCGGGATAAGCTGCTGGCCATAGTCCACACCATGAGTTCAAGACTCCAGGCTGTCATTGCCAGCAAAGGGTTTTCAACCAAGCATTAGAAATTAACATTTTATTTCCAGTTATTTAATTTGTCCAATTACTTTTGAGCTCCTGAAATGAAGGGATGGTGTTTAAAAAAATGCTTTAGTTGCCTCAGATTTTTATGCAATCTTTTTGTTCAACCCACTGAATTAAAGCTGAAAGTCTGCACTTTAACTGCATCCGAGTTGTTTCATTTAAAATTCATTGTGGTAATGTACAGATCCAAAATTAGAAAAAACTTGTCTCTGTCCAAATATTTATGGACCTAACTGTATACAAGCTACATTTTCAGTTAAAGACAGTGCATATTGAAAAATGTGACACCTAAATAAAGATAATAAGTAAGACCCTTATGGTTTTTGACTATGTTTGTAAGTGAACAGTAAAGTCTTGATCAGGATGCTCAGTTTCCAAGTTGTTTAATCCTTACCGGCGAGTCCAGCAAAGTGCCATTTGTAGACAACGTTGATACAAATAGAGGCTCTGCTCAAATCTATCAGTTCTGGTTGTGTTAATACACAAGTTGATTGGGTCAGCACAAATTAAAACACTCAGTATTATCACTACTAAAAACAAAATGTTAATTATTCAGTATAAATTGAACAACCATTTCAAGAAATATTTACAACTAACAACAATGATGGGTCAGCTGACCAGAAAGAAAAAATAATCTTCTTTGTGCATTCTAACAAACAGACTGATCGGGGAATATACTGAAGCAGCGCTTGTAATCTTTGCTTGTAATGTTCAAAAAAGTAATAAAACTGTACAATACAGTTATAAAGATTAAAGAAAAAATGCAGATGGCATGAATTGGCTAAAACAGATACACAGACAATTTAAAATATACGGAACTTAATCAACAAAGTGTCCTGTATTATTTACATCAATAGTTAAATCAAATATACACAACTCTATTATGCACAGTCAGTTGAACACTCAGAAATAAAAAGGCAAAAGGCAAATATAGCAAGTGACACATTTATTAGAGGAGGCGTCAAGATGGAAACCCAAGATTAGATGCCTCAGTGATGCTGTTAGTCCTCAAACTCCAACAGTTGAAGCACAATTTTGTCAAACTCTTTGTTCACCTTAAAAAAAACAAAACTTTTACCAATACTAAAAGTGTATTAATGCATATTTTAAATTTCACTTTAAACATATATTTACATTTATAGGTATTTAGTTTTATATTCTTGTCTAAATTCACTACAAGTAAAATGGTATTCTGATTAACTGAATAATGGTGCTGAAAATAAAAAGAAAGGACTGTCTGCTCCCCGACAGCACATGATGTCCCACTCAGCATCTGCTGGTCCATCAATGTGCAGACCCTCTGCTTCTTACTCACAGAGACACTCTTTGTAGTCAAATGAGCCTCCGGCATCAGCACATCCAGAATGAATGAACTCTGACTATCTTTTCAAAAGTGCCTACAGCACTTCATCAGGTAGTTGTAGAGGCCATCTGTCAGCTTCTCATCTTCTACTGTATAGAGGCCATTACATGGTAGCCTTTAGGATCTTCATTATTTTTAAACCATTTGGATGACACCTGTTCAGATACAACAGCCTGTTGGGCAAACAAATACAAGAGTTTGGTGCTATAAAGTCATCATAGTTCTTTACTGCTACATAGATTACAATGTTTTACTTGTTATCTGAACCAAGTTACCAGCAAGTGTTCATCTGCTCCATGGCCCTTTATGATGAACTCCAACAGTTTTTCATGCGGAGTCCTCCTGGAGGCCCTGCTGATCTCTACAGCCTCATAAACCTGAGCCCCTTGTTCTCGAGTTAGCTGACCTACTGCAGCCACACAGTCAGCCTGCACTCCTACATGGTGGACACACAAATAAAACATCAAATTGTCACATTTAGTATTTGTCTTATGCAAGCTATCTGGTTTGGGTCTGAACACTCCTGTTTTCTCATAAAAGTGAACACTTTTGGAATAAAGTTCAAACTGTGAGGATTCATCTGTGGTTCACTACAAAAACTCTCATTCATGGTTCTCAATAGTTTTTTACAATACATCAATTATTTCAGACTATCATGAATACACCAATCTAGACACTACCTAAAGTAATATGCAAGTCACAGGTATGTCATCCTAAGATAAAAATGATATACTGTATACAGTGCTCTCCACTATTATTGGCACCCCTTGTAAAAATTAGCAAGAAGGGTTAGAAAAAAAAAATCCCTGTTTGCTGAAGAAATGTCACCTTGTACTGAAAAAATTAGAAACATCTGACTTTTAATTGAAACAATTTTAATCAAAGAAAAACAAAGCCCTCATCAAGAAATACATATTTTTAAAATTAACATTTTTATAAGGGGTGTCATTAATAGTGGAGGGCATGTTAAATGAATGCCACAGATAATGGTATGCCACACATGAAGAAAAATATATATATATTATCAGCATCTTTAAAAGACTGACCAACAGTAAAATCAAAGGATTCCTCCATGATCAGATAAAGAGCATACTAAGAGAGAATAAGAGTACCGAGATCCTAAACAATCTAAACACAAATGTAAAGTTACGTAAAGCTTACAGTTCATATTCAAATACCATCAACAGGTCTATTCCACAGTCTACTGAACCAGCAGGGATGTCCTAGGAAAAGAAGGAAAGAAAAAAAAAAGACACACATGAAAATCAAACACTACAAGTGAATTACAAGTTTAACAGATGGTTGTTTGCAATTTACCTGATTTTTCATTAACATCCAATTTCCAGAAGATATTCTTGTAGCAAGCTGGCTGAAAGGAAAAAAATATATAAATGTAACTTGTAATTAAATTGAAAGGCTCTGTGAACATCGCAACACTCAGTCTGAGTCACATACAAGTTAGTGGTGCACTGCCCATTGCAGGAAAGTCTTTAACAATTTAGAAATGACAGGCATCATCTGCACAAAACTACAATGAAATTCAATTACAATTGACGGTACAAAAACATCGCAGATTATCTGGTATTACCTTTTAGACACATTACTCCAACATAAGGAACTAAACTGAAAAGAAAAAAAAAAAAAGGTAATATCGAACACCACTGTTGTCAATCTGAACTTTATCAAAAGTCTGCTTCATGACAGAATAACTGATCAAGCGTTTCCAAGATGCTTGTAAAAGTTTTTTGTCTTCCAGGCACAGTCGAGGAGTTCTAGTGAAACTTGAAGAGTTGACGGTACCGCTGAGTGCCGGTGCACTTCGAGCACTGAATATACAGTATATCAATTACTACAGCCAAAATGATTATTGATACAAACGTATGTTTCACGGTACAAATATAACCATGCAAAACAAACCATGAAAAAAAACCCCGCAAATTTCAAACGTTTTCATTTCGAAGCACACTTACTTCCATTGTCAAAAATACGAGCAATTAGTTTCGTCGCTTCTTCTTTTGTCTAATGGAGTTTCATCGCCGCAGCTTCTTATTTTGTCGCCTTTCATTTAATGGAGTTTCGTCGCTTGGTATAACGGCAGAAAAATTAAGAGGAAACTCTACAAGGCGGAACCTCAAAGAGGGATCACGAACTGTGAAACGTTTGGTTAAAGTTACACTTGATTGACAACTTCAAACGTTGATAATTGGACAGGCGAGTTTTTGATTGTCATAGAGTAACAATAATCTAATTCGTTGAAATTCTGAATTAGCCAATACTATCCACTTGCATTTACAGTTATCCTGCCTTCAGATCCACCCATAATGTCTCCGGTCTGCAGCAATACCCTTCTCGTTTGCTCCGCTGATCAAAATGCACATATCTTTGGCGCAAATAATTGACGCCACAAGTGTAAACTAGGCCGTCAAAATAAAAGATTTACTTGCAATTAACGCTCCTCCATGAAATAACCAGTCGCTACCAAAATAAAATATTTTAGGCTAATATCCATAAAAATATGGTCCATTATAACATTTAAAAAAATTAAACTGTTAATATTATGATCAAATATTTTTTCATAGAAAGCAATAAAAACAAATACTACAAAGTAAATAACAACCGATTGAACATTTTCCATGATTTTAACAGATTTATAGCGTGATCTATTCAACAAATAGTTCTTTTTGTAATTAAATTTACATTTGGGACTGTGATACTTTACAAGTAAAACGAGCAGATTTCTTTAAATGGTACATCTTTAAAGAACAGAGAAAGTAATTTAAGATAAAACCTCTAATAAAACTGTTTTCATAAAGCGCTTTAAGCATGAGAAATGTGTTATGTAAATAAATTATTATTATTAAAAGGTACATTTCTAAAATACATGTCAAAAAATTGTGCACGAAAAAAAAAAAAAAAAAACAGTTTCAAAGTTTTCCTTCATTTTACAAGTTGCATGTTTTCGAGGCAACTCAGGCCCCTCCTTCAGGCAAGATGTAACCATGCATTTTGCATTACATTAACATCCTGCCTAAAGAAGGGTCCGAGTTACCTCGAAACCTTACATATTGTAATCTTTTCAGTTAGCCAATAAAAGGTGTCATTTTGCTTAACTTCTCACTACAGTATACATCCATAATGGCTAACAACGGTACTTCATTTCACAAGATAACCTTTTTAAAGGTATGTGACGTAGTTTAAGTCATACATGTTTTACTTCAGGCTATATGATAGTTGATACAGTGTAGTGTCCACTACGATTCCTATATCCTTCTCATAATGTGTACTTTGAAATTTTTTTATACATCCCACTGAGTATTCAAAGTGAATATTTGTATTTCCTCTGTGTAATATTTTAAACCTACTTACATTAAACCATATATGAACTGTTTTGTGAGATCTCGGCACCACCCAACTGGCGCTCGACAACACCCAAATTGCACAGAAACATGTAGGAATTGACTGACCGCTGGTGGTTCAACTGCAAGTTCACAGACTCACCGCGTACCTCGTTTGTCGCAGTGAACATTTCAAACGTGCTGCTGATCTGGCCGTGGGCTAACTTTCTTCCAGAATAAACCTGCTCGATGAAGGATGCTATCTGTTCTTTTAATCTGAAGAAGGGAAACGGGGTTAAGGGGAAAACTAGTTAGGACATATCAGGATCTTATACTAAAAATGAGACTAATTATACAGCCAAGGCTAAATGACAAAATATTATTTTTACATTATGGATCAAGATTAAATTTGTATAGGGTATAATGGTTATTACAGAAGAATAAAAAACTGAAAGAAAAATCTTCTTTAAACATTAGTGACAAAGAAGTAAGCATTTATGAAAATTGGAGTCTCGTTATTGTTATATTTGCCAAACAATAAAAATCTAGGAGTAAAAAGATACGATTGGGGAGAAAATTCCACTGAGAAATCGGACTAGATGGAAATTGCCTAATCCCATTACTTTTGAAAGTGTTGTTCAATGTGGGAAACTAATAATAATAATAATAATAATAATAATAATAATAATAATAATAATAATAATAATAATAAATTTCTTATAGCTAAATTATCAACACATAACGGTAGGGCTGTATAGCAAGTCTTGACATACCCATTACTTTTAGTGAACAGAATCTGGCTACCTAAATGTCAAATCTGCCAAGAGCTACAAGATCATCCATGATTTTTTTTTTTTATTTGGTACACTGCATTAATCCCCGAGGGGAAGTATTTTCTATAACAGAATGAGAATTCAAAGAACATCAAGTATTACTGCAGTCTGAAATTGTAGTTCTCAAGTAATTTCCCTCCTTTTTAAATGTAATATGACCAGCACATAACATGCCACTTTTATAGACACAGTTATCTGTATAGTAAATCAGCTGTTCTACATTGACCCCGGCGTGAGTGTTGATGTGTGCCGGAGAGGGCCCTCTGACAGACTGTCCCCTTGTCCAGGATTGCTTCCTGTCTTACGCCCAGTGCTGAAAGGATAGGATTTGACTTTTGTGACCCTGAATTGGACTGTGCACCCTTGATTATGTATGTAGGTAAATTATATGATCACACATGAGATATAAGCCTTTAATAGGTAATAGTTCATAATTAATTTTCTTGTTCATACAGGATACTCTGGAGTAATGTTGCATGCAGTTTAATGCTATAACTTTCTAGCCATTTCAGGAAAAAAAAAATGGTATCATTGGCTGGTGGCTAATAACTATGTGCTCATCAATGATCTTCCTCTTCATCTTTTCCCACCCACTTCTATGTGGAGGCAATGTACCTAATGATCCCTTTCCATCCATCTCAGTACAGCACCTCCTCACCAGTCTGATCCTTTACCTTGAAAAAGGGAGCCACCAAGGGGCAAACCAACCCAGCTAGTACTTGTTTCAGTCCGGGAAAACAGAGAGGGTTAGTGTCAAGAAGGTCATCCAACTATAAAACTTTAGCCTAAACCTTTAATGTTAGAATCAACAGTACAGGTCTGTAATTTGTATTAGTGACAAATGCAGTGAGAAGCACAGAAGCAACTAGAAATAAAGGAAGTTAGACAGCTCTGTTAAACGCATAGTTTGGCTGAACTCTTGAAGATCTGCCATTTTTAAGCTCTACTCCACTATAAAGCTTAACGTATTGTATGTCAGGAAATGTGATAAGTTCAGTTTCTTTTTATTGTAATTTACTAAAACCTGTTTATGTTGAATGCATGTTTATTTTTCAAGCAGACTTTTACAAATATCTGGCTATAACAAGAGTGATATCTGCAAATGCATCTAAAAAGTTCGAGAAACTTGCAACACTATTGAAAAAAATATAATATAAATATAATATAAATATAAATAATGTGTGTGACAAAATAAGCAGAACTGCTTTATCAGAAAAACAAGAAACTTCTTTGAGGTGTGTTTAGAGGTACATAAACAGACTCGTATGTTGTTTTATTTTTGTTTAAAGTTCATAATCAGACAGCAGCTTATAATAAGCTATTTTACAACCATTTATTCGTACATTATGAACACATAATGAATATGAACACCGAGAAACAACATTTCTCTATTATATAAAAAAAAATCCCGCAACGAGATAAGACTTTTTGGAACAGATTTTTTCCAAGTCCTGCGAGACTTTGGCCATGAGATTTTTTCAAGTCCCACCCTCCTCTCAACCATATTCAACCATGCCCACAGTCCTCTCACCTCTCATTTGTGCAAATGCTTTTGCCAGACGCAGATCCTACTCTCTCAGCTCTTATAAATTTTAAGATTTTCCTCACTTTAAGTTCCCAATTAAAGAAGATGTATTATTTCCAAATCTTATTTAAGAATTTCATCACAAAGGGTTATCAACTGAAGAAATGAGTACATGGGCAATCTTAGCACCAAGAAACGATGAAGGTAAAAGAATTAACGTGAAGATGTTGATCAGTTACACATCAAATTGGTTAAATGCGTATCAATAGACTATGCTGAAACGGTGGTGATCGCGCAGAAGATGAAAACATCCATCCATTATGCAACCCACTATATCCTAACTTCAGGGTCACGGGGGTCTGCTGGAGCCAATCCCAGCCACCGCAGGGCACACACACCCACACACCAAGCACACACTAGGGACAATTTTGAATCGCCAATGCACCTGACCTGCATGTCTTTGGACTGTGGGAGGAAACCCATGCAGACACAGGGAGAACATGCAAACTGCACGCAGGGAGGACCCAGGAAGCGAACTCAGGCCTCCTTACTGCGAGGCAGCAGCGCTACCACTGCGCCACTGTGCCGCCCAGATGAAAACATCAACTTACCGTATCCTGTACAATATCTACAACTGTTAACACCGTCCAGTCTTCCACCGCACAAATTACTTTAGAAAGATGGATGTATCTAAGTAAGGTAATGTAGTACATCTTACGCGGATAAGAGACAACAAAGGAGATCTTGATATGCCATTTGCATTAAAATGTTAACAGTTTCCAGTTAGAATAGCTTTTGCAAAGACAATTAACAAATCACAAAGACAAACATTCGAAAAAGTCGTTTTATTTAATAGAGAGAAAGAAACGAAATTCAATCACAGGCATGCATGCATTGTTGAAACTATATTTACAAATGACGTCTCCTGCATTGTGCCTTTCATTTCATCAGCACTGTCTATTAACCACTGCTGTACTGCAAAGAGGATAATAGTAATAAATCTGCATTAATGTAACATTATGCCCACTACACAGGGAAGTTCTGCTTATGTCTACTACCTAGGCCTAAGAAAAGCACTTGTTTGCATTTTCTACTTTTATTAATAATTACTTGTCCATATTTCTTAACCTCAAAAACATCTCTTCTTTGCAGGTTTCTCAAAGATTACTCAGAGAAATTATATATGTCTCATATTTTTTTCTTAACTTCATAAAATGTTTAGTAATATAAATTCACAGAAGAATCCTGCTCGCAAAACAGCTGCAGGATAATTGATACAGTGGTATCACACGGACTTGAAACTTATCATGCTTGTCACAGTAATTTTCATTTAAAACATAACATTGCTGTTCTTGTCTTTGTACACAAGTAGCAATGATAGTGAATTAATTCAAATTATTTCACAGGCAGATGTGAGTTCTTCCGTTTTCCGTGGAGGGGTACCAGCAAATTTGTCTATGTCTGTATAACTTGTGTAATATAACATAACAAGCTGATACCCACTGCTTTGCTGGCTTCGAAATAATTTCACTAAAAAGCTGTCACACTAAGCTTACAAAATAAAATCTATAACAAAAAAAGAAAATACTTTTTCCTGATGTTTTCTTTCAAATTAACAAAAAGATATATATATATATATATATATATATATATATATATATATATTTCATACTAAGAAATTCTTGGATTACTTCACAACAAACTACAATCTCACTTATCACAAATTTGATATAGAAATCTGCTCATCAAAGTGAGAAACAAAAGATTTTATTAAAACACAACTTTATTAGCATCTGCTTTTATATCTCAAATGAAGTGTTCATGAGAGACATCTCTCATAATAACTCAACAATGGTAATATAAATTAATATGCTATTTGTTATATCTTTTTAAGTTACATTTTTTCAAAATACGTGTTTAAAAAAATATTCACATTATCTATGTTTAATATTTGAAAATGTATCAGGTCTTTATATTTCTGGTTATACAGGAGTGCAGAATTATTAGGCAAGTTGTATTTTTGAGGATTAATTTTAATATGGAACAAACACAGTGCTATCAGTCAATCCAAAATGTTAATAAACCTGAAACCTGAATGTTTCACAACGGAAATGTGAGTGTGAACATCATCAGGGGAATACATATGTGCGCACAATTATTAGGCAACTATTAGTGTGCAGATTTATTATGCAACTAAAGGAAAAATGAAAATTTTCCCATCTCACTTGTTTATTTTCATCTGTTATAGTGAGAATAATAAACACCTCAAAATTTACAAATAAACATCTCTGACATTTCAAAAAAAATAAATCAATCAATCAATGACCAATATAGCCACCCTTCTTTCCAATAACAGTCATAAGCCTTTCCATTCATGTAGTCTGTCAGTTTCTTGATCTGTTGACGATCAGCTTTTTGTGGAGCAGTGACTACAGCCTCCCAGACACTCTTCAGAGAGGTGTATTGTTTTTCTCCCCCGTAAATCTAGCGTTTAAGAAGTGCCCACAAGTTCTCGATAGGGTTTAGGTCAGATGAGGAAGGCGGGCCATGTCATTATTCCTTCATCTTTAAGGCCTTTACTGGCTGGCCACGCAGTGGAGAACTTCGATGCAAGTGATGAAGCATTGGCCTGCATAAAAATCATGGTCTTTTTCCTGTATCACTGTTTGAAGAAAGTGTCTTTGAAAAACTGGCAGTAGGTTTGGGAGTTGATTTTGAGTTCATCTTCAATGCAAAAAGGTCCAACTAGCTCATCTTTAAAAATACCAGCTCATACCAGTACCCCACCTCCACGTTGGAGTGGAGCTCTGTGCCCATTACTGATCCATAGGTCCATCCATCTGGTCCATCAAGAGTCACTCTCATCTCATCGGTCCATAAAACCTTTGAAAAAAATCTGTCTTCAGATATTTCTTGGCCCAGTTTTGACGTTTCAACTTATGTTTCTTGTTCAGTGGTGGTTGGGTTTCAGCCCTCCTTACCTTGGCCATGTCTTTGAGCACTGAACACCTTGTACTTCTGGGCACTCCAGGTAGGTTGCAGCTCTGGAATATGAAAGTACTGGAGGATAATGGGTTCCTGGTAGCTTCACGTTTGATTCTTCTCAAATCTTTGGCAGCTAATTTGCGTCTTTTGTTCTCAACACGTTTCTTGCGACCCTGTTGACTATTTGCAACAAAATGTTTGATGGTTCTGTGATCACACACCAATATCTTAGCAATTCCAAAAGTGCTGCATCCCTCTGAAAGACTTTTTACAATTTTTGACTTTTCAGAGTCAGTTAAATCTCTTTTGGCCCATTTTGCCTGAGGAAAACTAGCTGCCTAATAATTCTGCACACCTTGATATAGGGTGTTGATCTCCTTAGGCCACACCCTCCCTCATTACACAAATACACATCACCTGACGTGCTTAAATCCAATAAGCATTCAAGTTAATACAGCTTGGAGTTGGAATATACGCATTAAAAATGATGATATGGCCAAAATACTCACTTGCCTAATAATTGTGCACACAGTATATGTAGTAATATCAATATTTTAGTAATATCAAAAAGGCAAGTTTACAGGGGGATATTATAGTCATGGGGGACTTTAATTATCCAAATATTAACTGGGATAACCTTACAGATGGAGGAGCACAAGAGCAGGAGTTTTAGAAGTAATCAGCGACTGTTTTTAACACAGCATGTTAAAGCACCAACAAGGGGTGAAGCCTATCTGGATTTAGTATTCTGTAATAATCAGGATAGAATTGAGGGTGTAGAGGTGATTGAACCACTAGGGTCAAGTGACCATAATGTAATACAATTCTCAGTATTTTGTAAGAGTACAGATGCAAAGACTAAAATTGTTAAGTTGAACTTTAGTAGGGCTAATTTTGAGCAGATGCGACAAAGTCTAAGTAGGATAGACTGGGATAAGCTTTTAAATGTGGAGACAGTCGAGGAGCAGTGGAACAGGTTTAAAAATGTTTTACATGTAATGCAGGACAGATACATACCTAAATTTGGAAGTAATAGGAAACTAAAAAAATCTCCACGATGGATTAATAAAGATTTAAAAAGAAGTTGCAAAGGAAAAACTGCTGTATAAGGCATATAAGACTAATGACTGCAAAGAGAACCGTGGCGTATGAGAAATGAGGGCAACCATTAAGAAGGATATCAGAGAGGCTAAAAGACAGTTGGAGAGGAATATAGCAGATAAGGCGAAAGAAGACCCCAAGAGATTCTTTCAGTATTTTAGTAGTAAAAGAACAGTTAAGGAGGAGGTCAAGTTCATCAGGAATAGTAAAGGGAATTAAAAGATACAGACAATGAAATAGCAGATGCCCTAAACTTACATTTTTCTGAGGTGTTTACAAGTGAGCAAGTGGATAACCTGCCAGAGGTAAACGCAACTACTAAGGAGGTACTGAGGGATTTGGAAATTGTAGAGGGAGAAGTGCTGCTCAGATTAAATAAGATGAAATCAAACAAATCACCAGGCCCAGATAATATTTATCCTCGTGTTCTTAAGGAGGCTAGTGAGTACATATATAAACCCTTGACACATATTTTTAGGAAGTCACTGTGCACTGGAGAGATTCCAAAGGACTGGAAAATGGCAAATATCATCCCATTATATAAAAAGGGTGACAGGGCAGATCCAAGCAACTATAGGCCAGTAAGCTTAACAAGCATCACAGGAAAATTAATGGAAGGAATTATTAAGGATAAGATTGAGCAACACATGACAAGGACAGGAGTTATTCTGAACAGTCAGCATGGGTTCAGAAGGGGAGGTCGTGTTTTACTAACATGTTGGAATTCTATGAGGAGGCAACAAAAGGATACGATCAAAGTGGAGCTTATGATATTATTTATCTGGACTTTCAGAAAGCATTTGATAAGGTGCCACATGAGAGGTTGGGCATCAAGTTAAAAGAAGTGGGAGTTCAGGGTGATGTTTTTAGATGGGTGCAGAATTGGCTCAGACACAGGAAGCAGAGGGTGATGGTGCGAGGAACCTCATCAGAACTGGCGATGTTAAGAGTGGTGTTCCACAGGGGTCAGTGCTAGGGCGCTGCTATTTTTAATATATATAAATGATTTAGATAGGAATATAAGTAACAAGCTGGTTAAGTTTGCAGATGATACCAAGATAGGTGGATTAGCAGATAATTTGGAATCCGTTATATCATTACAGAAGGACTTGGATAGCATACAGGCTTGGGCAGATTTGTGGCAGATGAAATTTAATGTCAGTAAATGTAAAGTATTACACATAGGAAGTAAAAATATTAGGTTTGAATACACAATGGGCGGTCGAAAAATCGAGAGTACACCTTATGAGAAGGATTTAGGAGTCATAGTGGACTCCAAGCTATCAACTTCAAACAGTGTTCAGAAGCCATTAAGAAGGCTAACAGAATGTTAGGTTATATAGCACGATCTGTGGAGTACAAGTCCAAGGAGGTTATGCTCAACCTTTATAATGCACTGGTGAGGCCTCATCTTGAGTACTGTGTGCAGTTTTTGTCTCCAGGCTACAAAAAGGACATAGCAGCACTAGAAAAGGTCCAGAGAAGAGCGACTAGGCTGATTCCAGGTCTACAGGGGTTGAATTATGAGGAAAGATTAAAAGAGCTGAGCCTTTACAGTTTAAGCAAAAGAAGATTAAGAGGTGACATGATTGAAGTGTTTAAAATTATGAAGGGAATTAGTACAGTGGATCGAGACTTGTATTTTAAAATGAGCTCATCAAGAACACGGGGACACAGTTGGAAACTTGTTAAGGGTAAATTTCGCACAAACATTAGGAAGTTTTTCTTTACACAAAGAACGATAGACACTTGGAATAAGTTACCAAGTAGTGTGGTAGACAGTAAGACATTAGGGACTTTCAAAACTCGACTTGATGTTTTCTTGGAGGAAGCAAGTGGATAGGACTGGCGAGCTTTGTTGGGCTGAATGGCCTGTTCTCGTCTAGATTGTTCTAATTCTAATTCTAATTTTAAATCATGTATTTGATTGCATCTTTTCCATAAGGGTCCTTTTATACTTTTTACAATGAAGATTAATCTTTTTATTAATTTTTTTCATATCTGAAATTTCATTAATAATTGTTTTAAACAATTGGTGGTTCCAGATCAAATTTACCAGGGGACCAGGGTGGGGCCAGTGTTTTTTCATGGGGGCACGGGACCAAAAAAAAAAGGCAATATTTAATTGTTTAATATATTAAGCGAATTTATCTGGAGCAAAAACAAAATGAATTGAATATTTAACAATAAAACACACAAATGAATTTCAAACAAAAGATTTCACATACTGTACATATGCACAATAAACTTTTAAACAAATTTTACTTTTTGTACAGTAACATTTCTCTTTTTTGTATACAAGATATTGTTCTTTTTAGGTAGGTATGTATTTTGCCATAAAGTGACTTTTTTACAGCATGAAACTTAAAATGTACGCTCATATGTTCTGTTCAATAATCTATCATCCTCTAGCACTGCAACACAGTAGCCTGTAACATTATAACAACAGTATTCTGCGTTTGTGATTTCTTGAAAAACGGTCCACAAATGTATCAAGGTTCAAAGCATTCGCTCGTCTGGATTCAATGCCTAGCACCCCTAAATTGCTATGACGCTCATCAGTAATGGTGGACCGGAGGTAAGTTTTTACTAATTTTAATGTGGAGAAACTCGGCTCACAAGTGGCAGAACTCACTGGCAGCGCAACAGCTATTTTGCACAGTCTAAAGAGCTAGTAAAATACCTCTTTGTACGGCTCAGTGAAACAAATCGACTCCACCGTATCGGATGGCTTTTGAATCACACCGCTCTATATTTTTCTTTCCAAAAAGTATCTTGAACTGATGCAGTTCATGCCCCAGGTCATCAATATTGGCATCATAAAGACGACCAAATTCCAAAAGGGTCTGGCTGCAGACCGTGCACTCTCAGCCACATGCACACTCAGCCACTGACGTCAGATGCACGCTCAGCCACAACAGGAAGTGCAACCAGGGAGTCGTTTCCTGATTGCTAAGTTGGTACGTTTACTAGTTATATAGTCTTGCCATTTATGAACGATATGGAATATTCTTAATCATGTTAACATGTGCATATTCACGTTGTTTGGCTGGCCTGTGTTGATTTATTAACATGTTTACCATTTTAACAGATCAAGTTAACCAAGGTAAATGCTTGCCTGTTATTGTAATTACTAGCATCATGGCCGTGGTAGCATAGTGAGAGCGCTGATGTTTAGAGCGTGCTAGTTTAGTGTTCCCGCTGTTATCCCAGGGAAAATAACAATTATGCAACCATCATAAATTTGCTAACATTGTTTAAATTTAATGTACATAGTATTTACGTGTGAATAAAGAGTAAAATGGAAATAAAACAAATAGAACAATTCTGTGTCGTTAATAATCTTATATATCAGAACTTTAATACGTACTATACTTTACATGTCATGAGGTACCAAACTGTGATTAATAAATGGTGGAGGGAAAAATAAATTGGACATTATTATTTATACATAAGAACCCCCCTCAAAAAACCACAAACCAATAAAAAACATTAAATTTAGTTAAGGAGGTAGCAGTACATAGTGAATTTACTGCAATCCACCATTTCTTCTAAAAATTTGCATGTCCTGCACATGGCTAAACCCAAAACAAAATGGAGCCAGAACGTCATGGGGGTATTTTTCGTACGTGGATTACTCGTTTAACCGGGGGGCTGTTCCACGAAGCGAGCTAACCTTAAAATCCAGGCCTATTTCGATAATCCCGGTTTAATTTCTCCAAATTCGGTTCCACGAACGAGGCTAACCTGAAGCTCCACTTAATTACTATGTCAACATATGCTCTTGGACAAGCCTGCTCCGTGGCAGGTTAGTTGTGAAGCTTAGTTTAGCTTGATGAATATGATTGGACAAGCCATGTGATGTCACAGCACGACATTCTGCGGGCTGGGATTATTCTGCTGCTGTTCTCTCCCTCTTTCGCACACATCGACCCTCCAAAATAAAATTATTACAGATTACATGCAGGCGATTCTAATTACTTAGAAAGTATAAAATGACAAGGAGTGTATTGAAGACTTTTACATGAATAACCATGGCGTGCCCATTTATTCATAATCCAGTTGATGAGGGAGCGAGTCTCATTCGTAGAGCTTTAAGGCAACAGGTTCCACAATTACTTCGGCCCAGGATAGATCCGTTGCATTTTGCGGATGATTATTTATACAAGCGCTATAGATTTAGTAGACACAGTATTGCATATTTGTGTCAGTTATTGGAACCTTACATTTCTAAAACACACGGCGCTCTAAAGCCCTTACGGTTGCACAGTCTTTGTGTATCGCTTTGCGTTATTTTGCCAGTGGTTCATTTCTGTACAGTGTGGGGGATGCTGAACATTTAAGCAAAGCTACAGTGTGCCGTGAAATCAGGAAGGTTTGCGTTGCATTAAAGTCCTTTTTAAATATATTCATTACCTTTCCTGGCCACGAGGAATTCTTGCCATTAAGGAAACTTTCTTTGGAATTAATGGTGCTTAATCTTTAAACATCTACTCATTTACAGCACATAAATCATTACCTGATAAGTAACTGAATTTAATTTGTCAGGCTTTCCTAACGTCATTGGAGCCATTGACTGTACACACGTGAGGATAAAGGCTCCAGCAGGTCCAACAGAGCCTGATTACATAAACCGCAAATCATATCACAGTATTAATGTACAGGTAAGTACTGAGAATATCTCACATTTATATACAAGAGGTGAAAGTGTAGTCGTCCAACATTAGCAATGTATGTCATTACCATTTCCTAAAATGTTTCAGATGGTATGCACTGCTGAACATCTAATTTCAAACATTGTGGCAAAATGGCCAGGATCAGTACATGATGCCAGAATTTTTCAGTCTTCACTGGCTCAAAGCCTCAGACAAGGCAAGTCAACTAAAATTCACAAATATACTATAGTTTATTATACTACAGTCTAATGTGTCTACTTTCCATTATAGGAATTTTTCCTGGTGTGCTGCTTGGTGACAGAGGATACCCATGTCTACCGTTTCTTCTCACACCATAATACAGATCCTGCAACACAAGCAGAAAGACATTTCAACCATGCACATTGTAAGACAAGGGCACGCGTTGAAATGACATTTGGACAGTTAAAATCCAGGTTTAACTGCCTGCGGCATCTCCGAGTTACACCAGACAGAGCGTGTGACATTGTAGTAGCCTGTGCAGTTTTGCATAATTTGGCAATACTGCAGCAGGAGCGTATGCCAATAATGACGCAGGATGAGCAATGGGAAGAGGGCCTAGCAGTGGAAGACCACATGGACGGTAGAGCTGTGAGAGATGTGTACGCAAACACATATTTTCTGTTGCAAATGTCATTTATTTATTTTTTTTCACAAACAAAGAACAATTAGAGACATTTCTTCATTTTTATTTAATCTTTCATATCCTGTTGGGGGAAGGGGGAAGCATTTACAACAGTGAACAATAAATGTAGACAAAGTGATGTTAACCACTTACATCTCTCTCCAATTTTTTAATTTCAAGCTTCAGTTTTTTTATTTTCAGGTGTCTATATTCGAGGTCTGCTTTTCAGACTTCTATTTCCTGGATCAAATACCTCTTGTAAACAGCACGGATATCTGTCTCATTAGAAGGAAAAAATAATTATTCATTCATTCTTATTAATTACATTAAGCAGTTTATTACTTACCTTCTTCCTTTGACGGTCTTTGAGTACATGTGCGCTGTGCTGATGAGGGCTGAGAGCGTTGCCCACCTGGGTCTTCAGACTCCTGTACACAGCAAATACTGCATGGGTTTATAAGGAAGAGACAAATGTTATTCACTGCAAAATAGTTTAAAGTTCATACGGCTAGCATTTCTGAGCAAACAAACAGTTTCCTCATCCTCCTGTGTCGTGGATGGCCCCGCGATCTGCAAAAAGGGAGCATTTGTTGGTTATATTTACCATGGCCACAATGCAATCAAATTCAACTTGTCACACACAAAGTACGGCATGCAGTGGTATGCTTATTGCTGTACAATGCCTGACTACAAGTGTTAACAGTACAAGTAAAGCTATTTCCATTAGAAGCGGGGCTTAACTTACAGAATAAACTTGAGTGAACAAAAACCACAATACATGACAGAATTAGCAGCAGATAAAGGCATTGGACTGGAACATTAATACACTGCAATAACTGTGGGTTTTATATTTAAAGTATATGATTAAATACAATACTCACAACAGATTCTAATGACTGTTGTTCAGGATCCAAGAGGGTCAAGACGCCATCCACTACTGTAATGCATTACAATATTTGTTTAAGACATTTAACAGAAAGCAAGGCAGAGAGGAGAAACAGAGTAAAGACCTACCATACCTTTAACATATGATTGCACATTACTAGAAGGAAGAACATCTGAGGATGTTCCTCCCTCAATCCCCTCAATAATAGGCCGTGCATAGTTCTGTGTAAGGGCCATCACCTCGGCTGGGGCACAGGCTGCTGGAGGTGGGCCCCCACCGGTTGCAGCAGCCGCAGCAGCTCTCTTTTTGGTGGCTAAATTATACAATGCAAAAGTGGCCTTTAAATTAATTCTTTAAAAATGTAGTTCTAAATTAGATTTACTTTTTACCATTCTGAAGAATATTTTTGTATTTAATCTTCACTTGCTGCCAGTACCTTTTCGTTCCACTCATGTTGCTCCTGAAACCAAGCATTATTAATAATTATATTAATAATTACAATTATATATCACTTTTTATCCAAGATGAACCCATATAATTAACATGCTGTCCTGTTTATCAATGTGTTAAAATAACCTTAAAGTACCTTACAACTGGTAACTAAATGCATATGTAAAAGGAAATTTTAATGACTATACATTTTGAAGACTTGAAACTGTTCTCATTTAGTTGTTAAATAGTTTGACATCCTTAACACAAGTTACTAAACTCATGTTCTTATGCATTTAACTTGTCAGCTATTTTCTGCCATGCAGCCTCACGAGCTTTGATAATACAGCTCGTGTTCCCCTTTCTAGTTATTATAGCTTTGTACTGTAGTACTCATAGGCTTGTAATAATAATTCTTGCTCCGCCTGCGAAAAAAACGCAGCTCTTTCCTTAGTTTCCATTCTTACTTATCCAGCATCGATTAACAAGGCTGCATTTTATATCGCGTGGACGCAAGACGAGCCTCGCTTATCAAGCTTGGCTTGAATTAGCGGAGATTAAATACACCTGAATTTTGTTCGTGGAACTCAATGAGCCTGAAGTGAACTGTTAGGCTAACTCAAGCGAGGCTATTACAAATAATCCTTGATTTTATAAGCTCGCTTCGTGGAACAGCCCCCCGATGTAATTGTTGACGATTTGGCATGATCCTAGATTTGCCGGTTTTTCGAAACTCTTGCTGGATGTGTCATCATAGCAGCAGATCCAAATCCTCAAACCTGCTCGGAGCAAGTTTGTTTTATGTAAACAAGGATTAGCTCGCACACTTAATCAGTGTCAGTGCTTGGAATTCATTCAGTCATGGCTTTGCCGTTCATGGATGAGCTACGAATTGATGGTGAGCAAATTATAAGAGAATGTCATATAGAGAGGGTTTTGAGCGATCAGCAAGATCGTTTATTGCTCCCGGAGGAAATTATTTTCGAAAGATACCACTTTAGCCGACGGGGAATATTGTAACTCAAAGATTTATTAGAACCCTATATTCGAAGTCAAACTAGGCCAAGTCGGGCTCTCACAACCACACAGACCATATGCATTGCTTTGAGTTTTTTTGCAAGCGGCACACACACACACACACACATATATATACATACATATACTGTAGGCTATACGGAAAATCTATCTAAAAGTGCAGTTTGCCAGGCAATTCGTAAAGTCTGTTTGGCTCTGAAATATTTCCTTCGGGTTTTCATAGTGTTTCCTGGACACCTGCGTGTGCAGACAATAAAAGATGAGTTTCATGCCATTGCAGGCACACAGGCAAAAACACCCACAGTTCCATACAGAATCTCACGATTAGCCTAACATTCTCGTTACCCAGAATTTCCAAATGTGATTGGGGCACATGGGACTGATCAGAGTGGAGTTTGATCAAACATTATTTGGAAATTGTATCTCTCTTCCTGATGAATAATCAGACACGGTGTCTTCATTACATATTTGACCTTCGTCAATATCTCGTTGGTCAGACACAGGCTCTAGGGATAGGACATTCCCTGCAACTGACCCAACAAAAAAAATGCCCTCAGAAACAGGGCGATGGGCATTTTGCTGGAGAGCCAACTCTTCTGCAGGGGTTTGGTCTGGACCTCCATTTGTTTTTTGCTTGTCTGCCTTCTTATTAGCTTTAAAATTAATGTTTATTGTATATGATTGTTTATGTCAACAATTCTTTAAAAAGTTATATACCAATATTTGCCAGTTTGAAGTATATTCTTGTACTTCACTTTAACCTGTTCCCATGTGCTCATGTCTGATCTGGAATTATGACATATAATAATAATTATTCTGACACATAGAAAATGAAACCAGTAAGTACAATGCACACTACTTAGCGTTTAATTTGTCAGCCACTTTTTGCCAGCTGTCTTTTCTGGTTTGGGCTACTTTTGCAGTGTTACCCCTTGTGCATATTAAATCTTGAAATTCTTCATATGCAACGAATAAAAGGTCCTGCTCTGCTTGTGTAAAAAAAAATGCACCCGTTCTTTCGTCATTTTGTTGCAGCCTATCAAAGACTTGCTGATCATGTTTTCTAGACTCAATATATATGGGCTTTTCAATTAGCGCGGGCGCGCGCATTCATCTCGGATGATTAGATCCAGCTAGACTAATCTACTACACGGCTGAGTTTGAAAAACTGACTTTTCCCGGATGCGCTTCACCGGGATTAATTCATCCAAGATGAGGCATCTGATCTCGAATGATTTAAGCGACGTACGGAAAATACCCCCATCTCTATTAACTAGTGAATCTTCCTCTGCATTCATTGCTTCGTACTCCTGCACAGCCTTCCCAGCATCTTCCTCTTTCATAGTCAACATCTGGGGCAACTGGACCAGACCAATGAATTGGTGTTGGCTGTCACTGCACCACTGACTGGCTGTTTTTGCGTGTGCAAGGACAGATACCTTAGACAGGAATACAAATTTGGTGCATTTATGTAAATGTGTTTTATGCAATTATTATTGATATATAAAAAAACTGATAAAAAAAAAATGTACGTGTACTTCTGGCGGTATTGACGCATCCTCCCAGTAAAGTATAGTTACGTATTAAAGTTCTGATATATAAGATTATTAACGACACAGAATTGTTCTATTTGTTTTATTTTCATTTTACTCTTTATTCACACGTAAATACTATGTACATTAAATTTAAATAATGTTAGCAAGTTATGATGGTTGCATAATTGTTTTTTTCCCCTGGGATAACAGCGGGAACACTAAACTAGCACGCTCTAAACACCAGCGCTCTCACTATGCTACCACGGCCATGATGCTAGTAATTACAATAACAGGCAAGCATTTACCTTGGTTAACTTGATCTGTTAAAATGGTAAACCTGTTAATAAACCAACACAGGCCAGCCAAACAACGTGAATATGCACATGTTAACACGATTAAGAATATTCCATATCGTTCATAAATGGTAAGACTATAACTAGCAAACGTACCAATTTAGCAATCAGGAAACGACTCCCCGGTTGCACTTCCTGTTGTGACTGAGCGTGCATCTGTCGTCAGTGGCTGAGCGTGCACGGTCTGCAGCCAGACCCTTCTCCCAAATTCAAACAAATTGGTGTCTTTCAAAAAGGGACTAGATTTGGCGCATGTTAAAATAATGAAACTGGATTTCACAACAGCAGTAACACGCGAAAACGTGCCAAACACTGACGTTACGAAACTGAATCGTATTGCTTACCTCGGCCTCTTCATCTTTTTTTTTTCACTTAAGTCGGCTTTAGCAATTTGCACCAGTGGTCTGCTTTCTCCTTTTATCCTCTTCTGCTCCGAAACCCTCCGGCAAAAGAGTGAGCGTGCAGCGCCCTAAAGAGTCCGTGTGGAACGCTCCGGCATGTTAGTTCCGGTTTCCATGCCAGCACATATCGCCGTAAGTAATTAATTCAAATTTTATCGCTCCAGCACAGGGGCCAGGGCCAGTTTTACAGGGGCACAAGCCCCTGGTGGCCCCCGTCTAAAACCGCCTATGCCAGTTGTTTATTAAAGTTGCTTCTTATATTTTCTCCAAAACATTTTAATTATTTTATTATGTATGATTATCAAATTTAAAAAAAAAAAACAAACAAAACATGCTTTCCCCTTTTCACCCTCTCAGGGGCAGAATTTGCAAAAATAATTTCTTAGTGGATAACTATGTTATAAAAAGAACGTATACTCCAATTTCATGTTTCAAGGACCAATGCTTGAGGCAGGGCATTGATATGTCACCCAGTCAGTCACCTTACATTTTTATATATACAGGTGCCGGTCATAAAATTAGAATATCATGACAAAGTTGATTTATTTCAGTAATTCCATTCAAAAAGTGAAACTTGTATATTAGATTATACACAGACTAATGTATTTCAAATGTTTATTTCTTTTAATTTTGATGATTATAACTGACAACAGTGCCTGACTAATACATCAAGAAGAAACGTCTTTTCACCCCTCAGGGGTTGAATTTAGAAAAATCTCTTCTTCGTGGGTGCCTATGTCACAAAAGGTATCTACTGTCCAAACTTCACGTTTCTAGCTCCAGCGGTTTAGGCTGTGCACTGATCTATTAGTCAGTCACCGTACAGTTTTATATACAGATTCAGTATAACACATTGTGGCTTTGAGCTGACATTGATTCAGATCATATACATTTCAAATCTATTTTTTAGCTTGCTAAGGACAGCTTTCTCTACAACATGGTGGTGAAACCACACATATTGGCAAAGTGGTCACAAAATCCCCCAGTTTCTCAGACTTCTAGTTCATGGCTGATTGACTGTTCAGTACTCAACTCATAAAACCTTGTAAATTTTGCCATGAGTATGTGAAATTTTGTATTAACCAATTCAAGAATGTATAGGCCAGTGTAATCTGTTTCTTTGGCACTGGTTAATTCACCAGTGTAAAACTGCATTGTAGAAAGCCAGGATTATCTAACTTATCTTTCTGGAACAGACCATTGCTCTGATGCATTTGTATTTTTTTCATTTAGGTGGCTGTGGATTCTTTCAGCATCTGTTACTCCAAAGAGTGTCAGAAGGTTGACATGAGAAGAAGAATCAAATGACTGATGAAATTAATGATCAGTGTTACCTTTGGCATTGCTACTAATTAATAAAACAATTCCATAAGGTTTCCATTTTATTTTCCTCACTTCTCTCTGTATATGGGGTTTCTGGCCATTGGATGAATATAAAGGTGACTGAAGTTCACTAATTTTAAGGAAACAGACTTATAGAATTTATTGATAAACACAAGAATTACATTCATCTTTATGTTGTGATTTAAAGCTTTTGTTTCCAATGTAATTAAAAGATTAAACAACAAATACAGGTTGACCTGACACAGTCTTGAGCCCGTTACAGAGAAACAATCAATTATGAGAAATAAGGTTGTTAGCTAGTGGATTACTAACTATTTAGGGTTTTAATTTATAGAATCTTGACATGGATGAACAGTTGTACAATACCAAGCCTTTAAGAATGATGTCTGATGCTTATGGTGTTGTAGTTAAGGGTTTGAGCAGTGAAGTCTGCTTGCCCTGTCCATATTGTGGTGATGCCTTCTTCAGAACACTGTTAGGCTCTTTGCTATGTCCTCTGCAACTTCATAGGGAAAAGCAGAAATCCTAGAACACAAATGTAGGTGAAGAAGTTCCTTTGAAGGGCTGCTGCTGCTTTTCAGTCTGCTCATACTGAGCTCAGTCACTGGCATTGAGTTGGACTAGGAAGTGATGATCTTAAAGCTTGTTCAGGGTGTCCACCCCTAAGGCTCTATGGAGTGCAGCTTCCAGGCTAAAGAACATTTGTCAGTGTTTTGTGCCACAGAGAGTGGAGGGCTTTATGGCTCAAGGAGACAAAGGAGATAGATGTATTCAATTTTAAAAGAAGATGCAACTGGATCAAAGTTACATATTGTCTAATTATGGATGCATTATTTTGTCCATCACATTTAGCTAGATTTCAATTTGCAATTACTAGCCTAAAATTAATGTCCTTTTTTCTGAAAGAGTGTCTGCAGAGGTGTCACCTCAACTCTGATTTATGTCTTTATTATCAGATGAAGTACAGAGCTGACTAAACTTGGTAGAGCTGCAGTTTAGCCATTTACTTTAGTGTTCACTCTAGAATGCAAGCAGATGTCACAATACATCTGATGTAATAACATGCCTTGTTTGTAACAAAAAGACTAGCCAAGAGCTTATATATGGTGGTATGGTAGAGAGGAAAGTTATGAGACTGTAATTTATTGCTGCTTTCATTTAGTTTGGTTTGATGCTGGAAGTAGGTATGTCATTCCTGTGGTGAGTCACTGTGGTGCCACCTGTGGGTGTTTAATTGGTACATATGTTGTTGCAGTGCTGTGAGTTGTTTGAGCCAGAAGTTGGGTATGCCTTCTGGACTGCAAGTCTTCCTCTGTTAGCGGTGGTCCCATGCATGGCTTTTTATTTCTTTAAGTATCTCCTCAGGCCATTCTATGATATTAATTTTCCTTCCATGTGTGTCTGTAGTTAGCTTAACACAATAAAATTTTTATTGTGCTCTTCTTTCTATGTTATTCTCCAAAATTAGTGTGGTGTAGTTACTTAAAAGGTGCCCCATTCAATATGTTGTAAAACTTTTTTTGAGTTGTACCTAAATAATTATGTCGTACATCTTCTCATTGTGATTTTGTTTGTTTTCTCTTAACTGTTGAGCTTCTTCAAGGATTTGAAGTTTGTTATTTGCTATTGTGAAATTCAAATCTTCATTGGTTAAAAGGCAATACTGTGATTTCTGATGTTGTATTTTGGCTTGAAACTTGTGCAATTTCACTACTTTCATGGAGGCCTTGATGAACGACACTTCCATACATAGATTATTTTTCTTCAATTCATTTCATCCATGGGGACCATACTTTTGTCTATTTCTCCTTACTCTAATTTTCCTCAGTTACATTATTTTAGAAATGATGAGCTTTGCTACAATGTTTTGATCCGTTTCACTGTGGTTATACCTATTATAGACTGTTAGATTGGCTTTATTTCAGTCATGGCCTAGTTTACCATAGGTACTGGATATGATAGTTTTAAGAATATTCTCACTAACTTCTCTCTGTATTTTTTGTAGTTATCTGTATTGATCAAGTGCAGAAGCTCCCCTTTTACCCCTTCTGGCCTAAGGCATTTTCAGCATTACTGTGCCTAAGTTATACACCCAAAAATAAATACCTATTATTCTGCTTGTGTAATAAAGGAGCTGCAAGTGACTGAACAATAGGAAGTATCAAACTCCATATTTTTAAAAGAAAGTCCTTATATGAATGAAACTTTGTTTCACAGCTATATTGACTAAATACAACATAAAAATTAGGTGTTTTAGTAATATTTCCCACAAAAAAATATTTTGCAGTAAATAACCAAAATAATTTACAACGCACTGTGACCCGACATTTGCGCGAAAAACATATGAGCGCTGACAAAATAGCGCCGATTAAAACGCGGAGTCAAAATCGCACCGACAAAAATCGCACAAGTTTCATTAAATATGCATTTCTAGTTTAAAGCATATAGTGAACTCTCGTTTATCACGGTTAATCCGTTCCAGACTCTACCTTGATAAATGAATTTTCGCGAAGTAGGATTCTTTATTTATAAATCGAATATTTTCACAGTTAGAGTATAGAAAACCTGTTTACGACTTTCTAAGTATGTTTTTTAACATTATTAGAGCCCTCTAGACATGAAATAACACCCTTTAGTCACCATTACACTCGTATTACCCAATATATTAGACAAAATAAGAGAAAATAAGACATATTAGATGTTACAAATATCATATTACTAGGCGCACTCGCCTTTTAAGGCGACCGACTTTTATCCTCCTTTTTGTGCGCTCCATGTGTACATCAGGCATGTAAGTGTAGGGAATGAGAACATCAAATTGCCCATTCATTAAATCTCCTGAAAACCTAAGTATTTTTTATCCCCTCAAGTGTCTGTCCAAAGTCGTACAATGTCAGCCCGAATCTGTACCGCTAAAGACGGAGTTTCATGCACTAAATAAGCTATAGATGAGAATAAGCAAGCACCATCTCCCCTGATATTTACTACGCAGTAAGGCATTTGTACTGCATCAACATTATTACCAGAGACATAATTTTGTCTATTTTTCCAGCGCATCGCGCATAAAAGCAAGGGAATGATGACAGCACCAGAACTCTGCTCACATTGCGTGACTTCATACCTCACGCCGCAAGTAGTAAGTCTGTAAAAAGCGGAATACCGCTACGCTTTGCACTCACGGGATGGAAGGACAATCCTGAATGCTTTTATATAGTAGGTTATTGTACTGTACATTTAATTACACACAACCACTAACCTATGAATGCACAACCTCAGTAGGAGAGTCTTCAGAGGTGGTGCAGTATCTTCAGCAGGTGCGTTGTTGTCTTCAGTGAAGAAGTACTAGGCAGTGGGTGTCTGGATGCGAGGCTGAAGAACATCTTGATAGGCAGTTGCTGGCACTGACTTTTCATATGCGTGAGGAGGCTTTTGTAGGGTATTGCCATCTTTAATCATATCCAAGAGTTTCACCTTCTCCTGGATAGTAAGCATCTTCCTCCGGCGCTTAGTTTTATTGTCAGAAGGCTTAGAAAAAGCAGCACGTTTAGGAGCCATCGTAGAGCTTAGATAAAAGTTCTCAGAAAGCGCATGCGTAGTGACGTAAGCGTGTATGAGAAAAAAATCACGATAGAGTGAAGCCACAAAGTCGAAGCGTGATATAGCGAGGGATCACTGTATAATAATGTTTATTTTAGAAGTCAATATTATGAGACGCGGCATGCCATCAGCATGGCACGCAGATAGTCCTTAAGATCACGCCCTGCATATGTAGGAAGAATTGCAGCAGGACGTCTTGATAGTTGAGCGTATTTAGACTTGCTGGCTGCCTGACTACTGGTAATTCCGCTTTGTATACGACGCGTTATGCCAACCCTCGACTGAGTTATTTATTCGCGACATGCCATCAGCAGTTATAACAGTTATAACCTAGCACATAATATGTACATAATGCACACATACGCATCACCCTCTCTTGGCCTCTCTCGCTCATTTGTCCGTCACGGTTTTGTCGGGCACTTTTGTCGGTGAACCCAATACACAACCATGGAATCAAATTTCTTGAGTGCTTCAATCTGCCAACTATCCTTGTACCAAGTTTAGTTTGCATATTTCCTAGCATTGCAAATTTCCATTGTTTGCCACAAGGAACCCATCCTGCACTCCCCCTTTTGGAAACATTTAGTCTCTTGCACCTAAACAAGCCCTCCTGTTTTATTATCCTTTATTTGGAAATTCTGTATTTGTCTAAAAAAAAAAGTATCAGTACAAAACCTTCTCTTTACCCTCATCTGAACACTGGACTGTGTCCATTTCTCTTTTTTGTCTTGCTCCAGTTGCACTTTTAATATAGGTTTAGCCAGTGACACTGTTTATCTGGACTGACACCATATAGGTCTTCTTTTCTTCATTTAAAAATGTTGCAATATCTAAATAAAAATCACCTAGCTGAATGAGTCAAAAGGATGGACACTTTTTAATCCAGGGAAACAAGTGCTGAGAATTGATTACTTTTTTTTAATTCTTTTTATTCCATAAGAGTAGTTTGGCTTTGAAGAAATTGGGTATGAAACTTAATCAATGAAGCCCACCACATGAAGGTACTTGTCAAGATGTCAGTTGTTCAGAGGGTTCAATTTCTCTCTTCTTCCCCTGACAAATTTCTCCTTCAAGGCATCTTCCTTCTCTCATATGAACTGCAGAATGTTTCTTAAGACTGGTTACATAAGAAAATTGTCTGCCGCATTTAGAACAGCAATATGGCTTCTCTCCTGTGTGAATTCGTGAATGTCTTTTAAGACTGCTCATTTGTGAAAACTGTTTGCCACATTCAGAACAGGAGTAACGTTTTTCTCCAGTGTGAATTCCTTTGTGGCCCAAAAGATTGCCGATTTGTGAGAACCGTTTACCACACTCAGAACAGCAATATGGCTTCTCTCCTGTGTGAATTCTTGTGTGGATCTGAAGAGTACTTCTCAGCGAAAATTTTTTGCCACATTCCAAACAGGAATATGGCTTTTCTCCTGTATGAATTCTTGTGTGGCTTCGAAGATAGCTTCTGTCAGAGAATTGTTTGCCACATTCAGAACAGTGAAATGGCTCCTCTCCTGTGTGAATTCTTTTGTGGCCCCGAAGATGTGTGGATCGTGAAAATTCTTTGCCACATTCAGAACAACTAAATGGCTTCCCTTCCGTGTGAGTTTCTGTGTGCCTCAAAAGACTACTCCTGACAGAGAATTGTCTGCCACATATAGAACACACAAATGGCTTTTCACCTGTGTGAATTCTAGTGTGTCTCTGAAAAGAACACCTACGACGGAATTGTTTACCACATTCAGAACAGCAATACAGCTTCCCTCCAATATGAATTCTTTGGTGCCTCTGAAGTTTACTGCTGCTACAGAAATGTTTGTTACATTCAGAACAGCAATACAGCTTGCCACCAGTTCGAGCTTTGTTGTGGTTTAAAAGACTACTCCTGTCAGAGAATTGCACACCACATTCAGCACAACAAAATGGCTTTTCTCCCGTGTGAATTCTTTGGTGGGTCTGAAGATGGTGTTTTTGTGAAAACTGTTTGCCACATTGAGAACAGCAATATGGCTTCTCTCCTCTGTGAGTTCTAATATGTCGCAGAAAATTACTCCTGTGACAGAATTGTTTGCCACATTCATTACAGCAAAATGACTTCTCTCCTGTGTGAAGTTTTTTGTGGTTGTTAAGATGGCTTTTTTGTGAAAACTGTTTGCCACATTCAGAACAACTATATGGTTTCTCTCCTGTGTGAATTTTTTTGTGGATCAGAAGGTTACTCCTGGTAGATAATTGTTTGCCACATTCGGGACAGCAGTGAGATTTGCTTCCTGTAAAAAGTTTGAAAGAAAAAATTAAAGAAACATTTTTAAATTCAATTTTCTAGTACTAAAATTACATCACAGCATTAAATAAATGATAGTTAAGCATCCTTTGATAAGCATAAGGAATTGCAAAACTTCAGTGGCATGTGGAAAGACACTCACCTTGTTCATGTTCTCTTCTATATTACAACTACTCATCACATAAGCACAATTGTTGTAGCCAAGAAGGTGAAATAGTAGCATAAAGTAGATCACGTGTGACAAATCAAATTGAGAAGAATATTGGTCACATTTTGCTAACTACGTTGCTAACTCATTTTGTCATCATATTCATTATTCATAAATCATACCTATTGCAACACTGAAAAGTGTTTAATTTATAAAAACATCCTGTCATGTCAATCATGTGAAATGTACCCCTTATAATCAGAATGTGTCCCGATATTTCTCCCCACTAAGACTAAAGACAACTGACTCCAAAATGTCTTATTTAAATCAGCAAAGCAAAACAAAGTGATGTGTTAATGCACATGTCTACATATGCTGCAGTGGTCTGGAAGAAAAACTGGAGAATGAGAAATATTGGATCAGCACAGTTATGTGTCTACTTTCTGCAATGAAGGTGAGTGGGCAGGGGACATCAGAACCGTTCAGGTTTGTGACACACTGGTGACCTTTATAATCTCCATTATAATATTAACGGGTATGCACTGTAATGATTTGTTTAGGCTAATCAAATCAAAATCTGCTGTTTTACTGTGGATTGAATCTTATTCCTGTATAAATACAAAGGTTGTCTGGTTTAATTATTTCCATCATAGCATTGCAACTGGAAAACTCAAGCACACCAAGACTGAGTAATGAAAAGCAGCTAACAAAAGTAAATTAAACCTGAAGGGAGAAATGAGTTACTTAAGTCTACCATTAAGACAAGCCTCTCTAGTGCACTCTTTCAGTATGTTTTCTTTAATTAAATTAAGTGAGTCCTACAAAACATTGTACTTTTAACTTTCAGGTTCTATCCAATTCAGTATTGCAGGTACTTTTCATTGATCCATTGCAAAATCATTATGTGTTATTTTCATACCCCAAAATTAGTACTTTGTCCATATAAAATTCACCAATCTCCAATTTAAAAATGAAAGAAGATTGATACCTCTCTCACATATATCTTATGTACTTCTAGATTAAAATGAAATAAAAAAAAAAAAAATTGTGATATCATCACTCGGCCTATTCAAATGGCAGCACACAGGCTGCATGCAGACAAGAAGCAACCTCCGAGTGGCTAAGCCCATGATACCGCTAGAAACATAGAGAGAAACCGTGAGAAACACACTTTGTGAGCCTTCAGAAATCCGTACAGTAGTACAGACCATGAATGCAATATTCCATGTTACCTAGAAACATTACACCCACATTGCAGCATGCTGTTGTGTGTCTACAAGTGGTGGTAGTAATCTATGATACTGTGAAGACCTATTGAAGAAGCCACTTCTCTGGGGGAATCTCTTCCTGCTCTTTTACCATTCACTCCTCCCTGACCCTGATCCTGTCACTCAGCTCTCTATAGGAAGGTGCCATGAGCCCATGCTTTCCCCCTAGACTCCACCTCCCACACCTATGAAGTAGCGGGACACATCACAATATCAACACACATGTGAAGATTTAAAACAAGTCTATGTTCTTTCAGTGTGCTGAAGATGTTGTATTTGTGTATGTTAGCTACTGTTATCACATGTTATTGGTTTGTACACAGATAGCTTTGATAGCATGGATAGTTTTATTTTATTCTGTTAAATGCACTTGGTGATGTAACTGGGTCATATATATAGGCAGTGGCACAATTAAATCAGTGCTACCTTGCATTAAAAAGATAATGGGCACAGTGCTTTAAGTAGTGAGAAAAACACCATGTAAAAATAAATAATTGCTATTATTAAATGACCAAAATATTAATTATATTTCAAAAGGGAAACAACTGTTATTGCTAATATTGTGCACTATTTTGTTTTATGCACTTTGAGATGTGCATAGGTCAGATATGACCAAAATGTTTATTTTTCTTATTTCAAAAGTGGAAAAAAAAGTATTGCTACTACCTTAGATTCTGTGCCTGTGTCAGATATGACAATTTTAAAAGGGAAACAAAGATTAAACATTACTTGTTTTCAATGTATTAATTTGTGCTGGTTTAAAATTTGGCATTTTTAGAAGCTTACCCACCAGCTAAATTTCTTTGTTTGAAAATCTGGTCCGACTGAATTTGTAACTGAATAGCCCTGATGTACACCATTACATAAAGACCAAGTAAACCCTGAAAGATGTTATAAATTGATAAATAAAACGAGACCAATCTAAACTAAAACAACACTAAAGAGATGCACAGAGGTGGCTTGTTATATGAGAAGGGGAACTTAAACAAAACACAAAGTGAAGTGGTGAGTTAGCTGGGACTCTCATTTTCCCTTAGGTGCAACTTCTGAGGCCATAGAGCAACAGACATAGGAGAAGATGAATCTCTGCAGCGGAGTTCCAGAAGTATAAACAGAGAGAGAGAGAATGAATCTCAACATATTAGAAAAGTGTTATAAACACATGAGTAAAGTAGATTCTATATTTTACTAAACATAAAATGTAAGAGTTATGGTTAAAAAGACTCATGTCTACATATTCTTTATTATTCTCAATGAACTAGAAACCAACAATAGTTCATTAAGCCAAAGGTTAGACATGCATGAGGGCTGGAGAAAGATGGGCCCCTCACATAGAGAGGGAATGTGAACCCTTTGGCTGTAAATTATAGTAGCAAGCGCTGAGCTAGTAAGGATAGGCCTTGTCAAACAGAAATGATGGACAGAGAGGGGTTTTGACATCCCCTCAGTTAACAAGTATTGGTAGAATTAAGAGCAGTGAAATGAAAGGAGTCAGATGAGGATGAATAATGGCTTGTATAAGAATTGTAGTAAATGTAAGAGATATCTATAGCTGCTCACTCAGTCTATCTGAATTGAGCCTGTATGTACATCTTGATTCTGCTGCCAGTCCTGAGGCTCCTATATCTTCTATGGGGATAAGGGTGCTCATGTTGCCTAATCTGCTTCAACAGAAACAAGCTCAGGAAATATAAAATAGAAGCCATCTACTGGTAGTTGTTCACCTCAAAATCACAAGACAGATGCCTTTCTGAAGTAAGGACTTTACTATTTCATGGTAGGAAAGAACATATTTCTTATATTTGTGGTGCCTGAACGGTGATAGGCTTCTGGTAACTTAGTCCTTATTCTGAACTCCATCCATCCTCTTCCGCTTATCCGAGATCAGGTCGTGGGGGCAGCAGCTTGAGCAGAGATGCCCAGACATCCCTCTCCCCGGCCACTGCTTCTAGCTCTTCCGGGGGAATCCCGATGCATTCCCAGGCCAGCTGGGAGACATAGTCCCTCCTGCATGTCCTGGGTCTTCCCCGGAGCCTCCTCCCGGTTGGATGTGCCCGGAACACCTCACCAGGGAGGCGTCCAGGAGGCATCCTGATCAGATGCCCGAGCCACCTCATCGGACTCCTCTCGATGCAGAGGAGCAGCGGCTCTACTCTGAGACCTTCCCGGATGACTGAGCTTCTCACCCTATCTTTAAGGGAAAACCCAAACACCCTGCGGAGGAAACTCATTTCAGCCGCTTGTATTCGCAATCTCGTTCTTTCGGTCATTACCCATAGCTCATGACCATAGATGAGGGTAGGAACATAGATTGACTGGTAAATTGAGAGCTTTGCCTTACAGCTCAGCTCCTTTTTCACCACGACAGACCGATGCAGAGCCCGCATCACTGCAGACGCCGCACTGATCCGCCTGTCGATCTCACGCTCCATTCTTCCCTCACTCGTGAACAAGACCCCGAGATACTTTAGCTCCTCCACTTGGGACAGGATCTCGCTCGCAACCCTGAGAGGGCACTCCACCCTTTTCCAGCTGAGGACCATGGTCTAAGATTTGGAGGTGCCGATTCCAGCTGCTTCACACACAGTTGCGAACCGATTCAAAGAGAGCTGAAGATCATGGCCTGATGAAGCAAACAGGACAACATCATCTGCAAAAAGCAGTGACCCAATCCTGAATCCACCAAATCGGACCCCCTCAACACCCTGGCTGCGCCTAGAAATTTTGTCCATAAAAGTTATCAACAGAATCGGAGACAAAGGGCAACCCTGGTGAAGTCCAACTCTCACTGGAAACAGGTTCGACTTACTGCCGATAATGCGGACCAAGCTCTGACACCGGTTGTACAGGGACCGAACAGCCCTTATCAGGGGGTCTGGTACCCCATACTCACAGAGCACCCCCCACAGGATTCCCTGACTGACATGGTCAAACGCCTTTTCCAAGTCCACAAAACACATGTAGACTGGTTGGGCAAAGTCCCATGCACCCTCCAGGACTCTAAGGGTGTAGAGCTGGTCCACTGTTCCGCGACCAGGACGAAAATCACACTGTTCCTCCTGAATCCGAGGTTCAACTATCTGACGGACCCTCCTCTCCAGAACCCCCGAAAAGATTTTTCCAGGGAGGCTGAGGAGTGTGATCCCTCTGTAGTTGGAACACACCCTCTGGTTCCCCTTCTTAAAGAAGGGGATCACCACCCCGGTCTGCCAATCCAGAGGCACTGTCCCCGATGTCCATGCGATGTTGCAGAGATGCGTCAACCAAGACAGTCCTACAACATCCAGAGCCTTGAGGAACTCTGGGCATATCTCATCCACCCCCGGGGCCCTGCCACCAAGGACTTTTTTGACCACCTCGGTGACCTCAGTCACAAAGATGGGGGAGCCCACCTCTGAGTCCCCAGGCTCTGCTTCCTCATTGGAAGGCATGTTAGTGAGATTGAGGAGGTCTTCGAAGTACTCTCCCCACCGACCCACAATGTCCCAAGTCGAGGTCACCAGTGCACCATCCCCACCATATACAGTGTTGACACTGCACTGCTTCCCCCTCCTGAGACGCCGGACAGTGGACCAGAATCTCCTCAAAGCCATCCAAAAGTCGTTCTCCATGGCCTCCCCAAACTCCTCCCACGCCCAAGTTTTTGCCTCAGCAACCACCAAAGCCACATTCCGCTTGGCCTGCCGTTACCTATTAGCTGCCTCCAGAGTCCCACAGGACAAAAGGGTCCGGTAGGACTCCTTTTTCAGCTTGACGGCATCCCTCACCGCCGGTGTCCACCAATGGGTTCGGGATTGCCACGACAGACACCGACCACCTTACGACCACAGCTCCGGTCAGCTGCCTCAACAATAGAGTTACGGAAATGGCCCATTCCCCCACCTCCCTCGTGACATGGTCGAAGTTCTGCCGGAGGTGTGAGTTGAAGCTACTTCTGACCGGGGACTCTACCAGACGTATGCCCTCTAGCACCCCCTCCAGGGACTCCAAAAAGGGTGGGTACTCCAAACTGCTGTTCAGCGCATACGCACAAACAACAGTTAGAACCTGTCCCCCAAACCAAAGGCCGGAGGGTGGCTACCCACTCGTCCATCGTGTAAACCCCAATGAACAGGCTCCAAGTCGGGGGGCAATAAGTATGCTCACACCCACTCAGTGCCTCTCACCGGGGGCAACTCCAGAGGGGTAGAGAGTCCAGCCCCTCTCATGGAGATTGGTTCCAACAACAACAACATTTATTTATATAGCACATTTTCATACAAATTTTCATAACAAATAATGTAGCTCAAAGTGCTGTGCGTCGAGGTGAGCCCAACTATATCTAGACGAAAAAACCTTATTCTGAACTGTGAAACCTTGAACCTGGACTGTTATATTTAAACATTACCTCTAGCTGATGTTTAAATTGGTTAATATTTGTGATCTCTTCATATAACATAATTTGTTGGCCTTATGTATTGTTTAGATTATGTATCTGGGTTGGGTGGATTGTATTGTAGGGATTTTTTGTTTGTGGTATTGTTAATACACTTTACATAACTGATTTCTAAGTGCTGGTCTGAGATTATTAGTGTGTGTCAATATGGTGAATGTTTTTCACAAAGCATCAAACATTACTAATCTTTTCTGTGAGTAAGACAGCAGTTTCTGACATAACCAGATTACTGGGGAGAGGTACAACATGAATAGAATTAAACCTCTTTAGTATCAAGCAGACCAGAATACTGTATGTGGTGACCTAACTGAGGTCTTCAAAATTCTGAAAGGCATCAATGGAACTGATCCAGAAAAAATATTTTGATTAAATAGCAAATCACTAATAATATATAATTGAACATACAGCACCAGTGGAAGTTTAAAGATAAGTTATTTATTTTTCAAGTTAAATGTTACTTTACAATCATGGTATATATTAATTTGCCACCAGAACTTGTGTTCTAAAATAAAGCATTTTTCCATTAATTAAAAAATCCTTGTCCTTGTCTATTTTTTCACCTTACAATGTGGCTTAAGGTACTAAGTAGGACTGAGCTGATAGCTGATGATATCATCCGTTGCCTATTGGACAGGCAGAGTCAATGTATATAACATTGTTGTTTGGTTTCAAACATTTGCAGAAACTTCCTCAAAGTGCCAAACTGCTGCCATTACTCTTTTTTTTAAAAAAAATATCACATTGTTCAAAAGAAAGGTTGTCGGGCACTCATATTCACAGCAGGAGGCATGCGAGAGTCCAGAGTTTGAGAATTGCTCATGCAAGTCACACAAGTTGGAATTCGTTTAAAACTCTGGCTGGTTTGCACATTTCAAACGATTACCTAAGACTGCTAAGTTGCAAAATGGAATGTCAGTTTATACAGTGGATTTCCACCCTAATGCAGCTTGACAGCAACGTTGCAATATTTTTCAGTGTTGCGGGGTAGGTGGAGTTTATCTTTGAGGTGTTATCTATACTAATAAAAGGCAAAGCCCTCAATGAATGACTGACTGACTCACTCACTCACTAACTCACTCATCACTAATTCTCGAACTTCCTTTGTATGTAGAAGGCTGAAATTTGGCAGGCTCATTCCTTACAGCTTACTTACAAAAGTTAGGCAGGTTTCATTTCGAAATTCTATGCGTAACGGTCATAACTGGAACCTACTTTCGTCCATATACTGTATAGATACGGCCATAGCCTGCAGCTCGGTCTCCGTGTGAGGCAGAGTTGCGTCTCGCATCATCACGCCTCCCACGTAATTGAGTGCCTGTCCATATAAGGTAAATATTTGCGGGTGAAGGACAGTGCTTAGCATATTCATAAGTGCAGCTACTGCGGAAACCCTCCCTCAGCGAAAGTGCGAGAGAAACTTTTAAGTGCCGGGTCTGAGCTAAAATTAAATAAAGCCGTGGACATCGCAAGATCGCACAAGATATTCGCGAGATACAAGTTTAATCTGATGGTTTTGCTGCTTCCAGGCATGTATTTTCGTATTAAAGCATTTAACCAATCACATTTCAGCCATCATTTGTTGCCAGGCAGAGAGGCCTTTACAATCCGTTCTGCAGGCCCTCTAACACAGAATAAATGTCGATTAAACTGCTGCTTCAACCAATCAGATTTTGAGTTGGTGTCAGTGAGGCCCTCTAGCAGGCGTACGGCAACGTTACCGTATTCAGACCCATTGATTGGATAGAAGCCGATATGAGGAACTCTACGAGGCCACTGAACGCACCGCAGGCGCTCCGAGTGCAAGATCCTCGCACGCACTACCGCCAACTCCATGGCAGGATTCTGGACAATATTATTTGCTAGACACAGACCAGATTTCAAGACCACAAAAAAGTGATGTTTGTCACGCTCCTCGACCCCCAGAAGTTTGCAGCCTTCTCCAGTTTAACACAAGAGCCACGAGGCAGTTTTTGAACTGTCTCGGCTAAAAACAGAACTGACTGTAATGTATGCCATGGATGGTTTTGCAGGAAAATCTCCCACTGATCTCCTTGACTTCCTTCATTAGAAAAATCTGAATGAGAGCATGGGGCAGCTGTGCACATTGTTATATTTGGCGGTAACCATTTCCGTGTACACTGCTTCTGTCGAGCGGACATTTTCAGCCCTAAAGTGAATTAAAACTTATGCCAGAAATACGACAGGGCAGGTTTGACTTTCAGCATTAGCTTCAATGGCGATAGAAAGGGACTTTTTGATGGAACTGAAGCGCATGGATAATCTGTACGACAGAGTAATTGAACTGTTTTTGAGGAAAGAGAGGAGGATGGATTTTGTTTACAAATAATCCGAATTTTTGGTGAGTAAAATGTTGTGATTTTCCTAAATAATATTACAAGTTTATGAGTTATTATTGATGTTTTTTATGTGTTTCGTGGTTGTAGCTGCAGTAGAAAGGAACATGTTCACCCCGGTTTGTCTATTCAATAAAGGCATTTATTGTGGCTACAGGAGTTATCTATCTGCGATGCAGTGGCTCTTTATCCTGTATTTCTGCATATTAAGATGGTTTTTATGATCATAAATTAGTTTTTGAGGGGCGGGTTGATTCAGACGGAGCACTACTGAATACCTAGGTGTGAAATGCACGGTCCGCCACTGGACCAGATGATACGTAAATTTGATGAACATTACAACCGAACATTGCACCGAACCGTTCTTATTACAAGGTCTTCCTTGCTTTACCGCTGGCTGCTTCTTTCTATTCACCTTCCTAGCTCTTTATTTAAACAGTTTTCCTTCTCACTTTTCCGCTCCTTCCCTGTCTTCTCCCTTTTCGTTCAAAATACGCGCCTCCTTGTCTTTTTACAGTCAGCTCCCCTTATGTCACACCATGGTATGTTTAGCACAAGTTAATACCGGGAATGCCTGTTAAACATCTTACATTCACGAGTAGCGTTTTGCGCAGTGAACATTTCCATGAATGAAACCTGTTATCTTTACAATGGTTGACAAACACGGAATGTAACTTCAAAACAACACGTCCTCCAAATACGAACCTGATTGAAAGAAATAATGATAATCAAATCCTTGATGACAGCAACACTCATAACAGTGACAAAACAATTACATTGACAATCATGTTATGTTATTTTTAAAATGTTTCCTTTACTTTTTCATAACTTCTTTAACACACTACTTCTCCACTGCGAAGGGCGGGTATTTTGCTAGTATTTTATATAACCTATGCTGTGAGGTTCTGGTGCATCGCTAGACAAGGAAAATGGCGGTGTGATGGTGCTTGTTTGGTCTTGCGGGCAGTGCTTAAAGTGAGACAGGGAATCCCCCCTGTGGGCGGGAGCCCTCCCTGCAGCATGGAGGTGCCACGAAGACCAGCAGGGAATCATGGACAATGGAGTTTTCATCCAGAGCCCTGCTGGATACCACAGGGGCCATTAGAGGGAGCTGCAGGGAGGAACAAAGAGTCATATGTGCCCTATAACCCGAAAGTGTGTCATAGGCAAAGCGACAGCAGACGTGACGTACTTCCGGGATGAAGAAAAGGACTTTTTATCTGACCCAGAAGTGATAAGAATCACATGAACTGGGGATTGGAACAGACTGTGACAGGTCCCAGACAGCGAGCTGAGCTGGGTGGAAGGGTGGCAATGCGTCTGGGAGTGGAGGATTGATTATTGTATTTGTGATTGATTATTGGATGAGTATAGTGGAGAGGAGGGTGCTTTGTGCACTGTGCTGTGTTAATAAAGTCAACATTTTGACTTTTACTTGGTGTTTGATGTCTTGGGCAAGGGTTCAAGGGAGCGGTAGAGTCCCCTATCTGTCACACCCCTCACTTAGATATCATATACTATACTATACATATGTATACCAACTTCCAAGGGGAAACCTTTCACCCCATGATAGAAAAGTAATAACATATTGGGAGGAAGAACAAGATGCTGACTAAACAGAGTACTGCCAGTAATTTGGTTCCCATTCAAGCACTCCTTGTGGCGCAACAGCAATGTAATTGTAATATGTACACAAAACAAATGTATCAAAAATTGATTTTATTATAAATCAAAGCAGTGTCTTACATTTTTTAATGTATATGGCTACTGTCCTATTCACAGGGTTTATCAAAGCTATTGAGGCCACTCCTCAATAATTAGAATGACTGCAATAAAAGCAAGACATTGTTTGGTTTGTAAGTGTCATATAATCAAAAGATTTGCACTTTTACAGTATGTGTGCTGCGACTACAGTAATAAGAATATAAGTTTAATGTCGCTGTGCTGTGTACAAAAATTTTACAAATCCACTCACATGTACAGGACAGGCCAAAGTTAGCACACGGGGCTCTCAGCATTTAGAATTGCTAGGCCAAGCATAGGACAAGATAGACAAAGACAACTGGAGGAATGTATAGTCAGCAAAAAATCTTCTTTCCTTGTTTGGAAATGGACTATTTGCTGACGTGGAGGCCTGCACGTGGAGGAACCAGTATAAAAGACTTGGACATCAGCCAAATACTTTGAAGAAGATGGACGGATGGGTGATAACGTCATCCATCTTGAAAATCCTTTCAGCGCAATGACAAAAATGACAAACTATACACAAAGTGTTGTCATGGCTTCCTCGTCTGTTATGCTGCGTAAATCGTCATTAAAGAAAGCTATTTTCTCTTATATGATCTTTACAGCCTTATCACTATGGGAGGGATATTGCCTTTTAATATCATATCTATATAGTTTTTGGTTACTTAAAACGCCACAATTACAAAAGAACTTATTCCAACAAGGGAGCTAACGACCCCTACAGGAACAACTACATATGTGTTTGAGAGAGCTGGTGATAGTGAATCCCTATGTAGAGAATCATATGCAGAATATTGTGGGGTGACTGGTAATTGGTACCACTCAAGTCTTTGTCTGTATAGGATTACTGTGTGTGCGTTAATCTTCAAGGATGACAGCAGATAAACCGAATAAACATTCTTAGTAGGTTTCACAAATTTCATGCTAATAAATTTGCATTTTGTATTAATAATTCAATGTTCTTATATTAATAAATTATATTATGCAAATAACTTTGCTTGCATTCCATGAGTTTTGTGTGTGGAACCCCCACAAGAGGGAGGACCACACTGACATCACCGCTGAATGACTTTCTTCAGCCTTTATATATGTTATGGGATGACGAGGTCCTCACTGTATTCTGAGTATTGAAGCCAGCACCCCATTTTGAAGCCTGTCTGTGGAGCTTGAGGTCAGGATGCCTGGAGTTAAGCATCTCTTTAGGAATACTTTTGAAGATCCTGGCCTGGACTTTTCAAGGCCTTTTACCTCTTTTTGCTATTTTTGTGTAACCAGTTAACAGTGGAGGAACATGAATATTGCACACCAAAGATATTGGTGGATAGAACATCATGGTTTAGGGCTACTGTGCTTCCTTGGGGCTTGGACAGGTTGCTTTTGTTAAGGGAATGTTGAATACAAAAGGTTATCAAGAAAACTAATAGGAGATTGTCTTGGTAGTGGACATTTAGTAGAAGGTGAGCCAAAATATACAAAGCAATGAAAAAGTGAAAGGCACACAAAAAAGGAAGCTATTGTCTGAGAATGGCCAAACTGTGTCCAGAGCTAAACGAAAATAGAGATGTTGTGGCCTGACCTGAAGACAGAGGACCAGGAAAAGAATCCCAGAGAAATCAATGAATTGAAAAGCTTTGGAAAGAAGGAATGGACTAGACTGTGAATGTTCCAATGATGTCTTCAGGACTGAAGAGAGGTTGTCTAATTATTTGTATATTAATACTTTAAGATGACCGTGTTACCTGCTATTGGGGTTTAATTTAAAAATAAAACCACATAATTAAGAGGAATTAATGAAGAAATCCAGTGAATCTCAGATGGTTCACAAACATTTTCTTGCAACTGTACTTTTCTGTAGCATTCTATACAGAGGACAGGCTTAGAGCATTTACATAAAGTTAAAATAATAATACGAGAAGAATAAAGAACATTGAATTATTAAACCTTACAACATTATAAAATATGCTTACTTTTTCTATACTTGCTTGTAGGTGGTAGCTGATTTTCCTCAGTTCTAAAAAAAGAAACTTCTGGAGTCGTTTTTACATCAGTTTGTAAAATTTCAGACTTCAAATTGTTGGCAAGCTCTGTTGAGGAGTATTTGCTTTCTGAAGAGACCATTTCAGTCACTGCTCCACCTTGACAACCATACTCTAGCTTGTCTTCTTTGACACTCTGCACACTTGTATGTTTGTGTATCTCATTGTTGAGACATTTCTCTTCAGCTTCTTCTTTAATGTCCACTAATCTCAGTTTACATTCCTCATCCTTAATGCACAAACTCTCTTGTTTAGGGTGGACACTTTCCCACTTACAGTCCTCCTCTTTCTTAACATTTATGGTCCCAATCTCCATAGTGTTTACGTCTGCCTCACACGTCTCCTCTTTCACATCCATTTAAATGTGACAGTAAATATCTGGTTTTTCTTTTAGTCTGTGAAAGAACAAGATTAAAATCCATTAAAACAACACCATCAAGATCTAAAGACGTTTGATTTTCATTTTACATCACCATCTCAGTTAAGGTATACATCTGGTTAGACAATTCATAGCAAGCTGACAAAAATTAGTCCTCTTCATATCAAATTATCAGATGTAAAACAACTTAGGGAATGGAATGATGGTCAAATAAACTAGAAGAATATCACTCACAGTTGTGGGTCGCCAGTTCTCACAACCTGAATTAACAGTGTTTTGTTTTGGTCCCACTATTTTGTTTATTAGTTTTATTGAGAAATATTTATACAATAAGGGTCATTGGATTCTTTTAAGAAACGAACATATGTCTGAAAAGGAGAGATAAATGAGGAACTTAACTTTTCTGGAACATATGGTTGGAGACCTGAGAAAATCGGAAGGTAAAATAATGGGTTTTCTACCTTAGAGTGATAATTTATACAGCTAACCTTTGAATTTTAGTGATAGGCTAGACAAAAGCTATTTCCTGATAACTCCTAAAACCAACTCTAAAAATGTCGCCCAGTCTCGCTATTACTTGCTGAGAAAATCGTCATTTTTGGTTGTAGTAACGGATTTAATAAAACCCCTCGTTTTCATTATAAGTTCCAAAATGCTTTGTTCTGTTGAATTGTGAACTTCCCTCCTGCAAAAGTAAATAAGCACTTGATTTGACTTTGAGATCCTATAACATCCTTCACTGTATTGCCATTAGAGGGATGGCAGCTAATTCAGTTCAAAACTGTTATAAAGGAGACCACTTGATTTGTTTTAAGTATTATTAGACTTAAAATACATTAATTGGTTCTCTGTGAAAACAGGTTGAGCGTTACCAATCCCATCCACTACAGAACTGCAAATTGCACTGGCCATAACAGAGTGGCAATATAAGTAAAGGGTGTCACTAGTATGTACAGTGGTGCTTGAAAGTTTGTGAACCCTCTAGAATTTTCTATATTTCTGCATAAATATGACCTAAAGCATCATCAGATTTTCACTCAAGTCCTAAAAGTAGATAAAGAGAAAACAGTTAAACAAATGAGACAAAAATATTATACTTGGTCATTTATTTATTGAGGAAAATGATGGAATACTGTATAAATATATTTGTGAGTGGCAAAAGTGTGTGAACCTCTAGGATTAGCAGTTAGTTTGAAGGTGAAATTCGAGTCAGTTGTTTTCAATCAATGGGATGACAATCAGGTGTGAGTGGGCACCCTGTGTTATTTAAAGAACAGGGATCTATCAAAGTCTGCTCTTCACAACACATGTTTGTGGAAATGTACCATGGCATGAACAAAGTAGATTTCTGAGGACCTCAGAAAAAGAGTTGTTGATGCTCATTAGGCTGGAAAAGGTTACAAAACCATCTCTAAAGAGTTTGGACTTCACCAATCCACAGTCAGACAAATTGTGTACAAATGGAGGAAATTCAAGACCAATATTACCCTCCCCAGGAGTGGTCGACCAACAAAGATCACTCCAAGAGCAAGGCGTGTAATAGTCGGCGAGGTCACAAAGGACCCGAGGGTAACTGCTAAGCAACTGAAGGCCTCTCTCACATTGGCTAATGTTCATTTTCAGGAGAACACTGAACAACAATGGTGTGCATGTCAGGGATGCAAGAAGAAAGCCACTGCTCTCCAAAAAAAAAAAAAAATTGCTGCTCGTCTGCAGTTTGCATTAGAATCTTATCCCATCTGTGAAACATGGTTGTGGTAGTATCATGGTTTGGGCCTGCTTTGCCTCATCTGGGCCAGGACGGCTTGCCTTCATTGATGGAACAATGAATTCTGAATTATATCACAGAATTCTAAAGGAAAATGTCAGGACATTTGTCCATGAACTGAATCTCAAGAGAAGGTGGGTCATGCAGCAAGACAACGACCCTAAGCACACAAGTCGTTCTACCAAAGAATGGTTAAAGAAATAAAGTTAATGTTTTGGAATGGCCAAGTCAAAGTCCTGACCTTAATCTAATAGAAATGTTGAAGAAAGACCTGAAGCGAGCAGGTAATGTGAGAAAACCCACCAACATCCCAGAGTTGAAGCTGTTCTTTACAGAGGAATGGGCTAAAATTCCTCCAAGCCAGTTTGCAGGAATGATCAAAAATTACCGGAAACGTTTAGTTGCAGTTATTGCTGAAAAGGAGGGGGTCACTGCTGCAAAGGAGGGGGTCACACCAGATAATGAAAGGCAAGATTCACATACTTTTACTCACAAATACGTAATATTCGATCATTTTCCTCAATAAATAAATGACCAAATATAATATTTTTGTCTCATATGTTTAACTGGTTTCTCTTTATCTACTTTTAGGACGAGTGAAAATCTGATGATGTTTAAGGTCATATTTATGCAGAAATATAGAAATTTCTAAAGGGTTCACAAACTTTCAAGCACCACTGTATGTTTGTGTGCAGAACACAAGTAAATACAACAGTACTATATGGCACTGGATAACAATTATGTTTTCCTTCCATATAGCAATAAGCATTGTAATTTAAATAAACAATGAAAGCACTTCATCAGTGCATACACAGGTCAGTAACAATATTAAAACCACCTGTCTAATATTGTGTAGGTCCCCCTCCTGCCACCAAAACACTGCTGACCCATCAAGGAATGCACTCAAGAAGGTGTCATGTGGTATCTGGCACCAGTTTGTTAGCAGCAGATCTTTAAACTCCTGCAAGTTGTGAGGTGAGGCCTCCATGGATCGGACCCATTTTTTGAGCACATCCCACAGATGCTTGATTGGCTTGAGATCAGGAGAATGTGGAGGCTAAGTCAACACCTTGAATTTTTTTGTCATGTTCCTCAAGCCATTCCTGAACCATTCCTGCAGTGTGGCAGGGTACTGCTAAAGGAGGTCACTGCCATCAAGACATATGATCCAGATCTAAACACTAGCGTGGAGAGTAGCTTGCGTACTGAAGAGTCTATAGCTGCAGGTGGAAGCTGTCGTCGCTGTACTTTGTATATAAAAGCCAGACCAAATATTATTTAATTTGATTTATTTACTTACCTCCCACACTGTAAAGTCACAAGCAGACTGTAGACCTTCCTGTGTACATATACAAAGTACAGCAATGGCAAAAGTGCAATGTGCATTCTTTCTCTGATGTAGAACCCTTGTCATCATCTGAGTTCACCTCTGTTATAGGACGTCTTTATGTGAAAACAGCAGTGTCAGATTGGGGAAAGCGTGAACGTAATTGGGTGAATAAAACTGAATAAAAAAAAAAAAAAAACAAAGCTAACCTTTACAAGTATCATAAATTTATACCGGCTATTACAGACTCAAATCAAATGTATGTTTTTATTCTAAAATAGTAAGAATAAGAGCAGCTCACTTCTCAAAACGGAGTCGTCCGGGGTCAAACTCCTGAAGTTTCAATAACCAGTCAACAGTTGTTACCATTGCGCCACCAAAGTGGTTGTATCAAGGGGGTGTCAATGCTGCACCCTAACACGAGTTCTTTTCCTGCAGTTATATTCTTGAATAAAAGAATACTTGTTCTGTTATATTTGTACCTTTTCTGAAAGTATTTACTTGATATTTGGACTCATGTCTACATTTTGTCAATTATTACAAAAACATGACAAACATTTCTATTTTAACGATGTGTTTACATAGATTGAGATAGACACGGAACACACATGAAATGCATGTGATCCAAATAACGATAGTATTTATGATGTAATTTTGCTTGACTTCTCACTCTATACTAAACTCTAATAAACTTAGATGCAGGTAAACAGACTTGAGCTGTGAAAACTGTGCGGCAGTGGGGGGATGTGATAGTAGGCTGCTTGCTGCTTATCGACACATTTCCAAGACAAAAGACGCTGACAGAGACGTGCGAAAGAATTTAAGGTGGGAGGGATTTACAACTTTTTTCGTAGGCTTTGGTAATTCTAATGTTAAGGAGGTACTGAATGACTTGGAAATTGTAGAGTGAGAAGTACTGCTTAGATTAAATAGGCTGAAATCAAACAAATCATCAGGACAAGGTAATATTTAAGGATGAGATAATGCTTTAAGAAGTAAAGTGAGTACATACTGTGTATAAACCCTTGACAGATTTTTTTTTTTTTTTAGAATTCACTGCACACTGGGGAAATTCTAAAGGAATGGAAAAAGGCAAATGTTATCCTGCTATATAAAAAGGATGGTTGGACAGATCAGAGTATATGCTAGTAATCCTAATGTGCATCACAAGGAAATTAATGGAAGGCAAGGAAAACAGTGAGTAACACATGGCAAGAACAAGAGTTTTACTGAACAGTCAGTAAAAGTTTAGATGAAGGAGGTCACATTTTACTAATATGCTGAAATTCAATAAGAACAAGACAAAGGGAAACAATCACAGTAGTGCAAATTATATTCATAATTGTTATTTAAGACTATTAATTATTATAATTATTACACATTATGATGATATTATTTTGACATTCAGAAAGCTTTTAAGATGCCATGTGAGAGGTTGGGCATCAAACTTAAAGAAGTGGGAGTTCAAGGTGTAGTGTGTAGATTGGAGCAGAATTGGTTAAAACACAGGAAGCAGGGGGTAATGGTGTGTGGAACCTTATCAGAATTAGGTAAAGTTAAGACTGGCGTCCAAGTCAAGTCAAGTTGGGGAGTATGTATTGGTACAGTGTGTTGCTGCACCCACCACACTACGAAACAACTTGGGATCCCGGTTGGCAATCTGCCATGTGTGGCAGACACATGGTCCAGTCCCACCCTCTGGAAATGACCCTCTATCTGCCACAGCCAAGTGTTGCATGGGTGACTCTTTGGCCTTGCCCAGCCACTCGGGTCCCCCAACAATGAGGATCCTTCGAGCTGGATCAACCTTGGTGAAACGTGCCACATGGCCGTAGTGCTGTAACTGACGCTCCCTCAAAATGCAGGTAATGTGCCTCATTTGGGACACCATGAGCAACCGCTTATTTGACACAAAGTCAAACCAACGGTACCCAAGGATTTTCCAGAGAGACACGGTACCACAGGAGTCCAGTCTCAGATCACTGGAGAGCGTCCATGTCTCGCAACCATATACCAACACAGGAAGCACCAGGAGTCTAAAGTCTTGGACATTCGTCCTTTTGCATAGATATTAGGAGCGCCACACACCCCTTTTCAATGACCTCATGACCCCCAATGCTCTCCCAATCCATCTACTGACTTCATAGGAAGAGTCACCAGAGACATGAATGTCGCTGCCAAGGTAAGTAAACCTCTCGACAAGGTCGACATTCTGTCCACAAACAGACACACTGCTGATGGCTGTGCCCAAGAGGTCATTAAAGGCCTGGATCTTGTTTTTTATCCAGGACACTCGCAAGCTCAGACACTCAGACTCCTCGCTGAGTCTCTCAAGTGCCCCAATCAGAGCCTCTATTGACTCCACGAAGATCACAGCATTGTCAGCAAAGTCAAGATCCATGAATCTTTGTTCACCAACAGATGCCCCACAGCCACTGGACCCCATGACTTTGCCTAATACCAAGTCCATACAAGCGTTGAACAGAGTAGGAACAAGAACACACCCCTGATGAACACTAGAATCAACTGGGGGAAAAAAAGAGGATTTGCCTCCACTCTGCACAGCACTCACAGTACCAGTGTACAGGCCACTAATGATGTCCAGCAACCTTGAGGGGATCCTGCGAACCCTCAGGATGTCCCATAGGGCAACCTGATCAACCGAGTTGAATGCCGTACGAAAATCGACAAAGGCTGCAAAGAAACTCTGCCGATATTCAAATTTGTGCTCCATGAGAAACCTCAGTCCCAGGATGCGGTCAATGGTAGAAATCTTAGGCGTAAAACCAGAATGTTCCTGTCGCTGGTAGGTAAGCAAGTGATCACGGATCCTATTGAGGACAACCCAAGCAAGGACCTTACCTGGCGCCAAGAGCAGTGTTATCCACTTGTAGTTGCTGCAATCCAGGAGGTCATCCTTCCCTTTCCAGATAGGGACGACAAGTCCCATTTTCCAGTCAGTTGGGATAATGCCAGTCTCCCAAATGGAAGCAAAGATTGCTTGCAATGCCAGGAGGACAGCCTTATGACCAGCCTGGAGAAGTTCATCCCAGATACCAGAGATCCCTGAAGCCTTTCCACCCATACACCCCCATATCTGGTTCACCACCTGTGCAATCTTAGTGAGATTGGGTGGTTTACAGCAAATTGGAGAATCAGCCTCAAGAAACGTGGACCCAGAGATATGCAACAGCCTACCCGGAGGATCAGTTTTGAACAACTATTTAAAGCAGCCAGCCCAGCGGGTCACAACTGCAGTGTCATCCCTAAGGACCGTTCCATCAACCGCCCTGACTTCGACTCTCCAAGGAACAGATTTGGATGTGCGTAATGCTTTGATTCCTCTGTAAGAAGGATGTATGTCGCTAGACCACAGATGGTGTGTCACTTGCTCACAGATTCCTCTAACAAACACATCCTTATTTGCCCCCAGAGCCCTCACAGCCATCCTTCTCAGTTCCAGGTACAGATCACAGTTGTCATTGAGCCATGCGCTGCGACTCCTCTTGATGATATCCAGGATGCCCTGCAAGATGAAACACCTCTTTCTGGGAACACCGGTAACACCAACACAACCCTGAGCAACCTTCCGGGTCTTGACACAGAAGGTCTTCCACATCACATTAGGATCGGCAGCCACACCCAAATCTGCAAGTTCCTCACACAAACTATGTGCAAACGCGTTAGAAACAGCCTGGTGTTGGAGTCATTACAGAAAAACTTGGACAGCAAACAGGCTTGGGTAGATTTTTAGCAGATGGCATTTAATGTAAGTAAATGTAAATAAGCATATGTAGGAAGTAAAAATATTCAATTTGAATGCAAAATTAAAAATTAAAAGTACTGCTTATTAGAAAGATTTAAGGATATTCGTGGTCTTGTCACGATCAACTTCCACAGAGGGTCATACAGCAAGTGCCCCGATGTCCAAGGAGGATCTGCTTAAGCTGTATAACACACTGGTGAGCCCTCACCTGCAGTACTGTGTGCAGTTTTGCACAGGCTACAATAAAAGATATTCAACTGCTAGAAAATGTCCAGAGAACAGTGACTAGGATGATTCCAGGACTTCAGGGGATAAGTTATGAGGAAAGATTAAAAGAGATAAACATTTTCAATGAAAGAAAAAAGAGACTAAGATGTGACGTGATTGAAGTTTTAAAAATTATGAAGGGCATTAGTACAGCGGATAGTGACTGTTACTTTTAAAATGTGTTCAACAAGAACATGGGGACATAGTGAGCAATTTACAGTTAACAAGTTAACTAACATTAGGAAGTTTTTCTTCACACAGAGGACCACAAACACATGGAGTAAGTGACCAAGTAGTGTGGTAGACAGTAGGACTTAAGAGACCTTTCGGAACTTGACTTGATGTTGCTTTGGAAGAATTAAGTAAATAGGGCCTGTTCTTATCTAAATATGTCTAATGTTCTAATGTGTTCTTTTCCACAATGATATTTTTATCAATAAGTATTATTTTTTATTAACTGTGTGTAGCTTTGACTCTAAGTTTGATTCAAATGGTACAATTTTTTGATAACCTATTTATAACACCTCTAATCACATGGTGGTTCATGCTTAGTATGAAATTCAACTGTTTCCAATTCTTAATAACAGAAAAGAACCTGTAATATTGCGTAGTTCAGGGTAAGTGGTGCTTTAATAAAAACAAAGTTGTTATGGGGTAGCACAGTCCTAATCTACCTACAGTGTAGGGAAACTACATTTATTACAGAAGTGAAACATCAAACAACATATCAACACTTTTAAATACTGAGAGCTTGACATGCCACAATATAAACTGCTGAGCCATGACTGTAATGTGCTCTTCATCCAAACCCTGGACTGTCTGATAATTTAAATGATTTCACTGGTGGGCTCAATGGCATGTTATCAAAAGTAAATCCTGAGCAGCGGATTTTAAAGTTGCACAATGAACAGTGACCACAAATGTTCAAGAGTCATAAAAGTGACTTTTCAAATAGCAAAACTAAATAACGAGGGATAGTTGTCATATGCAATTTGCAGGCCAGTTTATGTTATGAAAAAATTACCACTCTTTCTTTTGGACAGGCTCCATAACAACAGGCAATTTTGTTTCTTATATATCAGTGCATCCGGAAAGTATTCACAGTGCATCACTTTTTCCACATTTTCTTATGTTAGTCTTATTCCAAAATGGATTAAATTCATTTTTTTCCTCAGAATTCTACACACAACACCCCATAATGACAACGTGAAAAGAGTTTACTTGAGGTTTTTGCAAATTTATTAAAAATAAAAAAAACTGAGAAATCACATGTACATAAGTATTCACAGCCTTTGCTCAATACTGTTCCTCTATATACAGTTCTAAACCTGGCCTGTCCTAAACCCCTTACCTCCTCTTCCCTAGTTTAAACAATCCTTGACTAACCTACTATACATATAACCTAATATACATTTATATATTATATTTTTTGTAACTACTTTTAATGTACTTATGTTGCTTTTGTAGCTACTTTTACTTACTTATGTTATGTATATTTTGTTATACAGGGTGGGCCATAAGTTTCCATACATATGGTTTTTAACATTTTATTTTTTATATTTCAGATACCCTACAAAATGTGTTTGAATAAACAGCAACAAATCATACTGATGGCCGGGTCAGGAAGCAGTCGCTTGGTTGCAATCGAATTTTACAGAAAACATGGAATGAACATTACATATGACACTGTGGCAAAACCTATTAGAAAGTTTCAAAACATTGGAAGTGTTACAGATCAACCGTGATGTGGTCCCACAAAAAGTACACGACGGTTGTCTGCAGAAAGTGGTGTCAGCAGATCGAGTATCAGGCGCATTTGGAAAGCAAATAAGTGGCATCCATACAAATTGCATATAGCACAGCATATGAGTGAAGATGACCCGGATAGACGGATGGAATTCTGTGAATGGGCATTAAGAAAATTGAACAAGGATGCAAACATTTCAACCAAGATTTTATTTACTGATGAAAATTTTTTTTACGTCAATGGAGAGGTTAATCAGCAAAATGTACGTTATTGGAGTAATGCTAACCCTCACTGGATGAGTCCGACGAAGATGCAAGGTGCCGGTAAATTGATGGCGTGGGCCAGGATATGGGGTGACAGAATTATTGGACCAATTTTTGTCAATGGAAATCTTAATGCCGAAAAGTATCTTAATATGTTGCAAGAAGAGATCTTTCCATCCCTGCTAAACGAGGATGTTAACTTCCCTGTTTACTTCCAGCAAGATGGAGCTCCATCTCATTTTCTGGATGCTTGGATTGGTCACTGTGGTCCTGTGGAGTGGCCTCCCAGATCCCCAGATCTCACCCCACTGGATTTTTTTATTTTTCGGGGCATTTGAAGGCCATGGTTTATCAGGATAACATACGAAACATAAATCATCTTAGGAAATGTATCACCAACAACAGCTGTGTTAATACGTGTTCATCAACAGTGGAGGACACGTATTGAAATGTGTTTTCAATAGCAGTCATTAGAGCATATTATATAAATAAAAATGTTTTTTTATAAAAAAAAAATATTTTTCCTATGCATGGAAACTTATGGCCCACCCTGTATATACTTTTCACATGATCATTTGATTGATATTGGCAATCAAGCACTGCTTAAATGTAAATATACATGCACTTACTGGTTTTAATCATTAATTACACTACAGCTTTTGATATTTAGAAATGATGCAAAATTATGTTTTTCCTGAAGTTACATTATTAAACAGGTAGGCGATAGTGTGCAACTTGAAACTTTGCCCTCAGTGATTTTGAATGAAAAAATTAAAAATCCCCAAGAGATGGACTGAAACAGCGTAACGGATCCCTTCTCCGCCATAATCATCAGATTTGAGTCATTTGGGTTTCTTTTTGTGGGAACTATTTATTTAGGTGATGCAGGTTATTACTGAGATTTGACTGCATAAAGTGTTTAAATACACGATGTAGACGGAAATGTTAAAAATTCACGATCAAGATCATATCTATTTAAAAACATAATTTCACTTAACCTATCACGAACAGAACGGATGTCCTAATAACCGCACAAGGACGTGATCACACAATATATATTTACACATACACAAGATAATGTTACTGATAATGCGTTTAGCCTCATGTATTACGAGGCGTAGCCTAGGTCGTATGATAATCTAAGTACTTTCAGTTTTCAACTTTCTTAGTAAATTTCCTTAATCTATAGGATGATTTAACACTTGTTCGCTATATTTCTTATCTATGTCAATATAAGCCGAATCTCTTTATTTAGTCAGAGTGACCGAAGTAGAACAGAAAGTTCACTTCCTGTATCTAAAAATATTTTGAAAAAGCACACGGTGTAGGGAGCGCTACCAAAGTCTAAAACGTTACACACAACTTTGCATAGTGAAGAGCTCAAATAATGGTTCTATTTTGTAACAATACTTTTAACAGCTTTCATCTTGCTTCGATGAGTACCACAACGAACGATGCAATAGCAAAATTTCAAAAACTCCAAATGATGCGAATAAAAAATATTAAGATCATATATATTGGCATGCAGGCATTAGCTAAAACATTTTAAGTACATTAAATTGAAAAATTGGTTTCTGGGAAATTTCTACTGTCTAAATACGTATCTTAACGGGCGTCCCCAAACAATAAGCACTTACCCTCTCGACAAGAGTCTTCCGCCTTGCGTACTAATAAATGTGAGACATCAGCGTGGCTTCAGATTCTAGTCGCTCCTGAAAGCGTCACGAAGCATTGTCGCTACCCGATCTGCGTGCCTACCCGATTTGCGCGCGCAGGCGTATTGAAAGCCTAACATGCCGTAAAGTGTTCACGCATGCGTTAAACAGATTGGGCAGCACCGTAAAGCGTTTGATGACGTATCTTATATAAAGTATATAGTGTTTTTATTTTCCCACTCACGTAATAAATCATATAAAGTTTCCTTTCCTTTTGATCTATTGTTGCAATTTCCCTCTTATGTGCAAATTGTGTTTGTTTAAAAATATCTTTAGACATCAATTATTATTAATAAAATTGCCATTTGTCTTAAGTCATCAGGTTTACAATACCTAATGTATCCAACCAGTTTTATAGAAATATATGGTCCTTTTTTAAAAAAAGAAAAGAATTAACACAGTGTTGCATGGCATTGTACGGACTGTCCCTGTCCTTAGTGTTAACTGTGACTGTCCACTTGTTAAAATTCTTTAATTCGTTCTCAGTTGTGCAGTCAGGTCAGATGCTGAAGAAATGAAGAGCATAAAGCCACCGGTTCAAATCCTCATTTATTCCAATGGCTATTAATCTTACAGAGAAGTTTAACTTTATACCCACAGACTTAAATTATGTGAGTGCTCTGTTATCACTTGAATCTATCTTTTTGATCTATTTTTTTTTTTTTTTACAGTAAGTGCTTGTTGCTGTAGTTCATATTTGTAATATGTTTGTTCTTAATGATGTTTTTAATTTTTTTCAAGTCGTTTGTAAAACTCGCTGAGAAATGAACTTATCGATTAATAATAATAATAAAACTGAACTGAATTTAACAGCTGTAAAATAAAATATTCTCCACTAACTGAGCAGAATTTAAACAGCATGAAGTAGTTCAGTTTATGATGAACAGCATGTAGACGGAGGGCAGTGATATTCTTACAAGTTTAATTAACACAACGCACCGCTGTTTATGTGCAGACTCCTCATCTCATGTCAGTGATTTTATTCACCCATATTGACACAGAGCCAGTTCATTTTTATAACTTAAAAAAAAGGAAATACAATACACTTCTCATACATTTTTATTGAAGGAATAAATGGTATGTTTAAAAATAAAAGTGAAAGATCTGTGAACAATGTTTCTCAAAAACAAATTATACACACACCCATATTTATATGTATATATATATTATGAGTAGAAAATTCAGTAATCATAAAGATGTATAAATGGTAAATGCATTTAACTAGAACACAACTACAATGAAAATGGCCAACAAGGGGTGGTGTTAAAAACTATTAGGGAAGGAGAACACAAATATATTTACAGATTTTACCTTAGTATTTAAAAAAATGTTAGCCAAGGTTTTGAACACAATAAAAGTGAATCATTAAATTTGTCAAAACAGGAAAAATGCTATTTTAGCTTTATGAACAAGATGCTACTCAGAGTCCGAGTTGTTATCCAGCAATATTCCATAAAAATTCTGTTCTATTTAAACTGACATTTTTCCTGATCTGTCCTTTATTATTTGTTCACTAATAATATTTTTTATATCACCTTTGCTTACAAGTGCAGCTCAAATTGCTCCACAAAAATATACAGTTACAAAGAAAACTGAAGGCATTATAAAAGTAAATGAGAAGCAAATGGAGGGGTCCTTGTCCTTTGTAATAAATACACTGCCTGGTCAAATGGCTGGGGACAAAGACAAACTTGCAGCCTTCAAGGACACTGGAGATAATAAACCTCTGGGGGTCCCAAGCCAAAGCCCACACAGTCCCCTCTGCACATCCCAGCATACATAATTGTGGCCGTCTCAGTCCAATCACAATTCCATTTCAGGACGTCTTGTGAACTTTTCTTCTGTCACAGGCAGTTGGATTTTGATGTAACAGACGGTGGAGGCGCAGGGGGGCACCATTGGAATGAACTGGAAAAAAACAACAGAGAAAAAAAGCAGAGGTTAGTGCCCAGTGCAGAGCTTACAAAGTGTACACAGTGCCATTTCTAATCTATTACAACCAACACAAGTCACTAAGAAAAAGCCAAATTAGAAAAGTGGGCTTGTTGAAGTTTTTTGAAATGCTTGACATTTGTAGCCTGGCACTTCTCTATTGGCAACGTACTCCAGATTTTGTTGTACGAGTACAGAAAGCTGCTGGTTTTTATGGTTGATCTTGGAATAAAAAGCAAAGTAACGTTTGAGAAAAGAAATATTGGGAGCAGACACTCGAAAAAACAGGCAGGGTCTAAAATACTCAAAGCCTTCTAATTATTTAATAGAACCTTAAAATCAATTCTAAGTGAGACAGGCGGTCAGTGTAATGAGACCGAGACAAAAAGGCCAATACCTCGTGATCACTTGGCAAAGGCACAGCAGATCAGACCAGAGATTGAGATGGAGGATTCTAGACGTGTCAGGAGGGCCAGCCGCTACTTCAACATGGCACACATCTCTCTGTCCTTCTTCTTTAACTGCTGCCCCATAACACGACCAGACTCTTCTACATCACTGTAACTGTTAAAAACATCAACACAGTAGATATTCACTCAGGGAGTTTAAACATTAATAAAGTGTACTCTTACTTTTTATTCTGCCTTCTTTCTTGGTTCACCTGTAGATCAATTATTTCCAAAGTAAACCATCACAATAGATAAAGGTCTGCTTAGAGTAAAGTCTAACTAATAATATTATTCTTAATTGTGTTTTTTTTGTTGGATTTTGAAAGACCCCAACTTAACTGTCATTATATGTAACATCATTTTTTCCCATTTACATTATACATACAGTAGACATTGTGTTATAATCTCTGTATATCTCAACTTCTAATGTGATGTGCTCAGGTGTCAGTACTTACATGAAAACATCTTTGTTTTTCACTCCTGCCTTAGTTTTGTATTAATTTAAAATTAAGTCTCGATTCTTTCAAAATCCAACAACAAAGCACAGTAACTTAAGAACATAAATGTTATTTTGCAAAACAGAACAATATCCCTGTTTAGTGACTCCTGTTTTTATTTTCCCACTCACATAAATCATATAAAGTTTCCTTTACGTTTTGATCTATTGTTGCAATTTCCCTCTTATGAGCAAATTGTGTTTGTTTAAAAATATCTTTAGACATCAGTTATTATTAATGAAATTGCCATTTGTCTTAAAGCATCAGGCTTATAAAACCTAACGTATCCAACCAGGTTTTATAGAAATATATGATCCTTTTTCAAAAAAAGAAAAGAACACTGTGTCGCTGACTGTCCCTGTCCTTAGTGCTGTTACTGTCCGCTTGTTAAAATTCTTTAATTCGTTCTGAGTTGTGCAATCAGGTCAGATGCCGTAGAAATGAAGAGCATAAAGCCACTGGTTCAAATACTCATTTATTCCAATGGCTATTAATCTTACAAAGAAGTTTAACTTTATATCCACAGACTTAAATTAAGGAAATGAGCTATTATCACTTGAACCAATCTATTTGATCAATTTTTTTTACAGTAAGTTGCTTGCTGTTATAGTTCATATTTGTAATACATTTGTTCTTAGTGATGTTTTAAATGTTATTTCAAGGCATCTTTGTAAAACACCCTGAGAAACCAACTTACCTGAAATAGTTCAGTCTATGATGAACAGCATGTGGACAGAGGGCAGTAATATTCTTTCTTACAAGTTTAATCAACATAACACACCGCTGTTTGTGTGCAGACTCGTCTCATGTCAATGGTTTTATTCACCCATATACTAACGTCACATTTGTATATGAATAACTCTGCCCCAACCTTTACGATCCACGTGTGCGGTTTCTGTCACTTTGTTTTTCTGACCTGCTGTGGAGGTCACGTGTTTCCGCCTACTGTGGAGCTCCACAGTGGCTGCAGCCAGACCCCTCTCAAAAAAAACACAGATTGGACAGGGTCGTAATGCACGTGCAAATCGGGTAGGCTTGCCAAAACCATAGACATAGAATAACTAGACGCCTCATGACCAGCTAATCATCCATCAACGTCGCCGCCATATTGCGAGTGGCACTTCTGTGGAGTGAAGTAATGGATAAGATGCCTCACACATGTTCTGCTTGCGATTTTACATACCGCTGTACGCTCCAAACCAGATCCCGGGGGATTACATTTCATAGGTAAAGCTGAAAAATTGTTTTGTTTATATATGACCATTTGCAAATCCCATTTTATAATCTTAACTATAGGCTAAGATAGCAAAGCTATGCATTTATGTACTCAAGTGAGCCTCCGAACAACGTTTTGGCTAAACGTATTTAGTCACTAACTATTGTAAGATATGGCCGGCCATGTACCCCGGCCAATACCCCCAAGCCACCAGGTGGAGCCCTCCTTGCAGCATGGAAGTCCCCAGAAGACCAGCAGGGCATCATGGACAATGGAGTTTTTATGCACCGCCCTGCTGGATGCCATGGGGGCCACGAGAGGGAGCTGCAGGGAGGACCGAAGAGTTCTTCGTGCCCTATGACCCAGAAGTTCGTCATAGGAAGAGCGACGGGCTTCCGGGGTGAGAAAAAGCATTGTTTACCCTGACCCGGAAGGAATAAAGACTTGTGGACTGTTGGATTGGGAACACTTCCAGGTCGGGGGATATAAAAGGACTGTGGGAGCTCCCAGACAGACGAGCTGAGTTGGGAGGCAGGCTGGCTAAGCGTCTGGGAGATTGGAGGATTTGGTTTATTGGTTATTGTTTATTGAGTATTTGGGAATGGAGGGTGCTTTGTGCACTTTATTATTATAATAAATATCATTATTGGACTTTTACCTGGTGTCTGACATGGTGTCTGAGGGTGCAAGGGTGCGAGCAAGCGCTGAAACTGTCACAGTATGTAGATTGTTGTTAGCTGTTAATATTTCTCAAACTTGATGATGTTTTTTTGTCAACGAGCACATTAAGGAAACAGTTTGAAATTGACAACCATCATTTTATGCTCATGTCTTTAGTTGTGTCTGTCTTCCACAAAGTAAGGCTGCACCATATTGCCAGAATGAATACTCTCAAAATACAGGATCTGAGTGAGCGAGAGTAGTCTGTAGGAGATCAGTGAAGTAGGGGGGAGCAAGACTATGGAGAGCTTTAAATGTTCAGAGCGGTATTTTGTATTGTATTCAGTAGTGAACAGGGAGCCAGTGAAGTTGAGAGAGAATAGGTGTAATATGTTCAGTGGGTTTAGAGCAGCGGGTTATTATCCTGGCAGCAGAATTTTGGATAAGTTGTAAGTGGTGGATAACTTTTTGTGAGATACCAGATAGAATAGCATACATTAACCTATACGTGAGGTGACTAGGGCATTAACCAATAATTCAGTACTGTGTTGCGTAAGAACAGGACGAAGTCTAGAAATGTTTCGGATATTTAAGAAGGCAGCCCGAGAAATGTTACTTATATGGGAGGAATTATTTAATAATAATAATAATGATAATAATTATTATTATTTAATAATTGCCATTATTAGTGTATAAATGGATATAAATAATTGCATTTAAATGATTCGCCAAAATCTGTTGTAAATGATACTGTTTAAAACATTATTGTTTTTTCATCAGAAAACCCGGTTTCCACGTCTACCTGTATTAGTTTAAATGGCACTTTTGCCACTCGCAATAAGGCTGACATGCAGACGTATCATGTCGACTGGAAAACACAGTGAATGCGGCGTTTATCTATATTTGTTTATCGCTAAAAACTGACAGCTTGCCCTAATGTAGACTGTCGGATAACACGCTCAGCTACTTTGACCACCTTGACTGTACCCTCAGAACGAATCATCAAATCTCCTTTGTTTTTTTTAATATGAGCAAGGAGTAGCTTTGATCATATGATGCTGGTACAGCATCTGTTACCAAACTAGTACGGAACACATCACAGGACAGCTTTCTGAAAATACCGTCTAAGGGCTATACCTCCCACTGCTTCCTGAGGTGGATTTCTTTGGGAAACCAAAGTTTGAGTTTGAGAAATGTTAACAGCTAACAACAATCTACATAGTTAGTGACTAAATACATTTAGCCAAAACGTTGTTTGGAGGCTCACTTGAGCACATAAATGCATAGCTTTACTATCTTAGCCTGGCGTATCTAAAGTTAAGATAATAAAACGGGATTTTATAATGGCCAAATATAACCAAAACAATTGTTCAGTCTTACGTATGAAATGTAATGCCCCGGGGTTTGGAGCATACAGCAGTTTGTACAATCCCAAGCTGCACATGCGTAAGGAATCTTTAACCATTACTTCACTCCACAGCAGTGCCACTCGCAAAATAGCAGTGACGTTGACGTACGATGCTGATGGTCATGCGGCGACTAGTAATTATATGTCTATGGCTAAAACCAATAGAATCTAGCTGGGGACGGACCAACGAAGCTTTGCTCCGGCGATCAAAATGCACATATCTTTGGCGCAAATAATTGATGCCACAAGCGGAAACTATGCTGTCAGAATACTTGTCAATTCAATTCTCCTTTAAATAACACGTAACTACCAAATAAAAGAGCTTCTCTCTACTCCGATATAAGGATAATATCCAGGAAAAAATATTTCCACTTTGCCATTATTTTTTTTTTAATTATTTGATTACTACTATGATCAAACAGTCAAAGTAAAACTTAGAAAACAATGAAAAATAAATACTACAAAGTAAATAACATCTGATTAATTATGTTTCACAGTTTTAACAGGTTTATAGCTTGACCTGTTTAATAAACAGTTCATTTGTCATTAAACTTACATTTGGGAATATTTAAAGAAAAGAGAAAATAATTTAAGACAAACCCCAAATAAAACTGTTCACATAAGGCACTTTAAGCATGGGAAATGTGCTATATAAATAACAATTATTATTATTATTATTATTATTATTATTATTATTATTATTATTATTAAAGGTTCATTCTTAAAATAAATATAACAAAATTTCGTAGGTAAAGTGCACAAAAAACAAACCCAGTTTCAATATTTTCCTTAGCTTAAATCATACTTGTCTTACTTTATTTCTTTGATAAAGACCAAACAATTGTTAATTCTGTATTTACAAGAAAACCTCCCCAATTAGCAATTAGATATGGAATACTCACTAAATTATACTGAAAGAAGTTGTTAATCTTTCTGTTTTAATGGATGTATTTATGTAGTATTGGGTTTGGGTTGGGAACATGCTTTGATTACAGTGCATTGATGAACCCACCAAATGACAAACTACCTGGATTGGGACCCGTGTGCAGTTGTACAATGGGTGACACATCAGCACCACACCATAACAGTGTGAGTGCAACCAAACCCCAAGCTGAGTTTTGGAGGACCTGCTTGCAGTATCATATAAAAAAGTGTTAAAGGCAAAACTGTTAAAGACTTATCATATTCTTAAAAACTGATAAAAATTCAGATTAATTGTACAGCCTTCTTGTTGAGCTTAAAAGCTGAATCTATACTAATAAAAGGCAAATCCCTCACTCACTCACTCACTCACTCACTCACTCACTCACTCACTCACTTACTCACTCACTCACTCACTTACTCACTCACTCACTCATCACTAATTCTCCAACTTCCTATGTAGGTAGAAGGCTGAAATGTGGCAGGCTTATTCCTTACAGCTTACTTACAAAAGTTAAGCAGGTTTCATTTCAAAATTCTACACGTAACGGTCATAACGGTCGATAATGGTTGACAATGTCCACCATGTTGAACTTTCTTATTTATGGCCCCATCTTCACGAAATTTGGTAGGTGGCTTCCCTGCGCTAACTGAAACCAATGAACGTACTTATTTCGATGGTATGACGCCACTGTCGGCCACCATATTGAACTTTCCAACGTCACTAATTTTCCAACTTCCCGTGTAGGTAGGAGTCTGACCCCATCTTCACGAAATTTGGTAGGTGGCTTCCCTGTGCTAACCAAAACCGATGTACGTACTTATTTCAGTTGTATGACGCCACTGCCGACCGCAATATTGAACTTTCCAACGTCACTAATTCTCCAACTTCCCGTGTAGGTAGAAGGCTGAAATTTGGTACTTATTTCGGTGGTATGATGCCACTGTCGGCCGCCATATTGAACTTTTCAGCGGTCTTTGTTACTTATGGGCCCATTTTCAAGAAATTTGGTATGCAGGTTCCCAACGCTAACTGAATCCTACTTATGTACATATCTACGTCCATAGCCTGCAGCTCGGTCACCGTGTGAGGCGGCGTTGGGTCCCCCATTCCAATGCCTCCCATGTTGTTGGCTGCCTGCCTATATAAGGCCGTCCGTCTCTACATTCCCTTCCTTGCTTCGCCACGGGATTCACGTCTCCCTGCTGATAACTACAGCCTTTTTATTTAATCCACGGCTTCTCCACTGTTTTATTGTTCATTTATTACGATTATAGTTATTGTGTAGGTATTTTAGACTTACTTTACATTGTTCAGGTACCCGTTTCCTTTATCATTCCAACCGTACCCCCATTAACATGTCTATCGAGGTGTTCACCATTGATCAAAGAACTGTCACTTACCGAGTGTTTTCAATGCCCGGAGATGGCACCCACCTTTTCCATTTTCTGTGTTACATATTGCACGGCCATATCAGGCTCACTCGTGATATCCGGAGCAACATTGTGTCTTATGTATTGAATGACTGGGACAGGTTAAAGATGTTTGACTGATGATGGTACAGGAGATAATTATACTACACAGGAGCAGTATAAGAGTGAAATGCTTAAGCCCTTCACCTATGCATCTGCATGTGAGTTGATGGCTGCCGCTGAATTGTTCGGTTGTCGCTTTCAAGTGTACCGAAATGGCCAAATATTTTACACCTTTCGACAACCGCCAATGCCTCTTAAACATCTTAGATTCACAGGTGACGATTTCAGTAGTGGACACTTTGATATTTATGAATGTTTAAAATCTCAAAAGCTGGATGTGAAGTTATCGATGAAACCAGTTGTATACTTACAACGCTTGACAGTTGCTGAATGTCTCTTCAACACAAGTCCTACAAATACTGTTGTAATTGAAACAAACCATGAAACTCAAACCGATTATGACAGCAGCAATCCAAGCTGTGAGATTTGAAACAAGATTACTGTTCATATGGCCAACTATACGTTGCATGCTCAAGAGTAAGCTCAGTGCACAGCTTGGTCATATTACAACCGGAGGGCTGAACTGACAATGTGGTATACAAAGAGATCCTTAACAAATAATTATTGGTATATTTTCCCTCAGTTTAAAAAGGTTTAATTTTCTTCTTAATAAAAATTTTAAGGCAGTACTTTGCTGCTGCGAAGCATAGGTATTTTTCTAGTGACTAATAAATTATTTGTACATTAACTAGTATGAATCAAGATACATTTTGTATAGGGTATCTTGGTTATTCTGAGTGAGAAAAAAATTGAAAGAGAAATATTATTTCAACATTAGTGACCAAGATGTAAGCACTTATAAAAATTGGAGTCTTGTTATAATTATATTTCCCAAGTAAACAAAAATCTAAGTGTACCAATTTTAGAGATCAGATTGGGGACAAAATTCCACTGAGAAATTGGACTAGATGGAAATTGCCTAAGTTGATTAATTTTGAAAGTGTTGTTCAATTTGAGATATTTAAAATAATACCACCATATTCATGTAAATTAATTAAGGCAGATTTTCTAATGTAATGAATGTAGTTCTTTCATTTAAAATTTGATACACTTTATTATTCCCTGAGAGGAATATCTTAAGTATTTTTTAAAACAGAATGAAAATTCAAAGAACATCATGTGTTACTGCCATGTAAAATAGTAGTTCTCAAATTAATTTTCCTTCATTTTAAATGTAATATGACCAGCAGATAATATACTGCATAGACACAGTGATCTGAGTCCTGTGCCTGGTTGTTATCTGTATGAAGTTTACCTGGTTCCCCTGTGCTGATGTGTTTTTTTCACATTGGTTTTCCTTTCACATTCCCTAAAGATGTTGTCACGCTTGGGTCACAGATTTGCACAAAGACACTCGGGATCGTGGAAAAAAAGAAGGAATTTTATTCAAGCACTGCAAACAAACATTTGTCACTTCAAACTTGCTCCTTGACAAAGATGGCTGTTTCGCCTTTCAATTAAAGGTTACATGAGTTTCTTCTTCTTCGAATGTAAACGCGTCAGGAGCAGAGGCAGTCTGAGAGAGAGAGAGAAAGCAAAAGAAATCAATAACAAAACCGACAGGTGCTGCGCACGGCTTTTTAAGTCGGCGGAGTACCGCGCGAGGCTTGTATTGCGCGTTATAGTGCAAGGTTAATGAGCAATGCGGGGGTAGTCCGTGTTTCGGGCTCTGTGGTTTTCCCAGGGGCGTCCGTATCTTCTTGGGGTGCGATCAGCCCTCCAGCTCACAATGTGCATGTTAAGTAAATCTACATTGACCCCTGTGTGAGTGTTGGTGTATGCCAAAGTGGGCCCTCTGACAGACTGATCCCTTGTCCATGGTTGTTTCCTATTTTATATCCATTGCTGAAAGGACAGGCTCTGGCTTTTATGACCCTGAATCAGTATGTGTATCTATGCATATTGAGAGGGGAATTATGTTATCAAAAATGAGATAACTTAGTCTTTAATGGGCATTGGGTCATAATTCATTTATGTTCTTATACATACAGGCTACTCTGAAGTAATGTTCTATGACAGGGGTGCCCACACTTTTTCAGCTTGCGAGGTACTTTTAAAATTACCAGGTGAAAATGATCTACCTACATTAAAAATTATATATTGTCACGCACGCGCGAGTAGGAGGCCGCGGACTGATTCGACTGCACCTGGGAACGTGTTCGCCGGCAGGGAATGGTGGGGTACTAACTTTCTCCCTCTGCTTTCTCATAGGAAAAAGGACCTCCCTCCCTCATAGCCAAGTTTGACCGCAGTGCGGCACTTCCGCCCTTCCTCCGCCATCTTGCCCTGACGTCACCCTTCCCAGCCTCCCTCACGGTCCTTCCCAGCATTCCTCCACTTCCGGCTCCTCCCCAATAAAATGTCCGCGACGCCGTTATGAATGTTTATTTTGCTGAATAACTTGACTAAAAAATTATTATTTTCTGTACAATATACGGGGCTGGCGGACCCCAAAACTTTATGCTGTCTCCTGTTGGGTATTTTACTATATATATATATATATATATATATATATATATATATATATATATATATATATATATATATATATATATATATATATATATATATACTGAGTATCAGACGAGTTACTTTTACTTCATTACATTTACTTAAGTAATTTCTAAGAGTAGTTTTACTGCACCATGCTTTTTACTTTTACTTGAGTACATTTGTGAAGAAGAATCGCTGCTCCTTCTCCACTACATTGGGCAACACTCGAAATGCCTTCCAGGATATACAGTATGATAGACTAACATTAAAAAAAAAATTTTTTGAATTCAACACGATCTACCTGCACTACCTTTCCGATCTACCAGTCGATCACGATCGACGCATTGGGCACCCCTGTTCTATGAAGTTTAATGATATAACTTGCTAGCCATTTTTGGAAAAAAATGGTGTCATTGGCCGGTAGCTGATAACTATCTGTTCATTAACCATCTTCTTCCTCTTCATCTCTTTCAACTTCTATGTGGAGTCAATATGCCTGATGATCCCTTTCCATCCATCTCAGTCCAGCACCTCCTCACCATTCTGATCCTCTCCCTTCAAATCTGAGCCACGAAGGGGCAAACAAGCCCGGGTGAATAGAGAGGGTTAGAATCAAGAAGAGCATCCGGCTGTAAAACTTTAACCAAAACATTTAATGTTGGAATCAACAGTACAGGTCTGTAATTTGTATGAGTGACAAATGTAGTGAGAAGCACAGCATTTCCTGTGGAAATTACACAACTCTGCTGAACTTTATAGTTTGGCTGAACTCTTGCAGATGTGCCATTTTCAAGCACTACTCCACTATAAAGTATTGTATGTCAGGAAATGTGACACACTTCAGTTTCTTTTTTGTTGTAATTACTGCCATTTAATAAAACCTGTCCATGTTCAAGTCAAGTCAGGTTGGTGAGCATGCCCAGGTACAGTGCATTGCCGCACCCACTACATGACAAAACAACTCAGGATCTCAGTTGGCAAACCCCCAGGCAGACACACAGTCCAGTCCTACCCTTCAGAAATGACAGCCAGGTTTTACGTAGGCAACCCCTTGGCCTGGTCCAGCGGCTCAGGTCCCCAACAATTAAGATCTCATGAGCTGGATCAATCTTAGGGAAACGCGCCACATGGCCTTAGTGCCGTAACTGATGCTCCCTCACAATATAGGTAATGTGCCTCATTTGTGACTCTATGAGCAACCGCTCATTTGACACAAAGTCAAACCAACAGTACCCAAGAATTTTCCGGAGAGACACAGTACTGAAGGAGTCCAGTCTTTGTATCAGGTCTCTGGATAGTGTCCATGTTTCACAACCGTATAGCAAGACAGGAAGCATCAGGACTCTAAAGACTTGGACCTTCGTCCTTTTGCATAGATATCTGGAGCGCCACACACCCCTATCCTGTGACCTCATGACCCCCCATCTACTCCCAATCCGTCTACTAACTTCATTGGAAGAGTCACCAGAGACATGAATGTTACTGCCAAGGTAAGCAAACCTCTCAACAAGGTCGACAGTCTCTCTGCAAACAGACACACTGCTGATGGCTGTGCCCAAGACGTCATTAAAGACCTGGATCTTGTTTTTTATCCAGGACACTTGCAAGCCCAGACACTCAGACTCCTCGCTCAGTCTCTCGAGTGCCCTGATCAAAGCCACCATTGACTCCGCGAAGATTACGGCATCATCAGCAAAGTCAAGATCCATGAATCTTTGTTCACCAACAGATGCCCCACAGCCGCTGGACCCCACGACATTTCCAACACCCAGTCCATACAAGCATTGAACAGAGTAGGAGCAAGAACACATCCCTGAAGAACCCTAGAATCAACTTGGAAAAATCCAGAGGTTCAGCCTCCACTCTGCACAGCACTCACAGTACCAGTGTACAGGCCTGCCATGATATCCAGTAACCTTGAGGGGATCCTGCAAACCCTCAGGATGTCCCACAGGGCATTCGATCAACTGAGTTGAATGCTTTATGAAAATTGACAAAGACTGCAAAGAAACTCTGCCGGTATTCACGTTTGCACTCCATGAAAACCCTCAGTGCCAAGATGTGGTCGATGGAAGACATCTTAGGTGTTAATTCAGACTGTTCCGGTCGCTGGTAGGTGAGCAAGTGATCACGGATCCTATTGAGGAGGACCCTAGCAAGGACCTTATATGGCACCGAGAGCAGTGTTATCCCCCTGTATTTGTTGCAATCCAGACGATCATTCTTTCCTTTCCAGATAGGGATGGCAAGTCCAGTTTTCCAGTCAGTTGAGATGATGCCAGTCTCCGAAATGGAAGCAAAGATTGCTTGCAATGCCAGGAGGACAGCTTTACCACCAACCTGGAGAAGTTCACCACCCCTGCAGCCTTTCCTCCCCACAACTGGTTCATCACCTGTGCAATCTCAGTGAGATTGGGTGGTTCACAGCTAATTGGAGGATCAGCTTCAAGAACCGTGGACCCAGAGATATCCAACGTCCTAGATAGACGATCAGCTTTATTTATGAAAGTTCTAAAAAGTTATTTATGAAAGTTCTAAAGCATACTTTTACAAATATTTGGCTATTAGAAGAGTTGTATCTACAAATTTAGCTATATTTATGTAAAGTATTCAAGTCTGAAATTTATTGGAAACTTATAACTTGCTTTTGAAACTTATAAAAAATAATGTGTGAGCAAAGAAGCAGATTGTAATTGCTTTTACAGAAAAACAGCAAAATTCTTTTGGGCAGTGTTTAGGGGTACAATGTCATTTATTTTTAGTGTAAAGTTCATAATCAGACATCAGCTTACAGTAAACTATTTCACAAACATTTATTTGTACATGACAAACACACAAAATAAAAAAACAGCATTCTGAACAAAACAATGTAATATTTTATTAGAGGAGAACAATTAACAACACCATCACATTATCTGTAAGTAAAATGAGGTGTCTTGAAATATCAGAGAAAAGCAATTCAAACAGTATATGCATATTTACAACAAAGAATAGAAGGGGAAAAAAGAAAAAAGAAAAGTAGGAAAACAGGCCGAGTGAGTGGGCTGTAGTTACTGAATTACCAGAGTTCAGGTGACCCACCTTTACTTGGACTCCTTTTAGGAATATTTATTGTCACCAATGCTCAGGACTTGGATATGAAGACACAGTCTGTTTTCATCATGTAGTTCAGACAGGAATTTTTACATGTCCCGTTGATGTTTAAAATAAAATATTGAAAGTATTTTGTGTCTTCACACTTCTCCCACATTTCAATGACTTTCTGAGCTCAACTGAATCCATAATCACAAAAAATGGCTCCTGCATGGTACCTTTCAGTTTATCAGCATTATCTATTAACTGCTGACGGGCTTCTGTAAGACTCATATATTTTTTTAATTTCATAAAAGTTGTAATACATCTTCCAAAAAGACCTTCTTACGAACAGTTGCATTATAACTGATACAGTGGTGAACTTATACAGAGTGAACTTATAACGCTTGTTCTTTTAAAACATAACATTGATGTTCTTGTCATTATGCACAAGTAGCAATGATAGTAATATTCTTGCCTACAATCCGAATTGCATAAACATATTTGAAAAGCTGGAAAAATAACAGTCAGTACAACTATACACAGAAGTTAACATATTTACTAAATTAAGCTATAAAAATTGAACTTACTTGTGTTACTTATTTTTTAATGCACCCCTCAAAATGTAGTTGTGTCTGTAAAAAGTTTCCTGGGCATACAGTGGGATGCAAAAGTTTGGGGAACCTTGTTAATAGTCATTATTTTCCTGTATAAATCGTTGGTTGTTACGATAAAAACTGTCAGTTAAATATATCATATAGGAGACACACACAGTGATATTTGAGAAGTGAAATGACGTTTATTGGATTTACAGAAAGTGTGCAATAATTGTTCAAACAAAATCAGGCAGGTGCATAAATTTGGGCACCACAAAAAAGAAATGAAATCAATATTTAGTAAATCCACCTTTTGCAGAAATTACAGCCTCTAAATGCTTCCTGTAGGTTCCAATGAGAGTCTGGATTGTGGTGGAAGGTATTTTGGACCATTCCTCTTTACAAAACATCTCTAGTTCATTCAGGTTTGATGGCTTCCGAGCATGGACAGCTCTCTTTAACTCACACCACAGATTTTCAGCTATATTCAGGTCTGGGGACTGAGATGGCCATTCCAGAACGTTGCACTTGTTCCTCTGCATGAATGCCTTAGTGGATTTTGAGCAGTGTTTCGGGTCGTTGTCTAGTTGAAAGATCCAGCCCCGGCGCAGCTTCAGCTTTGTCACTGATTCCTGGACATTTGTCTCCAGAATCTGCTGATACTGAGTGGAATCCATGCATCCCTCAACTTTGACAAGATTCCTCCTTGTTATGCCCAAATAACTCAATTTTAGTTTCATCAGTCCACAGCACCTTATTCCAAAATGAAGCTGGCTTGTCCAAATGTGCTTGAGCAGACCTCAAGCGGCTCTGTTTGTGCTGTGGGCGGAGAAAAGGCTTCCTCTGCATCACTCTCGCATACAGCATCTCCTTGTGTAAAGTGCGCCGAATGGTTGAACGATGCACAGTGACTCCATCTGCTGCAATATGATGTTGTAGGTCTTTGGTGCTGGTCTGTGGGTTGACTCTGACTGTTCTCACCAATCGTCGCTTCTGTCTATTCGAAATCTTTCTTGGTCTGCCACTTCGAGCCTTAACTTGAACTGAGCCTGTGGTCTTCCATTTCCTCAATATGTTCCATGTTGCTACTCTTCAGAGAAAATTACAATTGACCCCCTTAAGTACACTTTCTTATTATAGGATTCACCTGTGTATGTAGGTCAGGGGTCACTGAGCTTACCAAGCCAATTTGAGTTCAAATAATTAGTTCTAAAAGTTTTGGAATCAATAAAATGACAACGGTGCCCAAATTTATGCACCTGCCTGATTTTGTTTGAACAATTATTGCACACTTTCTGTAAATCCAATAAATTTCATTTCACTTCTCAAATATCACTGTGTGCGTCTCCTATATGATATATTTAACTGACATTTTTTATCGTAACAACCAACGATTTATACAGGAAAATAATGACTATTAACAAGGTTTCCTAAACTTTTGCATTCCACTGTATGTGCCCACGGGATGAGTTGGATACGATGGATTCTGAGAAATACTTTTGTGAATTGGGTTAAAAATAATGTTTGTCTAATTTTGATGACTGAATGGTGAATCTGAAAATAAAATACACAAATATGACTGAACATCATGTTGACCATTGACAATAATACTACTACTACAAAAAAAAAAATCATATCAGATTTAAATGTCAAGAAATTAATTTAAATTGAAAAAGGAAATGTATTTAATTGCAGTTATTTTATAAAGGAATAAATGAGAACAGTATTTTATTTAGTGTTACTGGAATGCAAGTAATTAAGTTACTTCAATAACGTTTAGTTGTTGTCACATTACAATTATACCTAGAAAATTATACTTCTATTAAAAATGTCCTATAAAATCTACACTTTTGCACAGATTGAAAATACAGTTTTTGTCATGTTCTCACATATTGTTCTCCACACATGCAGTTTGCTTTCTCGTGTTTTTCTAAGTCCAAACATAAAAAATGTACAAGCATCTAGAAAAAATTTGAGACTTTACGAGGAGCAAGAGTTAGTGTCCCATATGTTCATGGCTTTGATTTGTCTTTTAATGTCATTTAATAATCTTTGTTTATATTGTTGTTTTGGTTTGGACAACCTTTATTTTTCAACTGCAAACTGTTTAAATTTTAATTATGACCTAGGAATGGGAAATAAGCACTGATGCTGCAGAACCAATTTTGATTAACTTACAGTTATATGAAAAAGTCTGGGAAAACTTTTTAATTCTTTGGATTTTTGTTTATCATTGGATGAACTTTCAAAATAACAACTTCCTTTTAATATATGACTTGCCTTATAGAAACAGTAGTATTTCAGCAGTGACATTAGGTTTTTTGTATTAACAGAGAATATGCAATATGCATCATAACAAAATTAGACAGGTGCATAAATTTGGCCACCCCAACAAAGATATTACATCAATACTTAGTTGAGCCTCCTTTTGCAAATATAACAGCCTCGAGACGCCTCCTATAGCCTTTGATGAGTGTCTGGATTCTGGATGGAGGTATTTTTGACCATTCTTCCATACAAAATCTCTCCAGTTCAGTTAAATTTCATGGCTGTCGAGCTGTCTGTTTCAAATCATCCCATAGATTTTCGATGAAATTCAAGTCAGGGGACTGTGATTGCCATTCTAGAACATTGTACTTCTCCCTCTGCATGAATGCCTTTGTAGATTTCAAACTGTGTTTTGGGTCATTGTCTTGTTGGAATATCCAACCCCTGCGTAACTTCAACTTTGTGACTGATGCTTGAACATTATCCTGAAGAATTTGTTGATATTGGGTTGAATTCATCTGGCCCTCGACTTTAACAAGGGCCCCAGTCCCTGAACTAGACACACAGCCCCACAGCATGATGGAACCTCCACCAAATTTTTTTTTATGATCAAATAACATTTTTTGTCTCATCAGTCCAAAGTACTTTGTTGCACAATGAATCTGGCTTGTCTAAATGAGCATTGGCATACAACAAGTGACTCTGTTTGTGGCGTGAGTGAGGGCTTCTTTCTCATTACCCCGCCATACAGATGTTCTTTGTGCAAATTGCACTGAATTGTAGAACGATGTACAGATACACCATCTGCAGCCAGATGTTCTTGCAAGTCTTTGGAGGTGATCTGTCGGTTGTCTGTAACCATTCTCACAATCCTGCACATATGCCGCTCCTGTATTTTTCTTGGCCTACCAGACCTGGTTTAACAGCAACTGTGCCTGTGGCCTTCCATTTCCCGATTACATTCCTTACAGTTGAAACTGACAGTTTAAACCTCTGAGACAGCTTTCTGTAGCCTTCCCCTAAACCATGATACGGAACAATCTTTGTTTTTAGATCTTTTGAGAGTTACTTTGAGGATCCCATGCTGTCACTCTTCAGAGGAGAGTCAAAGGGAAGCACAACTTTCAATTGACCACCTTAAATACCTTTTCTCATGATTGGACACACCTGTCTATGAAATTCAAGGCTTAAGTAATCAGTATTGAGCAGTTACATGCATTCAAATCAGCAAAATTACAAGGGTACCCAAATTTTTGCTTAGCCAGTTTTTCACATTTGATTTAATTTCATACAACTAAATACTGCTTTACTAAAAATCTGTGTTCGGAAAACACTCCAGAACTCAAATGTTTCTAGGAAATGAAAGACATACCACTGTTATCTTTTTTGTTGAGAGTAGAGTAAATTATTATGCAAACTGAGAGGGGTTCCCAAATTTTGTATATGACTGTAAAACCTGTAAATGGATGGATGCCATAAGACTTAGAATTATTGAATTAGTTTACAGCTTGGGAAAGAAGAAGCACAGAAAAGCACAGAGATACTCAAATTGTTCAAACACTTTGAGTCTTTCATCGTCATCAAATCAGAATATAATATCACGTGTGCATTTTTACATAAATATGACTCTTGGACCAAAAAGAAGAAGATGAACAAACAACAACAATAGGCTGATGTCAGGGATCAAGATATGTGAAATAATTCTTATTTGGATGTCAGAAAACATAACTTTGAACAACACAGAATGGAAAACCAAAAGCTGCCCAGCACATTAATACCATGACATTTATGATTTTCAGTAAGGTTTTTAAAGATTGCTTAGATCCAGAATTTTCTATCTATTTAATTTTCTATTGTTTTCTTTTATATGGCATTCTTATACTATATAATTTGTCTTTAATCTAGAATGATTGAAATAATAAACGGGTACCAAGTGTGGGCTAGATGGCTACTGTTCTATACACAGGGTTTATCAAGGCTACTGAGGTATGTCTTCAATAATTAGGACAACTGCAATAAAAGCAAGACATTGTTTAGTTAGTAAGTGTCATATAACCAAAAGAATTGTGCGTTTATTTGTTTGAGAGACCTGGGGCCTCATGTATAAACGGTGCGTACGCACAGAAATGTTGCGTAAGAACTTTTCCACGTTCAAATCGCGATGTATAAAACCTACACTTGGCGTAAAGCCACGCACTTTTCCACGGTACCTCATACCTTGTCGTACGCAAGTTCTCCGCTCGGTTTTGCAGACTGGCGGCACCCAGCATCAAAGCAATGCTACTGTTCCTGTGTGGTTACACCTTATTTTCCTGACGCAGCTTTATAAATACACTGAAACTAACCGCATATTGTTTATTATTGTAACGCATCTGATTGTAATTAACTTGTAACAATATAATAGTCCAGGGAATAACCATAGTATTCCAAATACCATAACTGCTTTAGTGTTGTTACTCTCTTCTTCTTCATCTTCTTCTAGCTCCTCCCGTTAGGAGTTGCCACAGCGGATCATCTTTTTCCATATTACTCTCACTGCAGCACTCGGAGTATTTATATCACTGTATCTGAGTGTGAATCACAGCAGCAGCTGTTCGGAAAGAGAATTATCGGTATACAGCATCAGGCACACGCTACCTCAGCCACGGCAAAACATTTTAAAGCCTTTCCTGTACGGACCTCGAGGTTCAGAAACAGTTTCATCCCAAGAACTATAAACGCACTCAATCACTGCTCCTTGTTGAACTGTTTGTACTTATAAGTAAAATTACCTCACTGTAAACTTGTACTACAGTTATAATATTGCACAACCTGAGCCACTTTATAAAGTTCGTATTTACATATGATGACAATATCATTTTTAAGATGAAATGCAGCAAAATATGTTTATTATATTATACAGGTAAAACTTTAACTTCATTTAAATAATCTATATTCTTCACTGGGACTGGCGTGAAGGATAGAATAATTAAACATGTACTACGAAGATATTTCAGTGTTCCTTAAACTTTTTAAAGAATCAGTGCTCTAAGTTTACAGATAGCTTAACATCTATTACAGAGCTGATTGTGTGGCAATCGGTTACTTGGAGAAAGAAAAGCAAGAACTGCATGGGCGGCCACATCAATACATATTGAATATAAAACAGAAAGAGAAAATAACGACACAGCTAAAAATGCAGCGGCAAATTTCGACAAAAGTTAAATGCTTGTGTCATGAGCACGAGGCAGCTAGTGTCTGCAACAGATGTGGCCATCCGCCGTGCATAAGCTACCTCACTGACTTTGGCGGACGAAGGAGCCACCGATTCTTTTTCTGCCCAGTGCCACCACAAACCTAGAGCCGCCCCGAGTACTGCTGCAATAAATAATTTCATCGATGGTCGTGCACAATCGCTGCGCTGTAAAACCCATGTTTAATAACGTGCTTTAACTCTTAATGATATCACGTATACATCTTAGTATTTTAGTTATTCAGAGAGCTGTAATATCACGAATGTAATGGATTATGTGTACAGTCGGAGGAAAAGAGCCGGTTTAAGAAGCAAGTAGTGATTCACACACATAGATCACATAGAAGATCAAATATAAAACAAAGCATTTAACGTGCAACTTTAATTACGATGTGATTTGAGAAACTGGTTAAGTAAATGATTTTAAGATGACGTTTATCATGTTCTACTTTAATGACAAAATAAACTACGCGATTAAAGAGGAAATTTCGAGATTGAAGTTGACATTTCGTGCTTTTTTTCCCCACTGTGCCTTTTTTTTCTCTGTACCCTAAAAAGCTTTCATATGACACTCAGACGGTAGGCTACGACTCGCCTTTTCACGGCGACTGATATCTGAGCTTTCAAGTTTCTCCAACACGCTCTGTCACTCGATCAACTTCATTTTGTTGATAATACCACGGTTTAATTAAACAAATAGTATATTTTTCCTTTGCCTCCACTTGGTATTCGCTGAAATCATTATATTTTCCCCTGTGCTTTTCCCATTGTCTTTTCACAGAAGGCTGAGCTTAAGGGTGATTTATATTGGTTTGCATATTCAAATAGGCGTAATTCTGGGAGGAGTTGGGGTGTTACATAAAGCGCGTTCACGAGCGTGAGTTTTCACGCTGATCGGGATTTATATAGTGGAAGGACGTGGAAGTTGGAGTACGCACAGATTCCTGCACCTGGATTTTTCTGTGCGTAAGCACATTTCGGTTTTTGTGCTTACGCAATGTTATAGTGCGAGTTCTACGCACGGCGTTATACATGAGGCCCCAGGTGATTGTGAATCTTAGTTCTCAGTTCTCAGTTAACTTATGCAGAATATTTTAGAGTGACAGGCCATTGGCAGCACTCAAGAGTTTGTTTGGATAAATTCACTACATATGTGTATCTGTGTGTGTTGTAAAACACTAGGAGTCATTGTTGCCCCATTAAAACCAACAGACAGATGCTCTGGACACCCAGTAAAAGTCCTAATAAGTATTTTAATATTCTTATTCTTCTTAATGACAATGCCTCAAGCACTACAGCTATAAATAAATAAGTACAATTTTATCTCTCTCTCTCTTGCTCGCCTGCTGGGTTCCCTGCAGTCCTGTAAATAGTCCTTGACCCAGAAATTCTTCTGTCCTCCCAACAACATGATTTGCCCTCTTGGGTCTAATGAAGAACTGTTTTTTTTCTTAGCCCGGAGTACTTCGGGGCTTCCATCCTCATGGCTACCTTGTACCTCCAGGCTACAGGAAAAGGATGAGTCCCCAGGTCCTTCGACAGCTCCCCTTGGTGGCACCCACAACAACCAAAAGGGCTGAGAAACCGAACTCCGTCCCAGGATGCCCTACGGGAATCCGGGGCACCACGACACTGCAGGGAAGCTGCTATGTAGCATTTTGGGGGAAGCAGTGTCCAAACGTAGCTACCTCCCCCCATCCTTAGGGTATCCCAGCTGGGTTGAGATGCCGGCCGTCTATCACAGTGTTAATCTTCAAAGGCAGGAGTAAATGAACCCAATAAGCATTCTTGGTAAATTTCACAAATTTCATGATAATGTATTTCTGTTGTATAAATAATTCAATGATTTTATATTATGCTATTAACTTTGCTAGTATTCCTTGAGTTCTGTGTGTGAAACCCCTACAAACAGCAGGACCACCCTGACATCGCTGCTGATTGACTATCCCCAGCCTTTATATTTGAGATGGGATGAGGAGGTCCTCACTGTATTCTGAGTGCTGAAGTCAGCAACCCATTTTGAAGCCTGTCTGTTGAGTTTGGGGTCAAAATGCCTGGGGTTAAGTCAGATGAGTGAAGATATTGACCAGGTTTTTATGCTTTTTTAAGGCTTTTCACCCTTTCACCCATGTTTATTCTATGATTTCACAGCATTTTGGAGGGAAATGAATATTGTACACCAATGACATCAGTGGAGGGAACATCATGGTTTAGGGCTGCTTTGCTACCTCAGGGACTGTACAGGTTGCTTTTATTAATGGAACATTGAATACAAAAGGTTATGAAGAAAACTAATGAAAATGTTCTTGGGAGAGGAAGTTTAATAGAAGCCCAGAGGTGAAACAAGAAAATGTGCCATAATACCAGGAGAAATGAACAAGAGTAAGGAAACTAGTGTTTAAGAAAGGCCAATCCGTGGCCAAAGCTCAACAAAAATAGGGATGCCATGGCTTTACTTGAAGGTAGTGGATCAGGAAAGGAATCCCAGAGAAAATCAAGCAAATTCGAAAAAAGAAATGGACTAAAATCCAGGGTTGATAAGCACATACTGGAAATGTTTTGGTGGAGGTTTTTTTGTGATAAAGGAAGGTCAACTAGTTGGGAAAGGCAGGGGTTACAGATTAGGCTATGAATGTTCAAATGATGTCTTCAGGACTTAGCAGAGGTTGTCCAATTGTTTGTATGTTATTTTCTTAAGATGACTTTGTTATCTATTATTGTGGCTTGACTGAAAAATCAGATTATATTGTTAAGAATGATTAACGCAGAAATTCAAGGACTCTCAAAGGCTTCACAAACATTTTCTTGCAGCGGCACTTCTCTACAGCACTTTTACTAAGGACATGCTTAGAGCATTTGCATAAAGTTACAACTAAAATACAAAAATAGCAAATTAAACTTTACATTAATGTCCACTAATCTCAAATTACAATCCTCATCCTTAATGCACGGAGTCTTTTGTTTAGGGTGGTCACATTCCCATTCACAGTCCTCCTCCTCCTTAATATTTATGGTCCTTATCTCCACAGTGTTTATGTCAACCTCAAATGCCTCCTCTTTCATATACATCTAAAAGCTATAGTACATGTCAGATTTTTCTTTTACTCTGTGAAAAGAAAAGGACTTAATTCCATTAAAACAACGTCATTTAAATCTGAAGAGATTTGATTTTCATTTTACAACTCTCTCATAGTTAATGTTTAAGTCTAGTTAGACAGTTCATTGCATGTTGACAGTAACTTAGTCCTCTTCATATCAAATTATCAGATATAAAACAATTTAGGTAATGGAATGATGGTTGAACAAGTTAGAAGAACATCACACTCACAGTTGTGGGTCTGCAGTACTCACAGCCTGAATTAAATTAACAATGCTGTTGTGGTCCCACTATTTTAATTATCAGATAAGTTGAAACAGGTAGGGTCACTGGAATGTTTTAAGAAACTGACAAATGTCTTAAAAGGAGAGAATCACAAGGTAAAATAATAGGAATTGAAACTTTAGACTGAACATCCTCAAAGCTTACCTTTGATTTTAAGTTGCAGGTTAGAGAAAAGGATTTTTCCTGCTAACTCACTAAAACCAACTATAAAAATTCTGCCAAGTCTCATTATTATGTGATGAGCCAATTGAAATATTTGATTGTTGCTACAGATTTTATAAAAGTCCTTGTTCTGATTATATGTTTCAAAATTATTTGTTATACTGAATTGTGAACTTCCCTCCTGCAAAAGTAAATAAGCAGTTGATTTGATTTTGAGATAGTATGACATCTTTCACTGCATTGGCATTAGAGGCATGGCTGCAAATAAAATTTAAAAGTAAAAAAGTGTCATAAAGGAGGCCACTTGATTTGCGAAAAGTATTACTTTAATTAGTTTAACTTAAAATACATTAATTGGCTCTCTGCGACAGCCTACTGAAAACAAACTACAGCAATCCCATGTTATCCCAATAAGCTGTTCCCAAAAAACATCAGAAAGCAAATCTGTAGAGAGAGGAAGCCAACGTTCCATTATCTTCAATTGGGGAAAAAAAAAAAAATGCTCTCGGCACATCTCAATTACTAATACACTTAATCACCTATAGCACAATCAACAAAGGATTATTGTACAAAATAATAGTATTTAGTAGAATCCAATAGGTTGATGGATCTATCAACCTTTGTCACAAGGGAAACATTTAGCTTTATACAGAATCTCAAGAAAAATAAAAGCATTGTTCATAATGGCCATCAGTTTTGTACTGATTCTTTCATCCACTACAACCTTCAACAGATTCACAGTGCATTACATAATTGAGCCTGTCTTTTTGAACAGTTCGGTGGGCCTCTCTTGAAGTGACATAATCAACCCTGTACACCACAGAGTAGCAAATTTCACTGGCCATCAAATAGTGACAAACATACATTCTAGTGACAGTTTTTACATATTTTATGTGCAAAACACAAATAAACCCAATACTATACAGTACCGAATAACAATGATGTTTTCCAACCAAATGGCAATAAACATGTATTGTAATTCAAATAAACAATGAAATTACTTCATCATTACATACACAGATCAGTCACCATATTAAAAACACCTGTCTAATATTATATAGGTCATCCTCTTGCTACCAGTACAACTCCAACACATTGAAGAATGCACTCCAAAAGACCTATGAAGGTGTCTTATGGTATCTGACACCAGAACATTAGCAGCAGATCATTTAAGTCCTGCAAGTAGTCAGTTGGGGACTCCACAGAGCAGATTTGGTTTTCTAAAACATCCCACAGATGCTCATTTGGAAACTGGACTGGAGGCCAAGACCACAACTTGAACTCTGTCTCATGTTTCACAAACCTGAACAGTTTTTGCAATGTGGCAGGGTGCACTATTGTGCTAAAACAGGCCACTACCATCAGGAAATACAATTGCCATTGGGGATGTGGTGTACATACTTTGACATATCACCTACCTAAAGGTTGTTGGAGCAACATCCACACGAATGCCAAGTTTTCCCAGAGCATCACACTGTCTGTTGTATTTCCCTTCACTTATAGTGCTTTTCTTCCCTAGGTAAATGATTCACACAAACCCAGTTGCAGTATCTACATGATCTACAAGAAAACAGGACTCATACCAGGTCACTTTTTACTCCCATTGATATATGGCCCAGTTCTGAAACTCATGAGACCATTATAGGCTCTTGCAGCTACAGGCAGGAGTAAAGATGTGCACTCTGAACAGTGGAACTTGTTAAAAGGATTTAACTTATAATGTAAGACAATAGAGCTGAGCGATAATTATATATACAGTCAAAATATAAAAATCAAGCTTGACAAACTGTCAAGCATTGTGTGATTGTTCACATCAGACTATAAACCCACAGAAAGTACCACATTTTCAGCCAATTGTATGCTACTCTTAATATTGGGGTGGTAGGGGAACACACTACCACCACTTAATAGGAAATGCTCCTGTCTGAACAGATGGGTGGCTCTGAAAATAGCCATTGGTATATACAGTATTTTATTAAACCAAGCCAGTTGCTTAAGCATACAAGTTTGGACACATTTCCAGAGGACAAGGCAGCTCGGTTTTTCCACACAATATTCCCAGAGAGTGAAAACAACCTCTTGCAAGGCACTAATGTGGCAGGTGTTGCCAAGTATTTGTGAGCAAGGCAAGCTAGATCTTTGTATACCGAAGCATGTGTAGACCACCACTTTAGGGGGCAATCCTCCATGATGATGACAGGCTCTAATTTATAGTGCTCCAGATATTTTTAAATATAGTCCTCCTCCACACTCCCACTAATGATCGATGGAGGCACACATTTTTCAATGACAGTGTGCGAGATTGCTAGAAAAAAAAAAAACGTTTGTATTATCTGCAGGACTCGAGCAATGCCTCCAGCTTCTGAAATTTCTCCATCTTAGCATTTGTTGGCATGACCACGTTAGTTTTATGTAAGGCTAGTGCACCTCTTAGTGGCTGTTCGTTTCTTCGCACATACTTCACCATCTCCAGGGTGAAGTTCCATCTAGTCGGCACGTCTTGTATGAGTGTCTCAGTTTTTAGGCCATGCACGACTTGCTGTTTCTTAAGTTCTACAGTATTTGATGAACTGTGCTGAAAACTGTGATGAAATTATGTAATGCACTGTGAATCTGTTGAAGGTTTTAGTGGATGAAAGAATCAGTACAAAACTGATGGCCATTATGAACAATGCTTTTATTTTTCTTGAGATTCTGTATAAAGCTAAATGTTTCCCTTGTGACAAAGGTTGATAGATCCATCAACCTATTGGATTCTACTAAATACTATTATTTTGTACAATAATCCTTTGTTGATTGTGCTATAGGTGATTAAGTGTATTAGTAATTGAGATGTGCCGAGAGCATTTTTTTTTTTTTCCCCAATTGAAGATAATGGAACGTTGGCTTCCTCTCTCTACAGATTTGCTTTCTGATGTTTTTTGGGAACAGCTTATTGGGATAACATGGGATTGCTGTAGTTTGTTTTCAGTAGGCTGTCGCAGAGAGCCAATTAATGTATTTTAAGTTAAACTAATTAAAGTAATACTTTTCGCAAATCACCTTTCGGCATTTGGAAATTCCACCGTCAAATGCACTGTTCTACAGAGACAAAGTGACAGAACATTGAATGCTGTGCACGATGCATGGGAAAGTCTTCGAAAGGCAGCTGTCCCGCTGCTGAAATTAAATTTCGTGCACTATCTGTACTGAGTGTGCTTACTTTATTCTCAACGTTCCACTGCTTTGCTACATCCATAACATGTTCGGCGTATGTTTCAGCATGATATCTCTCTGATGTTTTCATGACCGTCAAAGCATGTGAATGCAGTTTCCACTGTTCATTGATATAACGGGTGGTAACCCCTCGTTAGCTATGATTTCATAGTGATGTCCAGTAGTCACCATTAAGGGCAACTGTCTCCGTGATCTCTAAGTCCTTAGTTAGTTTTGGCCTCTGAGTCATAGAGCTTGTGTATCCTAGTTACAACTGTGGCCCTCTGGTGAAGGACATACCATTGTAATTATGTTGTTAGATTTAAGCGCAGCACTTGACTATTCTGTTTCACTGCACAGGATGAGAAGTAAAATTGGGCTTACAGGCAATGTCCTTGACTCGTTTAGTTCTTATTTATCAAATTCATTCCAGTACATACAGAAATGTGCTGACAGTACTCCATCATTATACAAAGAAGTTTGATATTGTGTCCCACAAGTCTCAGTACAGGGACATTTACTGTTTTCACTTTACATGCTTTAACTGTGGTCTGTCATTAGAAAATATAGCGTTAATATTCACTCATAAGCAGATGACACCCAGTTAAAACTGCCTTTTAGACCAAATAGAGGTTCACCCTGGGTTCCTTAAGGCTCTGGATGATGTGGGGCTGTCCTGGTTGACATGTCTCTGTAACATTGCATGGATATTGGGGGCATTGCTTCTGGATTGGCAAACCGGTGTGGCGGTTCCCGTTTATATGAAGGGTGATCAGAGGATGTGCTCCAACTATAGGGGGATCACACTCCTCAGCCTCCTCAGAAAGGTCTATTCAGGGGTGCTGGTGAAAAGAGTTTGATCGATTCTAGGATTCTTGGTTGTTACGAGCCATTCAAATCCTGTACAGGAGGAGCAGGAGCTTGGTCTGCATTGCCGGTAATAAGTCAGACTCATTTCCTGTTGAGGTTGGACTCCGCCAAGGCTGCACTTTGTCAACGATTCTGTTCATAGGTTTTATGGACAGAATTTCTAGGCGCAGCCAAGGAGCAGAGGGGGTCTGATTCAGTGACCTCAGAATTTCATCTCTGGTATTTGTGGATGACATGGTTCTGTTGGCTTTATCCGACAGTGACCTCCAGCTCTCACTGGAGCGGTTCACAGCCGAGTGTGAGAGCCAGCACCTCTAAATCCGAGGCCATGATTCTCTGTCGAATAAGGGTGGAATGCTCTCTCCGGGTTGGGAACAAGAGGAAATAAAGACAAAACATTTATTTTGAATATAATTATGGGCTCCAGCAGCTGTGGGGCATCTGTTGGTGAAGAAAGATTCACGGATCTTGACTTTGCTGACGATGGTGTGATCTTCGGAGTCAATGGAGGCTCTGATCAGAGTGCTCAAGGGACTTGAGCGAGGAGTCTGAGTGTCTGGGCTTGCGAGTGTGCTGGATAAAAACCAAGATCCATGCCTTTAATTACCTCTTGGGCACAGCCATTAGCAGTGTGTCTGTCTGCGAAGAGAGGGACGACCTTGTCGAGAGGTTTACTTACCATGGCAGTGACATTCATGTCTCTGGTGACTCTTCCTATGAAGTCAGTAGACAGATTGGAAGATTATATGGGTCACGAGGTCGCCGGAAAGTTGCTGTGATCACTTTAGTCTTAAGGGGAGCCACTGTGTGCAAAGTATCCCTCAGGGTCACATTATAATTTGATATTAGCGGAGCTAAATCATTTTCAACAAGTACACTTCACTTACTCAAACTTGTATTTGAGTATATGTGTGATCTACAATAGAGAAAGGATACAATTCAGAAAAACCACTTGCTTGTGTACTGTATTTCTTGTGCCTGTAAAGGGACATTACAATATATGCCTTGCACAGAAGAGCAACATTCACACAAACACCTTTTTTAGATTAACTACTTGCTACAAGGGCGATATATAGGGGGCAGTGAAATATGTACCCGAGTACAAAGTTAGGACTTCAGACCCTTGAAAGTGAGCTTGTGGCGGCTCTGAAAAGAGCCATTTTTTTCTTTCCATTACATTCCACTTTCTTATATCCGAGTCCTTAGGCGCGTTCTCCACGAATGCGACGAGCCAACTGGATGTCCTTGGGCATTATGGTCACTCTCTTGGCATGGATGGCGCACAAGTTGGTGTCTTCGAACAAACCGACCAAATAAGCCTCACTGGCCTCCTGCAGAGCCATGACTGCGGAACTCTGGAAACGGAGATCGGTCTTGAAATCCTGAGCGATCTCCCTCACCAGCCTCTGGAAAGGCAACTTACGGATAAGCAGTTCGGTGGACTTCTGGTATCGACGAATCTCTCGCAGAGCTACCGTGCCGGGCCTATAACGATGAGGCTTTTTCACTCCACCGGTGGCAGGAGCGCTCTTTCGAGCCGCTTTAGTGGCGAGCTGTTTTCGGGGAGCTTTGCCACCAGTGGATTTGCGAGCCGTCTGCTTCGTCCTTGCCATTTCACCGTCTTCCGAACAAATAAGGCACTGTGTGTTTTTTAAATAAATAAAAAAAAAATTAAAGAAACGACCGCCCGATGCGCGTTATATCGAGGCCTAACTGGTTTGTGATTGGGTGGAAGGAAAAAGGGGTCAATGACGTAAGCGTCTGCCTTTAGGCTTGGCCTACAGTTTTTTTCGTCTGGTCGTTCTAAACGTTCAGCGCGAAATGTGAACGCTGCCGTCAACTAGTCACAGAAATCCATCGTGTTCAACACGATGTACTCTCCTATATTACGCTGTTGGAGCCAATCCCTGCAGTCACAGAGGAAGAATTCAAGTAAGAGTCAAGAGAGCGTTAAGTGTATCATCCATTTAACAGCCTCCTGAACGCCCGTTGGTATCAGGTTTCACGTGACGGACGCGCTGCTATGTTCGTGGGATCTGAGCTCGGAAAGTGAAATGCGAATTCAGAATAACCCGCGCAGACAGTTCCTGTCCTGTGTTCGATCAGGTCGTCGTTGCACTCATATCAAATGACAGACTCTGCCTTTTGAATAGTAGTAATCACTTGATTGCAGACATGTCTGGACGAGGTAAAGGAGGAAAAGGACTGGGAAAAGGTGGCGCAAAGCGTCATCGCAAAGTACTCCGTGATAATATCCAAGGCATTACTAAACCTGCTATTCGCCGTTTAGCTCGTCGAGGCGGGGTGAAGCGAATTTCTGGCTTGATCTATGAAGAGACTCGAGGCGTTCTCAAAGTGTTTCTCGAGAATGTTATCCGCGATGCTGTTACTTATACCGAGCACGCCAAGAGGAAGACCGTGACTGCTATGGACGTTGTATACGCTTTGAAGAGACAGGGTCGTACGCTGTATGGCTTTGGAGGTTAACTAACAATCAAGACGTAATAAAGATCACCCAATGGCTCTTTTCAGGGCCACCCACGTTTTCTAGATGGAGAGCTTTCCTTGTGCCAAAGTAATGGTTGAGCGCGTACTTACAACCTATTCCAACTCAACACGCTTAGGAAAAAAAAAAAAAGCTTCATGATAAAATGCACGTTTTTAAGGACACGGATTCCTAAATTGTGTAGCGCAGAGGCTAGAAAAATACCTGGGACAAACTCCTCGACTGTATGCCCCCTAACAAGAGGTACTGTCAAAGTAAAGGGTAAATATTCAATATGCCTTAAAGTTTAAGGTCGTTTCCATGAATTAGATCTCTGAAAGCTTTTTTTTTTTTTTATTACATTTGCGAGAAATATTTAGATGCTGATTAAAGCCAGGTTGGTCAGGCGCTGTTGTGGCATGGAAGATCTGAAGGGCCAAGAACCCCGACCGACAGGGCCGATCCTGGCGACGGGCAAAAACGTGGGCGGCCAAACTCAAAGGCGGCCGTTGAGGAGACGTGCAGCAGCCGGCGATGCTGAAATGTACGTTATGATTATGATATGCTGTTTCATTGAGAATGTACAGATTTTTTTTAACACTTTGAGCCCACGTTTTCACCGGCAATGTGTTTTTACATTTAAAATGACCATCGGTGGGGCTCAAAGTGTTCATGAAATATTTCAGAAAAATTACAAACCTTTACATGTTTACTTATTGCCCAATGCACACTGACATGACATTAGTGTATATGTCACGTGTGTGAATTAGGCCCAAGATTATTACAAAATTATTATTATATTTGAATTAGCCCATTATTCTAACTATTTTGTAGAATGTCCGAGAGAAAGACAAAACGTGAATGCGGGTGGTACTACAAGCAAAATAGAGAAAAGAAGCTAGAAGAGAGGAAAAGTCTACAGGGAGCTCTAGACAAATATATTTTTCATCCAAAAACTTCTGAACTTCCTAGTACGAGCTTATCACACTTCGGACGACCTGCGGCTGATTATGAAGTACAGCAGGGTAACCGTCTACCAGATCCAACCCCGAACACCTCCAAGGAATCAACAACTCATTAATGTCACGAGGAACAGGAAGAAGCAACAGAAGAACATGGATGTGACAACACGGAGAGAGAAGTGGTGCCAGGACGCAGCTTAGAATATTTGAGAGATCCAGGCAAGTGGCCCAATCCATTGACAACCAAAATCGTCGACTCACTTATTGAAATAGGTCCCATACAACCTCAAGCATCGTTCAAATTTCCTGTGGATGACAAAACCGGAAGAAAATTTAATGTTCTATATTTCACAAGAAAGATGGAAAATGGAGAAATAGTGCATGGTAATTGGTTAGTGTACTCCATTCATGCCGATTGCGTATTCCGTTTTCCTTGCAAACTATTTAGCAGTCATAACATCAAACTGATGGGTAGCGGATACAATGATTGGCGCCATTGCTCAGATTATTTCAAAAATCATGAAACAAGCATTGAACATATTAAGTGTACAAAAAAATGGTACAAACTGAAGTTGAGAATTGAAAAAAAATGCACAATTGACAAAGATCAACAACGTCTGTACGAAATGGAGATGGGACGCTGGCGAGCATGATCGCTATCGTGCAGTTTCTAGCAGGCCAATGTTTAGTTTTTAGAAGTACCAGCTATGAACTCTATGATCGCAACAATGGAAACTTTATGAAAGCAGTGGAAATGATTGCAAAATTCGATAGCGTTATGTCCGAACATCTTTTAAAAATGTCGAAAAATCGAAACAGTTAAAAAATCACATGCCCCATTACCTGGGTCAACATTTTCAAAATGAAATCATTCATCTACTAGCAAGTAATTTTGACATTTTGAGTATGAAAACGAAGACGAATCTGTTCGAGATGATAAGGAATCATACAAAATCTCGTTTTTTTTCACAATTTTAGATCGAATTCTAATGTCCATTGAAGAAAGATTTGAATCACTGAATGAAGTAGTGTCATTGTTTAGATGTAGTTATGATTTTTACAATATGCAGCCTGATGAATTGGAAAAAAATGCACCATGGATCTCGACTTAAAACTGAGAATTGTCTGAAATGAGGAGATACAGCGAGATGTGGACGAGGAAGGGCTGTACCACGAAGCTGTTATGTTTAAAGAAACATTTTCAGATGTAGCGGCAACAAAAAATCCAATAACTATTATGAAAAAATAGTTGTAGTCCAGATGACGTCTTGTTTTCCGAATCTCTGCATTGCATTACGCATTTTTCTCACGTTGCCTGTATCATTGGCAGCTTCTGAAAGGAGCTACTCAAAACTCAAGATAATTAAAAATTATCTCCGTTCCACTATCGGGCAACAACGATTGAGTGATGTTGCGCTTCTGTCTATAGAATCTGAAATTTGTGAAAAACTGGATCATTCAAACATAATAGATGAATTTACTACTGTTAAAGCTAGGAGAATCATTCTTTGATGTTTAACTAATAAATTAATGTATGTATGTATGTGATTTTTTATTTTTGTGATTCTTTATTTAGTTTTTATAAAAACTAATCGTTTGAAATTAAATTTTATTTATACATCCCGACTCTAACCCTAACACCGTCTTAATCCTGTTTGAAGTAGTATATTTAATAGTAATATCTGTCATATCATAATAGAAAATAGGTACGTAGGGTAGGGCGGCGAAACCACATTCGCACAAAGGCAGCCGTCTACCCAGGATCGGCCCTGCCGACCGAACTGCTGTACGTACACAGCCCAGATTTACTCTGGCTACACGGACTACATATTTCTCCGATTTGCCTTACTGGACTAGCTAGAAAAACACGAGATGACAGTGAAGTAAACTCAGTCTCAGGGAAACACTTCAGGGTTGGACAAATGACCCTTAACACGTTCACGAAGCACCCACTCGTGTCGAAGCCCTTTTCAAGGTCGCTTGACTCGTGGATTCAAATTTCCTGTCCTATGTGAAATGCTTTCAAGGGAAGGCATCTTTGCGAGCACTTATAGCACTTGGAAGTCAATGTTTCATTGAGAAGCAACTGATTTAAATTTCCTATTCAGAATTTTCGAAACCGGGCTCCTAGAGAGAAACTCTAGCTTGGATGCTCGGGGCCGGCATAGTGTCAGAGTGCCTTGGACCCACAACTCTAAATTTGTACGGCCTCCAACAATTACTGCTCTGATGTGTCGTGAGGGATTTTGGAAAGGGACTGACGGCTTAATATTCTTACCTTCTGCAGAGAAAACTCGGAAGAGTGCTTTACCTATATTTTTGTGATGCACGGTGTCCTTTAATTTGAACCCGGGCATTCGGTACGGGCAAATGCATTTGCTAGTAAAAGAGTCAGGGAAGGACTTAATGGAGCTCGTTTACAGATTAGGTGGGTGGCTCTGAAAAGAGCCGTTGCGGTCCAACAAGACTTGTACAGTTTATTTAGAGCTGGTATATTTGGTGACTGCCTTAGTGCCCTCAGACACTGCGTGTTTAGCAAGTTCACCCGGTAACAGAAGCCTCACAGCGGTCTGGATTTCCCTTGAAGAGATGGTCAAGCGCTTGTTGTAGAGCGTTAAGCGAGAAGCCTCACCTGCGATACGCTCAAAGATATCGTTCACAAACGAGTTCATGATACCCATTGCTTTAGAGGAAATTGGTCGTCGTGGGCCAGTTGAATGGCCCCCAAGTTCTCCTCATCTGACCCCCTTAGACTTTTATCTTTGGGGTCATCTGATGCAATTTTCTATGCTGTGAAGATACGAGATGTGCAGCACCTGAAACTACGGATACTAGAAGCCTGTGCTAGCATTTCTCCTGCGGTGTTGCTATCAGTGTGTGAAGAGTGGGAGAAGAGGGTTGCATTGACAATCCAACACAATGGGCAGCACATTGAACACATTTTATAAGTGGTCAGAAACTTGTAAATAATTCATGAAAGAATAAAGTTACGTTAAAACCAAGCACACCATTGTTTTTCTTGTGAAATCCCCAATAAGTTTGATGTGTCACATGACCCTCTTCCTATTTAAAAAACAAAAGTTGGATCCAAAATGGCCACCATGGTCAACACCCAACTTAAAAAAAAAAAGTTTTCCCCCTCACATATACTAATGTGCCACAAACAGGAAGTTAATATCACCAACCATTCCCATTTCATTAAGGTGTATCCATATAAATGGCCCACCCTGTATATACCAATGGCTCTTTTCAGAGCCACCCATCTGTTCAGACAGGAGCATTTCCTATTAAGTGGTGGTAGTGTGTTCCCCTACCACCCCAATATTAAGAGTAGCATACAATTGGCTGAAAATGTGGTACTTTCTGTGGTGTTATAGTCTGATGTGAACAATCACACAATGCTTGACAGTTTGTCAAGCTTGATTTTTATATTTTGACTGTGTATATAATTATCGCTCAGCTCTATTGTCTTACATTATAAGTTAAATCTTTTTAACAAGTTCCACTGTTCAGAGTGCACATTTTCACCCCTGCCTGTAGCTGCAAGTGCCTACAATGGTCTCATGAGTTTCAGAACTGGGCCATATATCAATGGGAGTAAAAAGTGACCTGGTATGAGTCCTGTTTTCTTGTAGATCATGTAGATACTGCAACTGGGTTTGTGTGAATCATTTACCTAGGGAAGAAAAGCACTATAAGTTAAGGGAAATACAACAGACAGTGTGATGCTCTGGGAAAACTTGGCATTCATGTGGATGTTGCTCCAACAATCTTTAGGTAGGTGATATGTCAAAGTATGTACACCACATCCCCAATGGCAATTGTATTTCCTGATGGTAGTGGACTGTTTTAGCACAATAGTGCACCCTGCCACATTGCAAAAACTGTTCAGGTTTGTGAAACATGAGACCGAGTTCAAGTTGTGGTCTTGGCCTCCAGTCAAGTTTCCAAATGAGCATCTGTGGGATGTTTTGGAAAACCAAATCTGCTCTGTGGAGTCCCCAACTGACTACTTGCAGGACTGAATTGATCTGCTGCTAATGTTCTGGTGTCAGATACCATAAGACACCTTCATAGGTCTTTTGGAGTGCATTCTTCAATGTGTTGGAGTTGTACTGGTAGCAAGAGGATGGCCTATATAATATTAGACAGGTGTTTTTAATATGGTGACTGATCTGTGTATGTAATGATTAAGTAATTTCATTGTTTATTTGAATTACAATACATGTTTATTGCCATTTGGTTGGAAAACATCATTGTTATTCGTTACTGTATAGTATTGGGTTTATTTGTGTTTTGCACATAAAATATGTAAAAACTGTCACTAGAATGTATGTTTGTCACTATTTGATGGCCAGTGAAATTTGCTACTCTGTGGTGTACAGGGTTGATTATGTCACTTCAAGAGAGGCCCACCGAACTGTTTAAAAAGACAGGCTCAATTATGTAATGCACTGTGAATCTGTTGAAGGTTGTAGTGGAGGAAAGAATCAATACAAAACTGGTGGCCATTATGAACAATGCTGTTATTTTTCTTGAGATTCTGTATAAAGCTAAATGTTTCCCTTGTGACAAAGGTTGATAGATCCATCAACCTATTGGATTCTACTAAATACTATTATTTTGTACAATAATCCTTTGTTGATTGCGCTATAGGTGATTAAGTGTATTAGTAATTGAGATGTGCCGAGAGCATTTATTTATTTTTTTTCCCCAATTGAAGATAATGGAACATTGGCTTCCTCTCTCTACAGATTTGCTTTCTGATGTTTTGTTTGGGAACAGCTTATTGGGATAACATGGGATTGCTGTAGTTTGTTTTCAGTAAGCTGTCACAGAAAGCCAATTAATGTATTTTAAGTTAAACTAATTAAAGTAATACTTTTCACAAATCAAGTGGTCTCCTTTATGACACTTTTTTACTTTTAAATTTTATTCGCTGCCATGCCTCTAATGCCAATGCAGTGAAAGATGTCATACTATCTCAAAATCAAATCAACTGCTTATTTACTTTTGCAGGAGGGAAGTTCACAATTCAGTATAATAAATAATTTTGAAACATATAATTAGAACAAGGACTTTTGTAAAATCTGTAGCAACAATCAAATATTTCAATTGGCTCATCACATAATAATGAGACTTGGCAGCATTTTTATAGTTGGTTTTAGTGAGTTAGCAGGAAAAATCCTTTTCTCTAACCTGCAACTTAAAATCAAAGGTAAGCTTTGAGGATGTTCAGTCTAAAGTTTCAATTCCTATTATTTTACCTTGTGATTCTCTCCTTTTAAGACATTTGTCAGTTTCTTAAAACATTCCAGTGACCCTACCTGTTTCAACTTATCTGATAATTAAAATAGTGGGACCACAACAGCATTGTTAATTTAATTCAGGCTGTGAGTACTGCAGACCCACAACTGTGAGTGTGATGTTCTTCTAACATGTTCAACCATCATTCTATTACCTACATTGTTTTATATCTGATAATTTGATATGAAGAGGACTAAGTTACTGTCAACATGCCATGAACTGTCTAACTAGACTTAAACATTAACTGTGAGGGAGTTGTAAAATGAAAATCAAATCTCTTCAGATTTGAATGACGTTGTTTTAATGGAATTAAGTCCTTTTCTTTTCACAGAGTAAAAGAAAAATCTGATGTACTATAACTTTTAGATGTATATGAAAGAGGAGGCATTTGAGGTTGACATAAACACTGTGGAGATAAGGACCATAAATATTAAAGAGGAGGAGGACTGTGAATGGGAATGTGTCCACCCTAAACAAAAGACTCCTCCGTGCATTAAGGATGAGGATTGTAATTTGAGATTAGTGGACATTAGTGAAGAGGCTGAAGAGAAATGTGTCCACAGTCAGACACACAAACATAAAAGTGTGCAGAGTGCCAAGGAAGGCAAGCTTGATTATGGTTGTCAAGATGGAGCAGTGACTGAAATGGTCTCAGGCCCTTTGGTTTCTAGCTGAGTCATGAGCATAGAAGCCCAAGACTGCCGGTGCCCATGGTCTCTGCCAGACACACCAGGACCAATTTAGCATTACCAATTCAAGTGCATGTGTTTGGACACTTGGAGGAAACCAGGTGAGCTGGAGGAAACACATGTAGACATAGGTAGAACATGCTCTATGCTGGGAGGACCCGGGGCATAAAACATGGTCTCTTTTCTGTGAGGCAACACAGTCCCAAGCACAAAAAAATAGAGGGTTAGTATTACGAAGGGCTTCTAGCTGTAAAACTTAGCCAAAACCTTAATGATGGAATCAATCCAATCAGCTTCAAAAAATTATAGGGTGTACCTAGCAGATAACATGTTTGGGCTTTGCCTGACTACTGTAAAAAAAGAGTGAGGGCTACCAGGCCAAGGGAGGTGTCGGTTAAACAAGTTAGTTCAGATGACAGATGGAGACAGCCTGTACTATTAACAAGTTTCCCCAATATGCTAGATGGCAGCATTATTGGATTCAGGATTCCCACATGGACACCCACAGGGTATACTGGTACCTTTAGTCCCATGGCAAAGTCATGCTGGGTTCTTTGGGGGCTGCTAGGGGGAGAAGCAGGGATTAATGATCTTTATTTCTTAGGGCTTCCATTTAACCCATACATACTTCCAATGGACTAAGGACTAGCACAGAAGTACTCCTGGGTACATGGTTAAAGAAGCCTCTCAACCTCATCCAGGCAAATTGGTGTCAAGTTTGGAGGATGGACAAAGCTCATCTAGAAGGTGTAGTGGAGAAGAAAGAGGGTGGAAAATTGTGCTGTGTTCATGCCATTGGTTAAGCCTTTTCAAAAGGTATTTACAAGAATAAATCTTTTTATTATACCAGGACTTTTATTGTCTGTGAAGTTGTGTCTGTGGTTTTGGGTGATACAACACCCCTTACTGGTCAAAATGTATGAGTGTATATGTATATATATATACACATAAAGCTGAGTCTCAGTACTTTAGCAAAAGCAGCTTTATTCAGCCTGAAACAGGAACAGTATGGTTATTTATTGTTAAGGGATCTACCACTCAGCTATAAGTTATTCTGTTCCCTGTTTTTATAATATTCATTGCATCATCCATCGACAACTGGTGCTTATGGCACAACCACAATTGTCTCAGATATGCCTTTGTGGTGAACCGCTGCACTGCTGGCAACCCGGCAACGGATAAGCTGTCTTCTACAGGAGTGTTGACCATGCTTTGGGACATTCTTTGGCATTTCATCCCGTTGGGGGGAGAGTTTAGAAACCTTATTATATATATATTGTGGTCCCCGGCCGACGCCCAGGAGGACCGGAGGAGGGCTTGTGCCTCCTCCAGACCGTGAGGGGGCGTCCGTCCTGGTTATATATATATTGGTGATTGCCTGCTTTTCATAGAGGATGGTAGCATCCTTTCTGACAGGTCCCATTATGGACACCTCTAGGGCAGCATGGGAGTTGTGGTCCCATGGGTCTGCCCTGTCAGATTCTGTAATGAAGCACAGGAAGTGTTCACAGGTATGGAGTTAAAATAGAGCCTTCTATTCAGCTCATGTAGTCAGATTTGGAGAACAGCTGGAAAACACTCCTCTGGAAGAAGTGGAGAAAAATGGAAGGAGCGAAGAGAATGACTGTTGCTATTATCAGACTGTACTGTGTTGTATAAGAGCTGCTACAACATTGAAGGCGGGAAGCATGTAAAAGGCACACATTATTGAGAATTAAAGTGCTAGATTTGAACCTAAGACTCCATATGCATAGTCGTTTTTGGAGGTTTGGGGTGCTAGTACACCACCTAGAGGCCACAGTGTATATATATTAGTCTTTACAAACTTTGATCTTATGGATATGGGTAGATTTTCCAGTTTTTCCTGGCAGATCCTCTTAATCTTCATTAGCTTGGATGGGAAGAATCTGTTAAATGCCATCTTCAATTCTCTCCTATAGATTTAATAAAGGAATTTAATTGTGAACTTTACCTAGCCACTTAAGGATTTTTAGAGACTCTCATTTAGATAAGTATTCAGTCCCTTTGTACTTCCACTCCAAATTGTAGTATGATTTACTTTGAATATCCTTGAGTTGTGTCAAGAAGTGCACTGGAGTCAACCTGTGGTGCATTAAATTGATTGGACATTGTTTAGAAAGGCACACATCTGTGTACAGTATATAAGTTCCCACAATTCATGCTTCAATTCAGGACAAAAATCAAGCCAGGAAGTACAAAGATCTCTCGGTAGATTTTGGCAATCAGAATATATGGAGGCCTATATCAGGGTATAAGCATTAAATCATTGCTAAAGTTTTAAAGGTTTTATGTGTTCAACAGAGGATGAAGGTTTAAACCACCAGGACCCTTCCTAGAGTTGGCTGTATGTCCAAACTGAGTAACCATGCAAGAAGATCATAGTTGAGGGATGTGGCCAAGAACCCAATGATTACTCTAAAAGAACTTCAGAAGTCCTTACAATAATACAATAATAATTAATCAATAATAATTGTTATTAAATGTTATTAAAGTGTGCAGAATGAAGGCAGGCTCTCAGCGTCTTCCCTGCCCACTGATGCTCATACACTTACCAAACAACGAACAAGGTAAGCGCATATTTCAAATTATTGATTTAATTTTTTTACATATTAAAGTGGAAAATGTAATTAATAAACCTAAGATTGGTCAATGTCACTGCTGCCAAAGATTTGGCCATGCTGCTAACTTGTGTCATAATACAATCAGCTGTGTCCACTCTGCCAACAGCCACTGGTCACGAGACTGCAACAAACCAAGAGAAGAAAGGGCAAGATGCACAAACTGCTGTCAGGATCACCCTGCAAACTACAGGGGATGTGTGTACAACCCTCTTAAGAAGCAACCACAACCGACATCACTACCATCCAGAGCAGTCTCTGTAGGAATCAGCTATGCTGACACACTGTAAGAAAAGACACCTGCCTAGTGGAGCCCGCAAATCCATCACCTCCTACTTCAAATGGATCATGTCACGATAAAGTAAACAAAACAGACAGGGAGAGCACTGAGCGAATTACATCCACTACGCTCTTAGAATGGAACTTCCCTTCTCAGATGAAGAGGCCTGGGGCTCCCCTGCTGGTCCTTCAGAGGAAGATGACGTTTCTGCTCTCTTTAGCTTAACAAAGCTTTTTTCAGCCCCAAAACAAGAAGATTACTAAATTTTGCAAAGTCCCTCATTGACAAATTATGTGCAGCAAGAACTGGAACAGATATAACTAGAATCCTGTCCTCAATTCCTGCTGTTATAAAGATATTCTCTGATGGCTTCTAAATTACTACACACAGCAAATAATTTAAGATTAACCATATGGAATGCCAATGGAGTATAAAACAAAAAAGAAGAACTTCAAGAATTTTTGGATCAGCATTTAATTGATGTAATGCTAATAAGTGAAACCCATTTATGTCCAAGTTCAGAATTCAGAATTAGAAGTCACTTTGTATACAGATGCGACAGAATTAAAGGAAAAGGAGAAGGCACAGCCATTCTTGTCAAAAAAGGAATAGAACATTCTGAATCACCCACACCACAATTAACCACATTGGAAGCCAACTCGGTGATGCTATATACTAAAGATGGTCCTTAGAGAATAATTGCAGCATACAACAGTCCCAAAAACAATCTACCTGTCCAAGAACTGGATTTGCTTTTCTAATCAAATATTACAATGATCTTGGCAGGTTACCTAAATGCAAAACATCCAGCCTGGAACAGCAAAACTACTAATAAATGAGGGAGGTCTTTTCTCAGTTTTGCAGACAGAAATCACCTAATAATAATAAGACCAGAAGAACCAACGCTATTCCACCCTGATGGATACAGACCTGATGTAATAGACATTGTAATTCTGCAAAATATAACACACTCTACACTCATCAGCTCCATTGCAGAACTGAGCTCTGACCACAACCCTGTACTTCTGGAATTACATGGATCAAACAGTAACACCGAAAACCACAATGACATAAAATAAAAACAGAATATCCTGGCCTGTTTTCACAAGAAAACTTGAATCATCCCTGTGTCCTCTACCAAGAATCAAAACAGCTCAACAGCTGGATCATGCAGCAAAAGCCTTTACTGTTTGCATCAAGCAAGCAATGACAAATGCTTCACACAAAGCCCAAAATACTAACAAAAATCATCTGTCCTCCATTCCCAACTGGCTTTTTGCTAACCTCTCTCTTTCTCTCTCATTCCTCCTAGGGCACGAAGCAGAAGCAGAAAATGGCCGACGGTGTAACTCGCGTTTAAATCGTAGTTGAACAACTCCAGGCACTCGACGAACAGATTCAGAAACTCCTGTCCTGACGGAGATACCTTAGAGATCTGAAGGCCTGGCTGCTGGATAAACCGTCCTTGCCATCTGTAACCGGCGAAACATCAACCCCGCGTTGTGCCGACCTCACCCCCGCGTCTCGTAGGAGCGACGCCGCTGATGACCTCGGTGGATTTCAGCTATGCAGGCAGGGGTTCAAGGCCAGAGCACCTCCATCAACACAGGCGAGCATCCTATCTCAGAACCGGTTTGACCCTCTCCGCGTTCCCAGTTCGCCTTCAGCCCCTGGTGATGTAATAGTGGTAGGTGATTCCATTGTTAGAAACCTTAATGTCGCATGCCCTAATGCAAAATCGTTAGTTTCTTGTTTTCCCGGTGCTCGTGTCCAAGAAACACAAGGAGAAGGCAGTTGGAGCAATCGTTTTGCATGCCGGCGTAAACGATATAAGGCACCGACAATCAGAAATCCTGAAGGCTGACTTCGCAGCTTTGATTAAAGACACGAAGGAGAGGACCCCATCGGCAAAGATCTTCGTTTCGGGTCCACTACCTCTCGTCAGACGATCCAACGAGTACTACAGTCGTCTGCTAGGGTTGAACAACTGGCTACAGGGTTTCTGCAAGAAGAAGGATGTCGGTTTCATCAACAATTGGAATCTCTTTTGGAAAGGCGCGTCTCTTCAAGCGTGATGGCCTGCATCCGAACAGTTTCGGCCCGGTCCTCTCAAAACATATCGAAGGTAATTCGTTTATCTTGACCAGCTATCTCTGCTCTTAACCCATTCCAAAATGATACTGTTATGCTAGGACATGATAAATGTTTAATAGAGTCTTCCGTTAAAGTGCACACATTAATACTGTAATAAGCAATCTCAATGCACGTAGAAAACCTAGGAAATACGGCATAAACTCCAATAATCTAATTAAAATCACTATTTTAGAGGAACAATGTATTAAAACTATAAAAACAGATCACAGATTAAACAAAAAATACACACAGAGCGGCGCTAATAAATATAATTTAGTTTCTCTTCCAAATATCAATAACACACATAGTATTCATCTCTGCACCTCCGAAACATTAAATATGGCACTATTAAATGTTAGAGCTTTAACTAACAAAACGTTTTTATCAACGATCTTATTAGTGATAAAAAATAGATTTTATTGCACTAAATGAAACATGGCTTAATTCAGATGCGCGCTGTTTTAATCGAATCTGCCTCCGGATTACAGTTTTACTCATGCAGACCGCCAGGGAAAAGGGGGCGGATTGGCTAACATTTACTCGAGCGATTAAAATGTAAAGATGTCAGTTTTGGTAAGTTCAAGTCCTTTGAGTATCTCGCCGTTGTTATTCATGGAGATTCTCAAGTTCTAGTACTATCCGTGTATAGACCTCCTAAATTAACGTCTTTTTGAGGAATTCTCTGACTTAATGTCAATTTTAATTACTAACTATGACACACTCCTAATAGTTGGCGACTTTAATTTTCATATAGATAATCAGTGTGATCTAAAAGTAAAAGAATTTATGAACCTCCTGGATTCTTTTGATTTGAGACAACTCATAAATCAGCCTACACATAAAGCAGGTCATACATTAGACTTAGTGATTACTAAAGGACTGAAAGTTGATATAAAACAGATCATTGATATTGGTCTATCAGACCATTTTCTTCTACTTTTAATATAGAAATAATGATAAAAACACTCATGAGAAGCATATTGTTAAAAACGCTTCTTTGACTCGCAGCAGCTTTAAAACTTACAAACATTTTAAGCAATCAGTCCGTTTATAGTGCCAGCTATAATAGCGAGGATAATGTAAATAGTAAGGTGGAAAGATTTAATACTAAAGTGAGAGCTGCTGTTGACATAGTTGCACCTGAAAAGACAGTGAAAAAATCTTCTAGCATTGTTATACCATGGAAGACCCAAAGAGTGTCTGATTTAAAGAGAACATGCTGCCAGAGCTGAGCGTCAATGGAGGAAGACTAAACTTACTATCCACCATGAAATATTAAAAGTCAAAATAACAGAATACAATAACACTGTCCGTCTTGAGAGCGCTGCTATTTCTCAAGATTATAAATAACAATGCTAGTAATCCCAGAGTCTTATTTTCTACAATTGATCGCCTACTAAACCCAGGTAACTCAAAGGAATGCCTCCTAAGTGCTTCCAGTGAAACCTGTGAGGCTGTCGCTGTATTTTTCAATCAAAAAATTAATGATATTAGAAATAACATAGTATATCCCCCAACACTAAGGATCACCCTAAACCCCAACATTCTGTTATAAACAAATTAAACTCTTTCACTAGGATAGATTTACCTGATTTACAAAAATAATATCTCAATTAAAACCCTCCACCTGCGTCCTTGACCCAATACCAACAAGGTTTTTCAAAGAAGTATCAGGCGTGCTAATTGATAATGTTCTGACATAGTAAATTGTCATTAGATACGGGGTCTTCCCAGACTGTCTTAAGACTGCTGTAGTTAAACCCCTACTTAAGAAACATAATCTTGACCCCTGCTCTTGAAAATTTTAGACCCATCTCTAACCTGCCTTCTTAAGTAAAGTTCTGAGAAGGCAGTCATTATGCAGTTAAATGACCACCTAAATAAACATGCTATTCTTGATAAATTTCAGTCAGGTTTTAGAACAAATCACAGCACAGAAACTGCACTCGTTAAAGTAGTAAATGATTTGCAGTTGAATGCAGACAGAGGCCATTTATCTGTTCTCATCCTCTTAGATCTGAGTGCTGCATTTGACACCATTGATCACAACATTCTTAGAAATCGCCTTAGTCAATGGGTGGGTCTCTCTGGCAGTGTCTTAAATTGGTTTGAATCCTACCTGACAGGGAGAAAATTTTTGTTAGTTGTGGAATTACAACTCAAGACACATGATATCCAATATGGTGTTCCACAAGGCTCTATCCTGGGTCCGCTGTTATTCTCAATCTACATGCTTCCGTTAGGTCAGATTATCTCAGGGCACAACGTGAGCTACCACAGCTATGCTGATGACACACAGCTGTACTTATCAATAGCACCTGATGACCCGATTCTATTGATTCACTAACACAATGTCTGACTTGTATCTCAGAATGGATGAATAGTAATTTTCTCAAGTTAAATAAAGAGAAAACTGAAATCTTAGTGATCAGCAATAATGGATACAATGAGGCTATTAGAAATAAACTGGATACATTAGGATTAAAAGTCAAGACGGAGGTAAAAAGCTTAGGGGTGATTGTTGACTGTAATCTGAATTTTAAATCACATATTAATCAGATCATTAGGACAGCATTTTTCACTTAAGAAACATAAGTAAAGTTAGACCTCTTATATCACTGAAAGATGCTGAGAAATTAGTTCACGCTTTGTTTTCAGTCGACTAGATTACTGTAACGCACTCCTCTCAGGACTACCCAAAAAAGACATAAATCACTTGCAACTAGTGCAGAATGCAGCTGCTAGAATCCTAACTAGGAAAAGAAAATCCGAACACATTACTCCAGTTTTGATGTCACTACACTGGTTACCTGTGTCATTCAGGATTGACTTTAAAATTCTGCTTATGGTTTATAAAGCCTTAAATAATCTCGCCCATCTTATATATCGGAATGTCTGACACCTTATATTCCAAATCGTAACCTCAGATCCTCAAATGAGTGTCTCCTTAGAATTCCAAGAACAAAACTTAAAAGAAGTGGTGAGGTGGCCTTCTGCTGCTATGCACCTAAAATCTGGAATAGCCTGCCAATAGGAATTCGCCAGGCTGATACAGTAGAGCACTTTAAAACACTGCTGAAAACACATTACTTTAACATGGCCTTTTATAACTTCATTTTAACTTAATTTAACTTAATCCTGATACTCTGTATGTTCAATTCATCATAATAACTATTCATGGTGGCTCTAAAATCGTACTGACCCCTACTCTCTTTTTCTGTTTCTTTTTCCGGTTTCTTTGTGGTGGCGGCCTGCTCCACCTCCACCTACTCAAAGCTTCATGATGCTCCAACAATGATGGATGGATTAAAAGGCAGAAGTCTACGTGACCATCATCATCAAGCCCTTCCGTGAGAACCCTAAATCCAAAGAGGACTGTTTCATTTATGTTAGGTAGAATGCCCAGAGGGGACTGGGCGGTCTCATGGTCTGGAATCCCTACAGATTTTAATTTTTTCTCCAGTCGTCTGGGGTTTTTTTTTTTCTGTCCCCTGGCCTTTGGACCTTACTCTTATTCGATGTTAATTAATGTTAATTTATTTTGTTTTCTTATTGTGTCTTTTATTTTTCGATTCTTTATTATGTAAAGCACTTTGAGCTACTTGCGGTGGGTTGGCACCCTGCCCAGGATTGGTTCCTGCCTTGTGCCCTGTGTTGGCTGGGATTGGCTCCAGCAGACCCCCATGACCCTGTATTCGGATTCAGCGGGTTAGAAAATGGATGGATGGACTTTGAGCTACTGTTTGTATGAAAATGTGCTATATAAATAAATGTTGTTGTTGTTGTTGTTGTATTAGAGAAAATCAAAGAAAAGAACAGAGTTCGAAGAAAGTGGCAAAAGCAATGTAACCCAGAAGATTGCCAAAAAATGAATACACTCTCAAACTGAAATCACAGAAGCACTAAATGATATCATGAACCAAAAAATGGTCACAAATACTATCTGAAATAGAATACCAAGCAGGTACCAAATAGAAAATTGCCTGTGCGCTCCGCAACAAACAATCTCCTATACCCTACCTCCATGGTCCGAACTGACTTGTATATATCACCCAAGACAAAGCAGAAGTTATTGCCAACACCTTGAAACTCCAGTGTTCACCAAACTTTGAAAATGCAGATATCCAAAACATTGAAAGAGTAAATAAAGAAACTAACCAGTTTCTATCAACAAACCTACCAGAAGTCACTGACTTTGCAACTCCAGCAGAAATCAGAAACATCAATGATCATCTTAACACTAATAAGACACCAGGGTAAAATGGCATCCGAAATGCAGCTCTCAGAGCACTACCTCACAAAGGAGTCATTGCAATAACAAACATTGCAACTGCGGTAATGAGACTAGGATATTTCCGTGAATGCTGGAAAACTGCTGATGTCATAGTTTTGCCTAAGCCAGGAACAAACAGATCTTTCCCACAGAACTACAGACCAATTAGTTTACTTAGTATTCTTGGTAAAACCATTGAGAAAAAAATACTGAAAAGACTTCAAAAATATACAGAACAGCTACCGATAACCAATGAAAAACAAAATGGCTTCAGAACTGGACACAGCACCACTCATCATCTCCTGAGAGTAGTGTAATGCATCACTGATGGCTTCAACACTAATAGATTCATTGGGACAATCTTCCTTGATGTATCCAAAGCATTTGATAAAGTGTAGCACAAAGGCCTTCTCTACAAAATGATTAAGGCAGGTATTTCAAATTACCTAATTCACCTCACAGCCTCTTTTCTTAAAGGAAGAAAATTCCAGATAAAGTTAAATGACATCAGGTCATCACTCAAGAAAATAACTGCCAGTGTCCCTCAAGGCTCACTACTTTCACCAATCCTCTTCAACATCTTTGTAAGTGATATGCCAAAAACAAGTAGCACAACACTGGCTCAATATGCAGATGATACTGCAGTACTCTACAAGTCGTCCCAAACTTGGGTTGTCACAAAAAGACTACAAGAATCACAGCCTTGGAGTAATGGTTTCAGACTTGGAGAATCAGCATCAACCCTGAAAAAAGCACTGCAATTCTTTTTTAGCAGAAAGCACAAACCACCGCCTGACACCATAACAATGTTTGGTCGTCCCAATTCATGGCTAAACACAGCACCTATATGAGACAACTGCGTAACGTGGAGAGATCACATCACTGAAAGTAAATCTAAAGCTAGAAGATCACTCAACCAACTGTACCAAGTGATGAATAGAAAAAGTAACCTGAACACTACAAAAAAAATACTTCTATACAGAAGCATCATCAGAACTCAGTTACTGTATGCAGCACCGGTATGGAGGGGATACACTTCCAAATCACTCATCCGTCAGATTCAGCTCCTTAAAAAAAAAGCCCTAAAAATGGCACTCAATGCACCATGATATGTAACCAACGACTTGATTCATCAAGACACCAAATCCCTGTTGATTCAACAGTCCATTCAGAAGAGTTCTGTCAAACTATTTACCCAACTAGAAACTCACCCAAACAGAACTCTTCAAGGGATTCTCCAATATGATAAACTAGCAAAATACCTGCGCTTTGCAGCGGAGAAGTAGTGTGTTAAAGAAGTAATGAAAAAGAAAAGGAAACATTGTAATAATAACGTAACATGATTGACAATGCAATTGTTTTGTCATTGTCATGAGTGTTGCTGGCATAAATATATATATATATATATATTGTAAAAGACTCAATATGAGGAAGCAAAAAGGTTTGGGGTTTTCCGGCCCCGTATATTGTCTACAATCCACAATTCAAAATTCAAAAAAATCAGGTCAAAAGTATAAACAAACAGTTCATACGCGCGACGCCATTCTAGGCGTCAGCGGCCATTTTATAGGGGAGGAGCCAGAAGTGGAGGAATGCTGGGAAGGAGGCATGAGAGATGATGGGACTGCTGACGTCAGGGAAGATGGCGGAGGAAGGGCGGAAGTAGACGTACTGCGGGAAAGGTCCTATGGCGGAGCGTCTTTAGTTCTGGAAAACAAAGGAAAAGGTTAGTACCCGCCACTCCCTGCCGGCGAACGTCTTTCGATGTGTTTTAAGGTCCATCCGCGGCCTCCTACTCGCACATGCATGACAATATATATATATATATATATATATATATATATATATATCTACATATATACACATCTATCTATCTATCTATCTATCTATCTATCTATCTATATAATCTATATATGTATATCTATATCTACAGTATATATATATATATATATCTCCTTTGGGGTGCGAGCAGCTGTTGCTGGGGGTGCCAGAATCCATCGAGGAAGAAAAATTAAAAACATTATTTGTACAAAATCTTAATTTATCTATCCATTCCTAAATAATTAAATGGCAGGCTATTTCTTATCAGTGAAATATGTTGCTTGTTAAAACGGATGACTCCTGCTCTTATGTGCACTTAGTGCTGCGTGGGTATTATGCGTGGGTTGAAGTTCTATTTAAATTTTAAATATAAGTCATTTTTATTTGGTCGACAGAAATATGTTTGGTAGGAATGAAAGGTAAATTTAGTCAGCATTGCTTAAATTTTTCTTCACCATAAAAATTTAAAGAGTAAATTCAATCTACATTCCTACCAAAGTTATTTCTGTCGACTAAATAGAACCTACTTATATCCAAATTTGAGCTATTGAGGTGTTGCCTGCCTGGCTGGATATGTCACTCTCACTTCGCTCTTACTTTTTTACCGTTCATGTAATCATGGCTAGTCACAAAAAAATTAGAACATGGAAGGAGGATCACACGGAGTATGGCTTTACCAAAATAATTATTGAAGGGGAATAAAGTATCCATTATTCATAAAGCTTCAATTGGTGATCGTTTTTTCTGTATTAACCTCATATTTTTTCATACTTCTTCTCAAACCAAAGGGGTGCCAGGGTAAAATGAATCGGGAAGCGCTGATTTATGTATATTGAATATACTGAAATAGTTTCACTGTAAAATAATGCAAACAATACGCGGCACGTGTTTCGCCCTACTTCTGGGCTCATCATGCGTACACACTCACTGCACTCCGTCTCGGGAATTGAACCTCGGACGTCAGTGCTAGAGGCAAAGTCTCTCGTGTTACACCACGGCATGTGTTTCGTTTATTTGACAGTATGTAGATCGGGGTGTATGGCTGCTCGAGTTTTGCAGGGCAGGAGACGCCACTTTTTGCAGACATGTTCACTTGATCAAAAGTCTCCGTGCCTTCCGCGTCGCGGTGGGTCTCGTGTAGACTGGAGAGACGGCCCTGCCATTTACTCCTCCGAGATTGGCACTGTCGGTCCTCCACTCCTGTGCGTGTCTTCATAATCCAACCTGACGACCTCATAATCGTATACGTGTAAAAGAAAGTGCGAAGCACCTTAATATTAGCTTGCCGCGGTCTAGAAATGGGATCCCATGTTGACAGTTGTCTGGGCTATAGCTCATGGGAAGGGGAAAAAAATTAAAAGTGTTTATTTTCACTTAAGGCAGAAGCGCAGTTAGCATCTCAAAGGTCGGCAAATCTACACAGGCGTGCTTGTGCGCCAGCTACCCGACTTTTGTATTTTTGCAGTGAAGGAAACGCCATTTTTTGCAGACACGTCTACTTTCACTTAATGCAGAAGCTTAGTCAGCATCTCAAAGGCCAGCACAGCTACGCACGCGCGCGCGCCAACTACCCGACGTTTGTAGTATTTTTGCAGTGCAGGAAACGCCACTTTTTGCAGACACGTTCATGTGAGCAAAATTCTCCACGCTCTTTAGAGGTATTGCTTTCTCTGCTCACTGCGCTCATAGTCAGTTCACGTGAGCCGCTCGGAGTACATGCATCGAAGCTTCTGAGCTGTGCCTGTGCTATCAAGTGTGATCTTGCGATGTCCATGGCGTTATTTAATGTTATTTAAGTTAGCACTTAAAAGTTTCTCGCTACAGCAAGTTTAACTCCGTTACAAAGTGATCCAAAGTCACATTTATACCTCGTGTCTTCTCATTAAACTTGTATCTCGCAAATAAAGTATTCTGCATTTTTCTTCAGGGCTCTTCCTTCTTTTCTAGGTACTGCGGTCACAGTCAGTTCACGTGATTATGTGGGGGGTGTGATGATGTCACATGCCACTCCGCCCCCACAGCCATCAGGCTAACGTTCATTACAGTATATGGAGTAAAATAGGTTCCAGTTATGACCATTACACATAGAATTTCAAAATGAAACCCGCCCAACTTTTGTAAGTAAGCTGTAAGGAATGAGCCTGCCAAATTGCAGCCTTCTATCTACGCAGGAAGTTGGAGAATTAGTGATGAGTCAGTGAGTGAGTGAGTCAGTGAGGGCTTTGCATTTTATTAGTACAGATGGCAATACAAGAAACACAAAAGACCAAAGGCAATACTGGACAACTAATCATCTAAACCATGCTAAAATTCAGCAACAGGTACTCACACAACCCCTAACCAAAACAGCCAAAACTGATTGTCATGAGACAAGTTAACAAGAATCTCATAGATTAAAAACACAGAGGTGAAGGAGTGTGAGAGGCATTGCCTTGGTCCTCCATGAGAGAAGAAAGATTCTAATCAGTCGCAATTCAGTTCAACTGATTTATTCATTTGTAGTACATCTATTTGAAATGGCAGAAACCTCTCCAGCTGCTCCCACCAGCGCTCCGGCTAAGGCGCCGAAGAAGAAGAAGACAAGTTTGAAGCCAAAGAAGACCAGCCCTAGCGTGTCTGATTTGATCGTGAAGGCTGTGTTGGCTTCAAATGAGTGCCATGGGTTATCTTTAGCCAGGCTCAAGAAGGCTTTTGCTGCTGGTGGCTACGATGTGGAGAAGAACAACATCCGTGTGAAACTGGCCATAAAAAGCATGGTTAGCAAAGGGGCTCTGGTGCAGACTAAAGGTGCCTCTGGGTCCTTTAAGATCAATAAGAAGCAAGCAGAGGCAAAGGAGAAAGCAGGTAAGGAAAATGAGGCCCCGAAGAAGAAGCCAGTGGCCAAACTCAACCCTATAGGGGCCCGTGGTCACCGCCACGGGGAACCCAAATGCCTGAGGTACCCTGGCCCTCAGCACTTCCGCCACACCCAGGAGTGCTGGGGCAAAGAAGACCAGGGATACCCGGAGTGATTCCGGTTGCACAGTCGGTACTTCCGCCACACTGGGGAGTGTTGGCAGAAACTAATTGGGAGGCACCTGGAGCACGTCCAGGTGGAGATAAAAGGGTGGGATATTATGCTTCGGTCCATCTGATGCCACCAGGTTGCACCTCAGACTGTCCAGGAGCTCAGTGATTCTCTGGGCCAGATCTGGGAGGAGATCCCCCAGGACATCATCCGTCGTCTCATTAGGATGTTGTCAGGCATGCATACAAGCACGTGGTGCAGGGGGTGGGGGGCATACAAACTACTGAGTACAATTTGGAGTTGCTGCAATGACATTTTAGCAAAATGGAATTGCCTACCTGCCATATCATTTTTTCCCTTTGATATTTGCTTGTCTTTGAATTTAACCCTCTGTAGGTGCGGAGTTGACTAGGACTTGGAGGAGAGGAGTGGAGGTAGCCTGAGGAAAAGTGGGCATTGTGAGGCCTGGACTTTGGGGGAGTTTTGGGGTTGTGTGTGGCACTTGTAAATATTAGTAGCTGTATAAAAAATGTGTGGTGGTGCTTAAAATGAGGTCTGCCTGTCTGTGTCTGGGCTGTCTTCCACTCTCTCTCTCTCTCTCTCTCTCGCTCTATATATATATATATATATATATATATATATATAGTGGAAGACAGACCAGACATATATATATACACTCAACTAAAGGATTATTAGGAACACCATACTAATACGGTGTTTGACCCCCTTTCGCCTTCAGAACTGCCTTAATTCTACGTGGCATTGATTCAACAAGGTGCTGAAAGCATTCTTTAGAAATGTTGGCCCATATTGATAGGATAGCATCTTGCAGTTGATGGAGATTTGTGGGATGCACATCCAGGGCACGAAGCTCCTGTTCCACCACATTCCAAAGATGCTCTATTGGGTTGAGATCTGGTGACTGTGGGGGCCATTTTAGTACAGTGAACTCATTGTCATGTTCACGAAACCAATTTGAAATGATTCAAGCTTTGTGACATGGTGCATTATCCTGCTGGAAGTAGCCATCAGAGGATGGGTACATGGTGGTCATGAAGGGATGGACATGGTCAGAAACAATGCTCAGGTAGCCCGTGGCATTTAAACGATGCCCAATTGGCACTAAGGGGCCTAAAGTGTGCCAAAAAAACATCCCCCACACCATTACACCACCACCACCAGCATGCACAGTGGCAACAAGGCATGATGGATCCATGTTCTCATTCTGTTTACGCCAAATTCTGACTCTACCATTTAAATGTCTCAACAGAAATCAAGATTCATCAGACCAGGCAACATTTTTCCAGTCCTCAACTGTCCAATTTTGGTGAGTTTGTGCAAATTGAAGCCTCTTTTTCCTATTCGTAGTGGAGATGAATGGTACCCAGTGGGGTCTTCTGTTGTTGTAGCCCATCCACCTCAAGGTTGTGCGTGTTGTGGCTTCACAAATGCTTTGCTGCATACCTCGGTTGTAACGAGTGGTTATTTCAGTCAAAGTTACTCTTTTATCAGCTTGAATCAGTTGGCCCATTCTCCTCTGACCTCTAGCATCAACAAGGCATTTTTGCCCACAGGACTGCCGCATACTGGATGTTTTTCCCTTTTCACACCATTTTTTGTAAACCCTAGAAATGGTTGTTCATGAAAATCCCAGTAACTGAGCAGATTGTGAAATACTCAGACCGGCCCGCCTGGCACCAACAACCATGCCACGCTCAAAATTGCTTAAATCACCTTTCTTTCCCATTCTGACATTCAATTTGGAGTTCAGGAGATTGTTTTGACCAGGACCACACCCCTAAATGCACTGAAGCAACTGCCATGTAATTGGTTGATTAGATAATTGCATTAATGAGAAATTGAACAGGTGTTCCTAATAATCCTTTAGGTGAGTGTATATATGAATATATATATATATATATATATATATATATATACTGCTCAAAAAAATAAAGAGACTATTATAAAACACATGAGAACTCCATGGGAAAAAAATTCTGCAGGCTATCTCTGCTGCTATGGACTGATATGGTAATGTACTAGGAAAGAAAGGATGGAAATGAAAATGATCAACCTACAGAGGGCTAAATTCAAAGACAAGCACAAATCAAAGGGAAAAAATGATATGGCAGTAGGCAATTCCATTTTGCTAAAATGTCATTGCAGCAACTACAAATTGTGCTCAGTAGTTTGTATGCCCCCCACCCCCTGCACCACATGCTTGTATGCATGCCTGACAACATCCTAATGAGACGACGGATGATGTCCTGGGGGATCTCCTCCCAGATCTGGCCCAGGGAATCACTGAGCTCCTGGACAGTCTGAGGTGCAACCTGGTGGCGTCAGATGGACCCAAGCATAATATCCCACCCAGAGGTGTTCTATTGGATTGAGGTCCGGCTTGTAAGCATTTTTGAGGGGAATGGGGGCCTTTTGATCAATGGGCAGTCAATGGGATCAATTCCTTCATCCTCTCGCCACATTAGGCCGGGCATTGTCGTGCATCAAGAGGAACCAGTATAGGGTCTGACAATGGGTCCAAGGATTTCATCCCGATACCTAACAGCCCTAACATCCCTTCATGGATATGCCTCCACAGATATACCATCACTGACCCACCACCAAACTGGTAATACTGAACGATGTTACAGGCAGCATAACTTTCTCCAGACCCTTTCATATCTGTCACATGTGCATAAGGTGAACCTGCTCTAATCTGTGAAAAGCACAGGGTGCCAGTGGTGGACCTGCCAATTCTGGTACTCTATAGCAAATGCCAATCGAGCTCCACGGTGCCCACTAGAGGATATTGGGCCCTCAGGCCACCCTCATGAAGTCTGTTTCTGATTGTTTGGTCAGAGACATTCACACCAGTGGCCTGCCTACTGCAGGCAATTTTGTAGGCTCTGGTAGTGCCCATCGTGTTCCTCCTTGCCCAAGTTACCGGTGGGTCCTGCTGATGGGTTAAGGACCTTCTATGAGGGGCACTGTACAGCTCTCCTAGAGTAACTGCCTGTCTCCTAGAATTTCCTCCATGTCCTTGAGACTGTGCTGGGAGACACAGCAAACCTTCTGACAATGTCACAATACCTGTGCCAGCTCTGTAGGGTCCAGGTATGGCCTCATGCTACCGGTAGTGTAAAAAAGGCTCCTGTGCCTTTAAGGCACTGAAGCATGATCACATGAAAACCGTGGCGTGTGCAGTGAGCATGTGCGTTTGTTAGATGTACCTCGTGAAAGCCGGAACTACTGGAGCCACTAGAGAAAGTTTAAGTTTGTGCGTTTTTGACCAAATAACCACACATACACCTACTCACCTACCTGTACAGTTGTTCTACTTCATGTGAAATTTTGGCATCTCAACATTAAAGTGATGTTCCTGAAATGGTTGGATTAGTTCCTGTGTTCTAACCGACACACCACAGCGACTACAGCGTATTGCAAGTCTGCCTTCTGCCTTTCTTCATAACAATTTTGGTCCTTCGAGCCGGAATCGCAGTGGTTACTGTGGAACATATATCCTTACTCCAACCAGCAAGCCGGAGCGAACTATCCAAGAAGACAGTCGCGCCCTCCGCGTTACTTAGAGGATTATGATTTAAGCTATGCAGGCTACAGGGTTCTAGAAGCATCATCTTCACTGCGGCCAGGAGTACTGCACACAATTTACCAAGAAGAGGATTATGATGCCAGCAGAATGTTGTTACCTCAAACTCTGCAAGCTCAAGCAACACCAAATCGTAGAGAACTAGCGATAACTTCACCAGGAACACTGAATAATTCTCATAGAAAGCTACAGCTTGAGAGAGACTATGAACACTCACAATCAAAGACAGCTAGCCTTTCTAATATTAGTCCTGACTCATTAAGAAGGGCTGGACCAGTTCCTGCACCACGGACTGTCTATCGAACACCAGTGCCATCTCCTAGGACTTCAAATGCCCCTTGTAACTACAACTACAATGAGGACCTGCCAAGAATGCAGAAACAGTGGGAAGGAGATAATGTAAGTAATAACAGTTTTAGTGCACCTTTATCACCTGTCCACGAGCAGGAGGATCCTCAACCTAGCCAGGAGTCTGATGCGATGCTTGACATAATGGAAGAGATGGTGGCATGGATGCGTGAAATGAGAGCCCAAAGTAGACAAGCCAGAATTCCGTCCTACTCTTCTCCACCTAGACCAGATTCCCTTTCCCATTTGAATCATGATGCACTTCCCAAAGGACACCAGCCAGGCAACATCCACCCTTACATCAGTACTGTGTAGATCCTAACACACCTGCTCCTACTCCTCTTCCTCACCTTCCTCGTCTGCCTCACCAGCCTCCTCCGCAGCCATTTCACCAGTATATCCTGCAACCTCCTACATCCACAGAATGTGATCAGTACACTCTTGATCATCCCCAGCGGGAGTACTTTCCACAGGCACAAGAGACCTTCTATAGGGGACCTAAACCTTCAATCCCAGACTTCATCCATAAAGATCCCAGTGAGTTTGCACGGCTTAAGATAGCTCTAATTAACCTTCTCCTGCAAGCAGTACAGAGCTATTCAAGTACCAGATTTTGGTTGAGCACCTGAAGTTAGAGGAAGCCCGTTTAATAGCTGATGCATACCTGAACTCTCTTTACCCGTATACTGATACCATGGCAGCTCTTACTGAGAAATATGGACAACCTCATCAATTGGCTTTGAAGAAAATTTCAGCAGTCATGAACTCTCAGCAATTCGTAGTGGGGATACAGAAGCTTTTGAGAAGTTTGCTTTAAATGTGCAAGCATTAGTAGGTATGTTGGGAACCATAGGGCCTGAGGGTGACATTGAACTCCGATGTGGATCTCATGTAGCTCGTCTGTTGACAAAGCTTCCACCAGACCTTCGGCGAACTTCCGCAGACACATGCTGCATAGACCAGGAGCAACCTATACTTTACTTGATCTCTCAACGTGGTTAAAATTTGAAGTGTGGTGTCACGATTCAGGAGGACAGCCCAGACAAGTGGAGAAATACAGAGAACCTAAACGTGGACCAAAACCAACTACGGTCTTACTTGGAGCAAACCAAAGCTCTGCGACTGAGACTTCCAACCCTTCTATAGATGAGCCATCAGAGAAGAAGAAAGAAAAGCCTAAACCTTACTGCCCATATTGTGAAAATACAGAGCACTTCCTTAGTCAATGTCCCACATTCCAGCAGTTCACAAAGAGCAAATTATAGACTGGATCAAAACCAAGAAACGATGCTGGAGGTGTGGACGTTCGCATCAAGCAGCTCAGTGTAATCTCAAAAAACCCTGCAATATATGTAAAGGGAAACATCTTAAGGTCTTGCATGAAGTTAACACTCTCCCCCCAAAACAGGATACCTGTGTGCTGAGTTCATCTACTGAGACTCTTTATGGCGACAGACCCACTGATGGCAGTTATGTATTGCTTAAGGTAGTTAAGGTAATGCTTTATAATGGCAACAGAGCCTTAGAAACCTACGCAGTGTTAGACGACGGCTCCGAACGGACTCTTTTGCTTTCAGCAGCAGCTAAAGAGCTTGGCTTAGAGGGAGAATCTGAAAAGATGATGTTAAGGACAGTTAGACATGACATTGAGACATTGGAGGGAGCATCAGTTTCATTTATGCTAACTCCTGCAACAGAGCCACAAAGGAAATTTAAGATCCAGCATGCCTTTACTGCAACGCGGCTAGCATTGGGTGAACATTCCTACCCGATGACTACTCTTCAGGAGAAGTATCAACACCTTAAAGGCTTGAATATTCCTCATTTTGAAAATGCGTCCCCTTCTACTCATTGGAGCTGACCATCCCTACTTACTCAACCCACTCGAGCCTGTAAGCCTTGGCCCACCAGGAGGGCCAGCAGCAATCAAGACTTCTTTGGGATGGACATTGCTAGGACCTGTAAGGGGACTTAAACATCAGATGTCTTCCACGCAGTGCTTGTTTTCCTCCTTCCAGTCCCCAGATACTGAACTGTTTAAAAATGTGGAAAGACTTTGGCAACTAGATTGTTTGCCCTATAGGAATGTTGAATCAGTCACTCGATCCAAGCAGGATAAATAAGCCATACTTCTTCTTCAAAGTCAAACTACTCGAATAAAAGTGGACGGAATTCAGCGATACGCAACCCCTTTGTTACGAAGAAGTGACATGCCCTGCCTGAGTTCTTCATTAGAAGCAGTGATGCCAAGTCTCAGAAGTACAGAGAAAAGACTAGCAAAAAATCCACAACTTGCAGCCATCTACACTGCGGAAGTAGAGAAACTGGAGAAAGCAGGCTATATCGCTAAAATACCAAGGAAAGCAGTAGCTAGTCAGGAATCATGGTACATCCCTCACCATATGGTTCATCATAATGGTAAGAACAGGCTAGTTTTCAACTGCTCATTTCAGTTCAGAGGATCAACGCTAAATGAATACTTGTTACCTGGCCCTACTTTAGGCCCGTCACTATTAGGAGTGTTAATTCGGTTTAGAGAGCATACTGTGGCTGTTAGTGGAGACATTAAGGCTATGTTCCACCAGGTACACCTGTTAGAAAGGGATAAGGTCCTCCTTCGATTCATTTGGCGAAATATTAGACAAAGGATGGATCCTGACATCTATGAGTGGCAAGTTTTGCCATTTGGCACGACTTGTAGCCCGTGCTGTGCTACATTTGCCCTGCAAACTCATGTTCATAATCATAGTGAACCTGGTGATGATATAAGATTAGCAGTTGAGAGGCATTTTTATGTTGACAATTTTCTACAGAGTTTCTCCACATTTAAAGAGGCGAAGGACATGGTGGATAAATTAATAAATCTTCTTAATTTAGGAGGTTTTCAGTTACGACAGTGGGCTAGTAACAATCCTACTGTGATAGGTCACTTACCAAAAGAAGCACAGTCTGAAATGAGTGAACTGTGGCTAACTCAGGATCGAATACATTCTCCAGAGCCTACGCTGGGTTTATGCTGGTATTGCTCTTCTGACACTCTAGGCTACAGGCATCGGGAAATTAAGTATGACAGGCCCACACTAAGGAATATTTATAAAGTTCTAGCAAGTCAGTATGACCCACTTGGGTTCCTTATTCCATTCACTACTCGGGCAAAGGTATTAGTTCAGCAGCTCTGGCAAAAGGAGCGCCATTGGGATGACCCTCTCTTCCCTGAAGATTTACTTCAGGCCTGGAACTCATGGGAGGCAGAGCTAATTCACTTGTCAAAGATTACATTACCCCGGTGTTACCAAACAACTGATATGGATGTCCCAGAAACCAGACGGGAGTTGCATATATTCTGTGATGCCTCAGAACGGGCCTATGGTTCAGTGGCCTATCTTAGAATGGAAGACGGTAAAGGCAACCGACAGGTTTCCTTTGTAATGGCTAGATCCAGAGTAGCCCCAAAGCTTTCAATCCCAAGGTTAGAACTTTGTTCCGCTTTGACAGGGGCTCAAGTTTCCAAGCTACTCAAAACAGAAATATCCATACCGATCAGCAGTGTCACTTTGTGGACAGACTCAACAACTGTTCTTAATTGGCTTCATTCTAATTCATGCCGGTTTAAGGTATTTGTGGGCACCAGAGTAGCTGAGATTCAAGAGCTAACAGAACATGATAACTGGCGCTATGTAGACTCCGTTAATAACCCTGCCGATTACATTACTAGAGGAAAGACCTTAATAGAGATAGCAAAACCAGGTTACTGGCGATTTGGACCACCCTTTCTCCTACAGCACCAAAGGGATTGGCCTGAAATGACTTGCACCAATGTTGCTGAAGATATAGCTGAATTAAAGCCTCCTAAACCCTGTACAGTCCTCCTACTTTTAGTACCAGCTATTCCAGATATTAGTCAGTTTCGCACCTATGGTGAGTTGTTGGAAGCCACTGTGAGATTAGTTAAAGGAGCTGAGCAAGATCATCAACCTTGTGCCTCTGATTACCAAAAGGCTGAATTGCTACTTGTACGAAGGGCTCAAATAGATAGTTTTCCTGATGAGTTCAATCAACTACAAGAAGGTAAACCTGTTTCTTCTAGTAGCAGACTGATAACCTTATCTCCAGAATTTGACCATTCCAGTGAAATTATCAGAGTTGGTGGTAGGCTGCGACGAGCTGAGCTGTTGGAATGTGATGCAATGCATCCTATTATATTGGATCCTACTCACCCTGTGACAAAATTGCTGATTCAAAGATATGATGAACAACTTAGTCACCCTGGACCAGAACGTTTATTTGCTGAAATTAGGCACATACTGGATCCTGAGAGGAAGAGAGGCAATTAGGAAACATCAGCATGTTTGCAGAGAGTGTCAAAGATGGCGAGCTAAACCTCAAATGCCTAAGATGGCCGATCTGCCACTAGCCCGGCTCCGTTTATTTAAGCCAGCATTCTATAGTACTGGAGTGGATTGCTTTGGGCCTTTTATTGTGAAGGTCGGCCGTCATAATGAAAAGAGATGGGGAGTAGTATTTAAATGTCTTACAACCAGGTGTGTCTATTTGGACATATTTAATAGCATGGATGCAGACTCTTTCTTAATGACCCTTCGACGCTTTATTCCATGATGGGGAAAACCCTATGAACTGCTTTGTGATCAAGGTACAAATTTCCGTGGAAGTAATCGAGAGTTGTGTGAGGCCTTTGCAAGTTTAACAAATGATCTTAAGTTGCTTCTGGCCAAACAAAAAATTAGGTTCCAGTTCAATCCACCAGGTGCACCACATTTTGGTGGTGCTTGGGAGCGGGAGATTCGTTCGATAAAGACTGCACTTAACATAACCTTGGGGTCCCAAACAGTTACTGAAGAGGTGCTGAGGACAATTCTAGTGGAAGTAGAAGGGATCTTAAACGCAAAACCTTTGGGGTACGTTTCTTCCAATTTAGCTGATCTTGACCCAGTGACCCCCAACTATCTGCTTATGGGGTGGCCTGACTCATCTCTTTCTCAGGTTGTCTATCCTGAATCAGATCTCTTGACTAGAAGGAGATGGAGACACAGCCAGGTGCTGGCAGATCGTTTTTGGTCATGCTTTCTTAAGTATTACCTACCGAATCTTCAGACACGTCAGAAGTGGCAGAAAGAGGCAGCTAATCTAGCTGATGGAAAGGTAGTAATGCTTCTTGATCCACAGTTACCCAGAGCTTCATGGCCTGTAGGTAGAGTGCTGCGCGTCATACCAGGAGCTGATGGACGAGTTCGAACAGCTGAAGTAAGGATTAATGGAAGAGTGTATACTCGACCTGTGACCCGACTTATAGAACTTCCAGAAATATCTGACGATGAGCCTTCCAGTGACAAACCTTCAGAATGATGTAAGAGGTCAAATTTGGTATACCAAATTTGGGGGCGGCTGTAAAAAAGGCTCCTGTGCCTTTAAGGCACTGAAGCATGATCACGTGAAAACCGTGGCGTGTGCAGTGAGCATGTGCATTTGTTAGATGTACCTCATGAAAGCCGGAACTACTGGAGCCACTAGAGAAAGTTTAAGTTTGTGCGTTGTTGAGCAAATAACCACACATACACCTACTCACCTACCTGTACAGTTGTTCTACTTCATGTGAAATTTTGGCATCTCAACATTAAAGTGATGTTCCTGAAATGGTTGGATTAGTTCCTGTGTTCTAACCGACACACCACAGCGACTACAGCTTATTGCAAGTCTGCCTTCTGCCTTTCTTCATAACAGGTAGTGACACTGACCATAGCCAAATGCAAAATGAGTGAAAAAACAGATGAGGAGGGAAAAATGTCAGTGGCCTCCCTCCACCTGTTAAACCATTCATTCCTGTTTTGGGGGTCGTCTCATTGTTGCCCATCTAGTGCCCCTAAACAGCTGAAACAGATGAACAAGCCCCTCTGCTACTTCACTGACCAGATCAATGGCCCAGAATATATATATATATATATATATATATACAGTGCACCCAGAAAGTATTCACAGTGCATCACTTTTTCCGCATTTTGTTATGTTACAGCCTTATTCCAAAATGGAATAAATTCATTTTTTTCCTCAGAATTTTACACACAACACCCCATAATTACAACGTGGAAAAAGTTAACTTGAGATTTTTGCAAATGTATTAAAAATAATAAAACTGAGAAAGCACATGTACATAAGTATTCACAGCCTTTGCCATGAGGCTCACAATAGAGCTCAGGTGCATCCTGTTTCCCCTGATCATCCTTGAGATGTTTCTGCAGCTTAATTGGAGTCTACCTGTGGTAAATTCAGTTGATTGGACATGATTTGGAAAGGCACACACCTGTCTATATAAGGTCCCACAGTTGACAGTTCATGTCAGAGCACAAACCAAGCATGAAGTCAAAGGAATTGTCTGTAGACATCCGAGACAGGATTGTCTCGAGGCACAAATCTGGGGAAGGTTACAGAAACATTTCTGCTGCTTTGAAGGTCCCAATGAGTACAGTGGCTTCCATCATCCGTAAGTGGAAGAAGTTCAAAACCACCAGGGCTCTTCCTAGAGCTGGCCAGCCATCTAAACTGAGCAATTGGGGGAGAAGGGCCTTAGTCAGGGAGGTGACCAAGAACCTAATGGTCACTCTGTCAGAGCTCCAGAGGTCCTCTGTGGAGAGAGGAGAACCTTCCAGAAGGACAACCATCTCTGCAGCAATCCACCAATCAAGCCTGTATGGTAGAGTGGCCAGATGGAAGCCACTCCTTAGTTAAAGGCACATGACAGCCCGCCTGGAGTTTACCAAAAGGCACCTGAAGGACGCTCAGACCATGAGAACCAAAATTCTCTGGTCCAATTAGACAAAGATTGAACTCTTCAGTGTGAATGCCAGGCGTCACGTTTGGAGGAAACCAGGCACCGCTTATCACCAGGCCAATACCATCCCTACAGTGAAGCATGGTGGTGGCAGCATCATGTTGTGGGGATGTTTTTCAACGGCAGGAACTGGGAGACTAGTCAGGATAAAGGAAAATTTGACTGCAGCAATGTACAGAGACATCCTTGATGAAAACCTGCTCCAGAGCGCTCTTGATATCAGACTGGGGCGACGGTTCATCTTTCAGCAGGACAACGACCCTAAGCACACAGCCAAGATATCAAAGGAGTGGCTTCAGGAAAACTCTGTGAATGTCCATGAGTGGCCCAGCCAGAGCCCAGACTTGAATCCTATTGAACATCTCTGTAGAGATCTTAAAATGGCTGTGCACCAACGCTTCCCATCCAACCTGATGGAGCTTGAGAGGTGCTGCAAAGAGGAATGGGCTAAACTGGCCAAGGATAGGTGTGCCAAGCTTGTGGCATCATATTCAAAAAGACTTGAGGCTGTAATTGCTGCCAAAGGTGAATCGACAAAGTATTGAGCAAAGGCTGTGAATACTTACGTATGTACATGTGATTTCTCAGTTTTTTTATTTTTAATAAATTTGCAAAAACCTCAAGTAAACTCTTTTCATGTTGACATTATGGGGTGTTGTGTGTAGAATTCTGAGGAAAAAAATTAATTTAATCCATTTTGGAATAAGGCTGTAACAGAAGAAAATGTGGAAAAACAAACAAATGATCAAGAAAGTACACACGAGGCGCCATATATTGAGGTCTTTTTCTTTTCTGATTGGGTCAAAGGAAAAGGAGACAATGACGATTTTAGCCTCGACCTAGAAGTCTCCTTTCGATTGCTCACCCAAAGTGCTCGACGCGCAATTTGAAATCAGTCTTTGTTTCAGTACCTTTGCCGTCTAACACTTACTACCGCCAACTATTCACAGAAAGGCAGCGTGTTCAACGCCATTTCCTCCCCTATATTACGATTTTCTTTTTTTCATTAACTGAAATCATTATCGCATCCCGACATTTCCGTAAAGATTTTGTTTCAGGTGTAACAGAAATCAACGAAGTGCCAAACAATCAAATAGGTCTCTTTAATTGCAACAAAAAACTTATTTTTTCACCCTATTATCCTATCACACACGAAAATGAGCGCCAGACAGTTTCTGCAGTGAATTTGAGGAGCACAAATTAATTTTCATAACGTGGAACTAAGGTAGATGGAACCTACTCAAGCAGTCATGAAATACAAGGCAGGAACAAAACCTGGACAGGGCACCAGTCCATCACAGAGCAAACACACGCACATATCAGGGAAATTTTACCATCATCTCTTCACTTTATTACATATGGCGAAGGAGGACTCTATCTGTCATGAGTTCAGGACTTGTGTTCGCTCCGAAGTGTCGGTGAGGACACTGGTAAATAATGCAAAATTCCATATAGCAGCACTGAATTAAATTATGGCTTATTTATTAGAAGATATATACCTGTTTTTGAATAGGTGTATGTGTGTGTGGTCTACAATAAAAAATACATAAATTTATCTGTAAATTACACAAAAGTCCACTAGATCAGTATTGCTCAAATTAGGTAATAGCTTATCAGTAGTATGAAAATCAAATTAATAAGTTTATCAATAAACAGTATCAATAAACCTATAGTAAAGTACATTAACGTAACAACACAAGCTATTATTGAAAGAATTTTGTTGCATGTAAATAACACTGAGGCACATGCTCAGCATATAAACGTTAAACAGTACACTTTAAACACCTTTGCGTCTTAACGTATAACAAGCATACAATACAAATCAAATGCAAATGAACCCCTCTATGGCCATTAACACAAACGTCTTGTTAATTTAGGATACTTCTGATTCTTAGTTATTACAAATATGTCTCTAGGCTGAAATACCAAATACACGCGGGTGCATTTCTTTTGCTTGGAACATCCAATAATGAGTGTTCTTGTGCATGCTGAGAGGTGCACCAAGAAATATGAGTCGTGTCTCTCAAATATTGCCGTTCCTCTCTCTCTAACAGTGCATGTCTTTGGATTGTGGGAGTAACCCACACGGACACGGAATGAACCTATAAACGCTACACGGGTAGTTTTGAAGTCGAAATTGTTTTATTTATGGTGAGCAATCGAAAGGAGACTTCTAGGTCGAGGCTAAAATCGTCAGTGTCCCTTTCCTTTTACCCAATCAAAAAAGAGTAAGACTTCAATATTTGCGTATTTTCTTGATCATTTGTTTGGTTGTGCGCTGTTAGTAGTTTATTGTAAGTTGGCGAAATGGCAAGAACGAAGCAAACAGCTAGCAAATCCACCAGAGGAAAAGCTAACCGGAAGAGCGCCCCCGCCACCATGAAGAAGCCTCATCGGTTCAGGCCCGGCACGGTAGCACTGCGACGTCCTCAAGCCACAAGCCTTTCGAGGGTAACCAGTTTTAATGAAACAAATGCTAACAATTTTTTTTAACAATTCAAGCCAGGTTTTGGACAAACACAAGTTTCAGTCACAAAACATATGGAACATGGATGAAACTGGGATAACAACTGTTCAAACTCCCGATAGGGATGTGGCAAGACGTGGTGACAGGCAAGTTGGTGCAGCTACCTCAGCAGAAAGAGGCACACTTGTCACACTAGCTTGTACAATCAATGCACTTGGTAACTCCATACCCCCAATGTTCATTTTCCCACGTGTGCATTACAAATCTAATTTTGTTCAGGATGGCCCACCTGGCTGTACTGGGACAGCTAATGCATCAGGGTGGATGCAAGAGGCTGACTTTCTTGTTTACTTGAAACACTTTCAGCTACACAGAAAGAGTTCCTCAGACTCCAAAGTTGTATTAATTCTTGACAATCACCCAACCCACCTGTCAATAGAAGGCATCAAATTCTGCCGCAGCCATGGAATTGTTTTGCTATCCTTCCTCCCACACTGCTCTCACAAATTACAGCCACTTGACAGGAGTGTATATGGGCCATTAAAAAGAGTTGTCAACTCAGCCTGTGATTCTTGGATGAAGACCCACCCGGGGATGACAATGACAATTTATGATATCCCAGGCATTTAATCTACTTTAATATTATTGTATAATTGTAGATTTACACAGTACTATGCAAGTTCAGAGAAAAAGCAAAGGTTAATTATTGAAATTTAATATATGTTTAACATGTTGCAACCGTCCCTTATATGTGTTGCAACTGTCCCGTTGCAACATCTGACTTCTTCAGTTCAAATCAATATTGTGCAGGATATGTAAAATATAATTAACTACAAGTACTATGGGTAATTAGCAGACAGATGTAAGTTTATAGTATACAAAGTTGGCTGGTGTAGTCCAAACAGTCTCTGAGTAAATGAGAGGAATGCATAAAGTGTTGCCACCGTCCCCAGTCTCCCATACATTTTCTGCTTTAGGCCGAGCCAGATATTGTTATGTAAAATGTTTATATGCGCGGGAAAAATAAATGCAATGAGACACACCTGCTAGACGCGTTTAGGAACCCGGGGGGAAAAGCCCTAGGATACAAGCGCTATCGACCACATGTCAATTACCGACCACACTGTAGATTTGCCCTTCTCGAAGAGATGGGGCTCTGAAAAGAGCCGTTTTTCTAAACAACTGTCGACACGTACACGATTCTCTTTTTCGGCGCGGCCTTCTTTGTAGTCTTGGCTTTGGAAGCTTTGGCTTTCTTTGGACTCTTGGTCACCTGTTTGGGCTTTGCAGTCGGCTTCAGCTTTTTGAGACTCTTGGTGGTTTTCTTGGCTGCAGCGGGCTTCTTTGTCGTCCTTTTGTCTGCTACGGGTTTCTTTGCTGCAGTCTTTACTACTTTTTTGGCAGCTGTGGTCGGCTTCTTAGCCATTGGTTTCTTGGCCGCTGGCTTCTTCGGGGCTGCCTTTTTCTTACTTGCTTTCTCCTTTGCCTCTGCCTGCTTCTTATTGATCTTAAAGGACCCGGACACAGCCTTCACGATCCAATCAGACACACTAAGGCCGGTCTTCCTTGGCTTCGAACTTGTCGACTTCTTCTTTGGCGCCTTAGCCGGAGTGCTGGCTGGAGCGGTTTCTGCCATTTCAAACAGACACACTACGAATGAATAAATCAGTCGATCTGAATTGCGACTGGACTGGAATCTTTCTTTTCTCATGGAGGACCGAGGCAATGCCTCTCACACTGCTTCATCTCTGTGTTTATTAATCTATGAGATTCATGTTAACTTGTCTCATAGCAATCAGTTTTGGCTATTTTGGTTAGGGGTTGTGCGAGTTCCTGTTGCTGAATTTTAGGATGGTTTAGGTGTTTAGTCATCCAGTATTGCCCTTGGTCTTTTGTGTTTCTTGTATTGACATTTATCATATTGGAGAATCCCTTGAAGAGTTTTGTTTGGGTGAGTTTCTAGTTGGGTAAATAGTTTAATAGAATTCTTCTGAATGGACTGTTGAATCGACAGGGATTTGGTGTCTTGATGAATCAAGTCGTTGGTTACATACCATAGTGCGTTGAGTGCCATTCTTAGAGCTTTGTTTTGGAGGCACTGAATCTGACGGATGAGTACATTGGAAGCGTATCCCCATACTGGTGCTGCGTACAGTAACTGACCTCTGATGATGCTTCTGTACAGAAGTATTTTGTTTGTAGTGTTCAGGTTACTTTTTCTATTCATCAGTGGGTACAGTTGGCCGAGTGATCTTCTTGCTTTTGATATACTTTCAGTGATGTGGTTTCTCCAGGTTAGGCAGTTGTCTAATATAACTCCCAGGTATTTTGCTGTATTTTGCCATGAAATGGGATGACCAAACATTGTTATTGTACCAGGTGGTGGTTTGTGCCTTCTGCTAAAAAGGATTGCAGTGCTTTTTTCAGGGTTGATGCTGATTCTTCATGATTGAAACCATTGTTCCAGGGTTGCAACTGCCTCTTGTAGTCTTTTTGTGACAACCCAAGTTTGGGTGGATTTGTAAAGTACTGCAGTATCATCTGCATATTGAGCCAGTGTTGTGCTACTTGTCTTTGGCATATTACTTACAAAAATGTTGAAGAGGATTGGTGAAAGTAGTGAGCCTTGAGGGACACCGGCAGTTATTTTCTTGAGTGATGACCTGATGTCATTTAACTTTATCTGGAATTTTCTTCCTTTAAGAAAAGAGGCTGTGAGGTGAATTAGGTAATTTGGAATACCTGCCTTAATCATTTTGTAGAGAAGGCCTTTGTGCCACACTTTATCAAATGCTTTGGATACATCAAGGAAGATCGCCCCGGTGGATCTATTAGTGTTGAAGCCATCAGTGATGTATTCCACTACTCTTAGGAGTTGATGAGTGGTGCTGTGTCCAGTTCTGAAGCCATGTTGTTCTTCATTGATTATTTGTAGCTGTTCTGTATATTTTTGAAGTCTTTTCAGTATTGCTTTCTCAATGGTTTTAGCAAGAGTACTAAGTAAACTGATTGGTCTGTAGTTCTGTGGGAAAGATCTGTTTGTTCCTGGCTTAGGCAAAACTATGACATCAGCAGTTTTCCAGCATTCAGGGAAATGTCCTAGTCTCATTATCGCGTTGGTAATGTTGGTTATTGCGACGATTGCTTTGTGAGATAGTGCTCTGAGAGCAGCATTTGGGATGCCATCTGACCCTGGAGCCTTCTTAGTATTAAGATGGTCAGTGATGTTTCTGATTTCTGCTGGAGTAGCAAAATCAATGACTTCTGGTGGGTTTGTTGATAAAAACTGGTTAGTTTCTTTATTTACTCTTTCAATGTGTTGGATATCCGCATTTTCAAAGTTTGGTGAGCACTGGAGTTCCAAGCTGTTGGCAATAACTTCTGCTTTGTCTTGGGTGGTATATACAAGTCCGTTTGGACCATGGAGGTAGGGTATAGGAGATTGTTTGTTGCGGAGTGCACGGCCGATTTTCCATTTGGTACCTGCTTGATGTTCCATTTCAGATAGTGTTTGTGACCATTTTTGATTCCTGATATCATTTAGTGCTTCTCTGATTTTATTTGAGAGTGTATTCATTTTTTGGCGATCTTCTGGGTTACAATGTTTTTGCCACTTTCTTCGAATTCTATTCTTTTCTTTGGTTTTATCAAGTAGCCAGTTGGGAATGGAGGACAGATTATTTTTGTTTGTATTATGAGCTTTGTATGAAGCATTTACCATTGCTTGCTTGATGCAATGAGTAAGGGCTTTTGCTGCATGTTCTAGCTGTTTTGGAGTGTTGATTGTTGGTAAAGGGCCCAAGGATGATTCAAGTTTTCTTGTGAAAACAGGCCAGGATATTCTTTCTTTTGTTATGTAATTGTGGTTTTTGGTGAAACTGTTTGATCCATGTAACTCCAGAAGTACAGGGTTGTGGTCAGAGCTCAGTTCTGCAATGGAGCTGATGAGTGGAGAGTGCGTTATATTTTGGAGGATCGCAATATCTATTACATCAGGTCTGTAACCATTGGGGAGGAATAGCGTTGGTTCTTCTGGTCCTATCACTATTAGGTGGTTTCTGTCTGTAAAATTGATGAGAGACCTCCCTTGTTTATTAGTAGTTTTGTAGTTCCAGGCTGGATGTTTTGCATTTAGGTCACCTGCTAAGATCGTTGGAGTATTTGATTGGAAAAGTAAATCCAGTTCTTGGACAGATAGGTCATTCTTGGGACTGTTGTACACTGCAATTATTCTGAAAGGGCCATCTTTAGTATTTAGCATCACCGAGTTTGCTTCCAATGTGTTTAATTGTGGTGTGGGTGATTCAGAATGATCTATTCCTTTTTTGACAAGAATGACTGTGCCTCCACCTTTTCCTTTAATTCTGTCGCATCTGTATACAAAGTGACTTCTTGTTCTGAATTCTGAACTTGGACGTAAATGGGTTTCACTTGTTAATTAATTAATCTTTGCGACACATTCGCTGATTTCTTCCTCGAAGTCTCCCATTCACCTGGGAACTGAGACTTTTGAAAAGGTGATAAGCACCAGGGTCAAAAGCAAGGTTGGAAATTCAGCTGAATCTTCCGCTTTCAAGCGTCAATTTTCGAACACTTGAGTAGCACTCTGAATTGCGAGCATCTGCTCAGTCGCTCATATTATAATGATGAGAACCGTGTTGACTCAACCAGCCCTCTGTTTCGGTCTAAAGAGACCTGACAAGTGTGCTTTCTGCATTCACAAAATCTCCTTTTTTGAATAATAAAAATGGAGGAATCAATACCGGAACTCGAGAGACGTCGAGGGAAACTTGATGTTAACAAAGCATTTGCCGTTGCTTTAAAAGAAGGTGCCACTGAATGGCCAGAAAAAGAAATGACACCGCGGTAAAGGAAGGATTGTCACTCGTTACAAGACGATCACCAATTTCCTTACCAAATACTCAGAGCCTAAAGTTTCTTTCACACTGGAAGCACAATGGACTAATAAGAGAGAGGCCCGTAATCGATACCGACAAGTGTTTATATCAATTTTCGAAAAATCCACAGAAAATCCGAGCTCTCAGCAAATTCAAATTAACACACTCGCGGGACTTGTTTTTTTCACTGTCGCTGTTAGGTTTCCCTGAAAGACACTTTCATAGGAAACAACTGCCATTCGAAATTCCTGCGCGTAAAACTGCATTATGCTTCAGAAATGAAACTTGCCCAATATGCAATGTGTCATTTGAATGATCTAGATAGATGTAGATAGATACTTTACTAATCCCAAGGGGAAATTCACATACTCCAACAGCAGCATACTGATAACAACAACAACAACAACAACAACAACAACATTTATTTATATAGCACATTTTCATACAAAAAATGTAGCTCAAAGTGCTTTACAAAATGAAGAATAGAAAAATAGAAGACACAATAAAAAATAAAAATAAGTCAACATTAATTAACATAGAATAAGTAAGGTCCGATGGCCAGGGTGGACAGAAAAAACAAACAAACAAAAAAACTCCAGAAGCTGGAAAAAAAAAATAAAATCTGTAGGGATTCCAGACCATGAGATCGCCCAGTCCCCTCTGGGCAATCTACCTAACATAAATGAAACAGTCCTCTTTGTATTTAGGGTTCTCACGGAAGGACTTGATTATGATGGTCACCTAGACTTCTGGGTTTCAGTCCATCAATGTTGGAGCATCATGATGCTTTGAATAGAAATAAATTGAATAGAGAGATGGGGTCAGTGCGGAGTTTAGAGCCACTAGGAATAGTTATGATGAATTGAATATACAGAGTATCAGGATTAAGTTAAAGTGAAGTTAGGAGAAAGCCACATTAAAGTAATGTGTTTTCAGCAGGGTTTTAAAGTGCTCCACTGTATTTGCCTGGTGATTTCCTATTGGCAGGCTATTCCAGATTTTAGGTGCATAACAGCAGAAGGCCGCCTCACCACTTCTTTTAAGTTTAGCTTTTGGAATTATAAGGAGACACTCATCTGAAGATCTAAGGTTATGATTTGGAATATAAGGTCTCAGACATTCCGATATATAAGATGGAGCAAGATTATTTAAGGCTTTATAAACCATAAGCAGTATTTTAAAGTCAATCCTGGATGACACAGGCAACCAGTGTAGTGACATCAAAACTGGAGAAATGTGTTCGGATTTTCTTTTCCTAGTTAGGATTCTAGCAGCTGCATTCTGCACTCATTGCAAGTGATTTATGTCTTTCTTGGGTAGTCCTGAGAGGAGTGCGTTACAGTAATCTAGTCTACTGAAAACAAAAGCGTGAATTAATTTCTCAGCATCTTTCAATGATATAAGAGGTCTAACTTTTGCTACAATATTAAATAAACAATATTAAATTAAAGAGTGATAAAAATGCAGGTAAAACAGACAATAACTTTATATAATGTTAACGTTTTCGTCCCGGGTGGAATTGAAGAGTCGCATAGCGTGGGGGAGGAACGATCTCCTCAGTCTGTCAGTGGAGCAGGATAGTGACAGCAGTCTGTCGCTGAAGCTGCTCCTCTGTCTGGAGATGATACTGTTCAGTGGATGCAGTGGATTCTCCATGATTGACAGGAGCCTGCTCTGCGCCCGTCGCTCTGCCATGGATGTCAAACTGTCTAGCTCTGTGCATACAATAGAGCCTGCCTTCCTCACCAGTTTGTCCAGGCATGAGGTGTCCCTCTTCTTTATGCTGCCTCCCCAGCACACCACTGCATAGAAGAGGGTCGCTCGCTACAACAGTCTGATAGAACATCTGCAGCATCTTATTGCAGCTGTTGAAAGACGCCAGCCTTCTGAGGAAGTATAGTCGGCTCTGTCCTTTCTTGCACAGAGCATCAGTATTGCTAGTCCAATTTATCATCCAGTTGCACTCCCAGGTATTTATAGGTCCTCACCCTCCGCACACAGTCACCTCTGATGATTATGGGTTCCATGAGGGGCCTGGTTCTCCTAAAATCCACCACCAGCTCCTTGGTTTTGCTGGTGTTCAGGTGTAGGTGGTTTGAGTTGCACCATTTAACAAAGTCCTTGATTAGGTTCCTATACTCCTCCTCCTGCCCACTCCTGATGCAGTGCACGATCTAGATTGCTTTACTAAGATATCACATAACCTAAGAATAGAGGTTCGATTTCTGCACATAAAATAAATGCGTCTTTAGCAATGAAAGACATCTCAAAATTCCTGATGATTTACTGTACATCGTAATGGCGCTGACAAGCTTCAGCACTCAGGGTTAAGTCGCTCATAGTAAGAGCTGGCATTCCATCATGCAAACGAGTAGCTTCAAAGCTAGCAGCTGGTGGGTCTTAAAAAAAGAAATGAAAGATCAACATGAGAGAAGAAAGATTCCAGTTCAGTCAGCAGAGGTGTTTTAGGGCAGCTGCGGAAGGAGAGTCTCGAGGCTGAGATCCAGACCTGGAATGCTTGTTGTAGTGTCAGTTCCTTGAAGGAGAACAGCCCAGAGACCAGTACATCTACAACTCCACACCAGGTGGTTTTCCTTGTTAGTTACATTCAGTAATTTAGCACCTATGTTGCACAGCATGAACGCACAGTACTCAGCATCCCTGCTGCAGCATCTGAGAAATTAACATGCAGTGTCCCTGCTGTGCACACCTAGCAGCGAATCGCTTAAAACTGCTGCTGATATGCCTTCTTCACTGGCTGCACAGTTGAAGAGAACAATAGTTGTGTGCCATTTCAAGGAGTTGGAATTGGTCACTGGGAATGGCGACTTTTAAAGAAAGGGCCATGTTATGGTGTTAACAAAATATATCAAACAGGCATGGGTTACCCAAAGTGTGAGCTGGCATTCCATCGTGCAAAGAATCATCTTTCAAACCACCGACAAATGCACCTATTAAAAAAAAAAAACACAAAAAAAAAGTCAAGCCTGTAATGTCATAAACAAAATTCAATCTACTTCAGCAACGTCAAGCAGTCCTTTAAGAATAGCAAGCTACTTAAAAGAGCCATGTGAAGAGAGAAAGAATCCACTTTGGCACCCGATGCTACATTCCTCTTCCCATTGTCATCTTTTCTTTTAAATCAGCTGTGCACTCTCAACTGCTTGCATATTTTTGAGGAGCACATTGGCCAATCCGAAAGGACACCTGAAGTGTTGGACCAAGAACATCATTAAGACTCCACCTGCATGTGTGACCTCTATGGGGTCAACGCTCAGAGCCTAATTTGGACCCAGTCTTTTAGAAGTGTAGAAGTATACCTCTCCACTGTAACACAGTGCAGCAGTGGAGTGCAAGTTGAACTGCAGTAAAGTTTCAGGTGTTTATATATCATTTAGGAATAGTCATTTGAGGAACATATGATTTCTATACATTCCATTGATCTTCTGAAGTATAGTAAAAGGTTGAAAAAGAAAATAATATGAAAATAATATTTGTTTCATTTAAACAATCTTTCCTGTAAGTTTGTATGACTTTGAATGTACACCTCTAAATCTGTATTCCTTTATCGAATGTACTGGAAATTTGTTTTACTCTGGCTGGCAGACAGCAGTTTGTGAGGCCCAAAGATTGTGTCTCTGACATGGATATAAGCAACACTGGAGAACCAGAAGAAACAATTTCATATGCTTTTCTCTTCTCCCAGTACACCTCGTATTATAAATATAACTCAATATCATCTGTCTTGGTGTAAGGAAAACCATTTGCAGCTTAACATCAGCAAAACCAAGAAAGTATTTTTGACTTTCTCTTCACCCAAGAGACTCTATGATCCCAGTCACCTTTCAGGGTGCACTGCTACAAGTACTTGGGGCTCCATGTCAGTGAGTGGTTGGATTGGTCTCATAACACAGAGGAACTATAAGAAAGGAGACATACTTTTCAGGTGAATAGTGACACCCTATACATATTATAAAACTCTGTGATTGGCAACATGTTGCACTTTCATATCATTTCTACCTCACAATGAAGAAATCGAGGTTCACACCCTGCATGAAATTCTACATTTTCTCCCCTTGTCCATGTTGATCTGCTCTCACAGTGTAAAGGCATGCAGGTCTGGTGAATTAGCATGGTTTAATTTGCTGTCGTGAGTAGGCGTATATCTGTGTTTACCCTGCAATGTACTGTCACCCATTTGCAGGTGTTGTTTGTGTCTTACGCTCAAAGATGACTAGAATAGGCTCCAGCTGCCCTGTGACCTTAATCTGAATAAGTGGAATAGAAAAATGGATGGATGGATGGATGGATGGATGGATGGATGGAAAGATAACTCTGTGATTGCTACTGGGATTTTCTTTGCTGTGCTGGTTATATCACTTCAAGTGAGGCCCACTGAATCAATAAGCTGATTCATAAGGGAAACTCAATTATGGGACGCACTATCAACCCACTGGGGTCAGTAGCAGAAGCGAGAATGAAGGCAAAGCTCATGGCCATTTAGAAGAATACTACACATCCTCTCTATAAAACACTATCTTTAAGTTCTTTCAGTCAATAAATAGTTCAGCAGATTTTTGTGAAGAAAAGTTACTGGGGCTCCTTCAGATTTGCAGCCGTAGACCTTTATGATGCCTCACTGTGACTGCACTTTTTTCTTTAGCCAAGTCACAACTTTCCTTCTTTTTTTGTAATTCTGTTGTGTAGAGGGATGGTTTGTTGTCTATTTATCTATTAATCTGTGCACATGCCATGCTTGAAATATTACTCTTCTACATCAGATAAGCCTAATTTTTCTAGATAGTCAAGAAATTTAGGCTTGGAAGGCCTGGATTGTATACTCCTGCCCTGCTTGCCCAAGAGAAGCAGGAAAGTCATGATAGTGGGAAGCAGAGAGTTTTTCTTTGGAACTTCATCTTATAAACAGAAGAAAATGGTAAAAAAAAAAAAAAAATATCACTGTCTCAGCAAAACGGAGAAGCCAAATATTTGGGCTACCTGGTGGGCCGGGGTACTACCGTGTTCCAAGTTACAAGCCATACTGGCCTGGCCCCGTCCGCAAACCAAGCGGCAGGTCCAATCCTTTCTCGGTTTAGCCGGGTACTACCGCCGGTTTGTGCCTCACTTCTCCGAGAGAGCAGCGCCCTTGACCGACTTGACGAAGAAAAGAGCTCCTAACATAGTGGTATGGTCTGACAAAGCGGGGGCTGCATTCAGTGACTTGAAAAAGGCTCTGACTTCAGCACCTATATTAATCTCCCCTAACTTCTCTATCCCATTTATCCTCCAGACGGACGCTTCGGACACAGGCTTGGGAGCCGTGTTGAGCCAAAGCATCGACGGTGTTGAACACCCCATAATGTACCTGAGCCAGAAACTGTTGGACCGGGAGACCAGGTATGCGGCGGTGGAGAAGGAAGCTCTGGCGATCAAATGGGCGGTGACTCAGCTGCGGTACTACCTCTTGGGTCGCGTGTTCACTCTGGTGATGATCATGCACTTCTGAAGTGGATGGTCCTTCACAGGGAGTCGAATCCACGGGTCACTAGGTGGTTTCTTGACCTGCAGCAGTACAAGTTTTTGCTCGTTCATCGGCAGGGGTCTTTTCATGCCAACGCCGATGCCCTCTCTCGGGCCCATGACCTCTTGGTGCAGGACGTCCGACCCGATGGGTCTGGGCTGAGGGGGGAGTCTTGTCACACACGTGTGCATAAGAGGCAGCTGAAGGGCTTAGAGAGGACTGATTATACATCTGCCCAGGGGGGTCGGGGTACGCTGACGCTCTTTCTGAGTTCCCTACAGGTCTTTCCCGGGAAATCCCACCAGGAGCCACCACCTCGAAGCGGGACACATCACTTCCGGCCCTGGCCCCGAGGATGACATCACTTCCGGTCCCGGCCCGGAGGACAACATCACTTCCGGTCCCAGCCCCGAGGACAACATCACTTCCACCTACCATCCTATAAAGCCTCCTGCCTTTGCTCTGGGAGCCAGTTCTGTTTTGGACTCTGTCGTGTAAACTTGCCTTACATGAATCAATTGCTTTTGCAGCCAGGAAACCGCATTAAACGGGTGGCTGCCCCAAACCTTGCCATGCCTCAAGTCTCTTCTTATTACACTTGTATTTAATTTGTTCTACATTTCCCTCTTGGAAATTCAGAGGATGAATCTTCAGCCAGTGATATTTCAGTACTGATATTAATTGTAGTTTTAGGTTAAACTACTTAATTAATTTTAATTTTTATTTCGTTCTAGTTTCAGTGGAGTCAACAATTTTTATTTTTATTTAGTTCTGTGTTTACATTTTTAGTTTTTATTTTATTTAGTTCTGGCTTTTTTTACATAATATTAGTACAATTTTTGGTTTTTTTTTCTGTTGCAAGACCACAAATGCTGGCCTTCACATATTTCAATGCCAGTTGTGTTACAGTCAACAAAATACACTCACAGTTCATAACGTTATTAAACACAGTTTGACTATCAATGATCAAACAGATCAAGTGGCCTTATGAGCATAGTCAGCAAGATCAAATGTTTCAACCCAAGAAACCAGTCTGTGCAATTACGTTGCTGTTAAGCTTTAAACAAGCATGCATTTCGAGAGATTTTTTCATGTTGCAACGATGTCCATTGCGCAGATAGCCACACAGTGAAAGTATTCACTTGATGAGCATCTGTGATGCAGGTGCACAGACAAGGTCCTATCCACTGGCACCAGCAGACTGTATGTTGACGATTTCTGATACCAGTACTGAAGCACTGATGTGCGGTGACGATCATGGCTGGTGAGGCACGGACTCCTTTAGAGTTAGATTTATATGAATCCAAAACAGTAACTTATTAATTATTCAATTGGCAGTATGCACACTGACTACTGGTTATGTTTCATATCTCATCAGCATTCTTTATACACACATAGGTAAGGCACATATTTGACAGAGAAAGAACGTTACATTTATAGTGGTGAGAGAGAGTGCATTTGCTCTGCACCCACCATGTATTTTAAATTTGTTGTTGCAATTTCACAATTCAAACTCATTTGATACAAGAGTATAGAGTGGTGTACAAAAAATTGATTTAAATTTTTACCTTGTTTGAAATATTTAGTTGTTTTTAAAAGCATTTAATTCTGATGCTTATTCCATTTTAATACAGACTGTTCAACAACAGGAAGAGAAGGTTAGGAGCACGCACTGATACAGCGCATTGCCGCACCCACCTGATAGCATCAAGGCTCTTGGACCATTATGGACTCATTCGTGCTTTCACTTTGAAGACAAAAATTGTCATGTACTCATCCATGGAACACAGAACATACCTGAACAAACAGATAAAGCTATTAAGCTTATACAGTGTCTCCCAAACATTTTCTACACCATAAAATTGAGCAAGGCAGCAAATGAACATTTGATCAGTGAATGTAATACTAGTCACACATGTAGCACTGCCTCATATTTTGTGTTTCTGGGTCCTCCTAAACAACTTTACTTACAGTCAAATGATCTACCTGTCTTACAGGAATTTATTGGGCATAAACTAAGCAGTATGCATGTATTCTTCAGAGATCAAACGTGTAACAAGGTTTCTCTTCTAAGATGGATGGAATCCTTTTTGGGAACAAAAAGAAATAGATGGAGGCAGATTTCTGTTAAAAAAACAAAAAAACGCTGTATTTCTCTGCAGCTGCTGACACAAGGTTAACAAAACAATAACAGACTTACTTCCTATTACATATCCTCCCAGATCTTGAATGCTTAATTTTATAAGCACTGCTTTCTAACACATTACAACTAAACAGGGAAATCAACATTGGAAATCAAAATGTAGGTATATTCCTGATCCTATTCTAATATAATGAACATTTAATTCTTTAATTTAATGCTTAAGTGATAACACAACTTTACACATGCAAGACTATCTTTACCTTAAAGCAGTATATTAAAGCAAAAAAGGAATGATTTTACTGTTGTCTATAGTAGAGAAAACAAGATAAAGTATGGTCAAATTGGCTTTTTCTGTAGCTACAAACTCTCAGAGTTTCAAAATGAGCTGAAATGAATTCATAGATACAGGGATGTCTTCTTTTGCCGAACACAGGAGCAGCTAATGGATCTTTTCACATTACAATGGTACTGAAATTGCCTGTAAGAAATGTATGTGTCCCTCTTGAAACCATTTTGGGGAAGGTAGGATTTATAGAGCTGCTTGGAATGCCTGGTATTGTATTTGTTGCTCATTTCTCCAACCTGCTGGAGAGAGATTGAACTAGGCACAGAAATGTCCAAAGATGTATGTTATTGAGTGGAAGGTAGGGAGAAGAGTTACACTGGAAAGGGAAAAAGGGAGAGGGGAAAATTTCCTCATTGTTTTGTGCACAATATCTGATGCTATGGTGAAGAGCATAAAACGTAAATAAAAGAGATAAGAACAACTTTACAATGTAAGCTACTAAGAAAGCTGTTTGTATGTGGGTGTACATGCATGCATGTTTATTTACATAGTCTAAAAAGATTTTTTTTTTTTTTTGAGGTGTCTTATTGTGTAGTTTTGGAATGTTGGAAGAAGGGTTAGGAGAAACAGTTGGACTGAAAGAATGTGATGATTTATCTGATCATTATTTATCTGTACCTGATAGAGAGCGAGGAATATCAAACTTATAACAGAATGGTATCCAAAAAAGGAATAAATACCTGCAATTAAACTTGAGTACATACTTTATTGTTCTCTTTAAACTATAAATTTCTAGAAAGATTGATGAAATGCTTTTAATCAATCTTAATTCAAAACAAATCATAATGTTCAGTGTGATATTTTATGGTGGGGTTAGAAAGGGAGAAACTGTGTGCAGCTGTTTGCATAGAAGGAGTCATGTTTGCCAAAATATCAAAGTACAGAAAAAAAAGTAGGATACACTTAATGCATTACATTGGTGAAATTTTGTGACTAATCTTTAACAGCTAAAAAATTCTAATCATGTACTGTTAAGGTGCAAAATAGGTCAAAATCAACCCTAGTGTTTATGAGTATATTATAAGAAAAACTAGAGCTTCGATGGAGATCTCAGACATGGCCACAATTGAGATGTACACTTGAAGCTGATACTGAGCATATTTTTAGATTGTGAAAAGATCTATTTTATAAATCACACAGAGTCTTATCTGGGAACAAAAAAGACTGTTGCTCATGAGAAAAAATTGAAAGACAGGAGCCAATATTGTCTTATTTTTGTCTAGGTAAAGTAGAACAGAAATATGAGAGATCTCTAAACCTGGTTTTTGTTCCTACGGGCTGTGGTAACTTTCTAACACCTGCTTGATACCCAAAAAGCCAGAAGGATCATGAGGCCCTGATTTCATCTTAGGACATCTGTGTTATGGTGTGACAGGTGCACCAGCCCGGTCAGATTCCTGTCATGTTCCCAGGAATGAACAGCAGTGTATAGGCAAGTTCTGTAAACAGCGTACAGTTCAAATGAGAGCTCTTATTTTATTTTTAGCCACAGATTGTGCTAACAAAAATGCAGTCAGGCTGTGGGGAGAGGAGTTCAGAACAATGGTTGGGAATAGCAGCTTGCACAAACTTCAGCTGCTCCCTGCATGGTTACTTGGTTGATCTCCAGTAGTAAATTATAAAAATACACTCTTAAAATGAAAAAGGTTAACTTCAACCTTTATAAGCATTTCACAGGCAAAAACATGATTTCTTTCAATGGTCAGCCCAGGTCTAGTCCTTCTCCTTGGAACAACTTCTTCCTGACTATGTAATCAAAGAGTAACTCTGCATTTTCCTCGATGTCCTTTTTTGCTATGAATAGCACAATATTCCTTGCCCGCTGTCCAGTGTCCATTAGAAAACACTGGGGCTGAAGGTTTGCTCTGCTGGATGAATGGTTGAGAGGTCTTCCAAAGGCTTCCATTTCTGAATGACAGGAGCATGGAAATGTTTGTGCATAAATACTTAAGACCCCTTGCCGTGTGTTTTTACAAAAGAAGTCTGCCTCCGCTTCCTTCTCTCCTTCCCTGTAGCTGATGTTCATTCCATGGTAGTCGCAGACCACTTCCCATTTCTGGAACCATCGTCTGATGAAAACACTTATTTCCTTTGCCTTCTACATTATTGCAGATTACGAGTCCCTTCCACGCCTGGCTGGAAACATGGCGCCTAATATGTTTACTTTTCACTATGTCATCTGTAAATCCTTCTGGCTTCCACTTCTCAACAATCCTAAAAGCAGAAGGGATGTTAGTAGCCCAACCTTGCCACACTATCCTTTTCTCCACTTGGTGAAGGATGAGCTGTTGTCTGCAGATAGCTGCTGCAAACAGGAGAGAAAAATTTCACTTTAACTCACACAATTCATAAGATAGAGGCCATCACCAATGATCCAATTTGTTAAGGACAGGAACAGTAGAACACAGGAAGTGTTGGCAGTGAAGACCTTCTTGCTCAGCCCTCCATCAGTCGTAGCATGTCCTGTCTTGTATCCCAGTGAGCATCCCCAGCCAGTGTCACCATGAATCTCTTGAATGGACTTTCAAATGCCTGCTGCAACTGATGCGCCGCAGGCATTTGAAAATTCATTCAAGAGATAAGATTAAACTAAGCAACAGCAGCACTTTTTTTTCTTGGATGAAGATCTATAAAGAAAAACAAAGAATCAAATTAAGACACAAAATCAACAGGAACTCATTTTATTGTATGGCCATATGTTTTAAATGGAGGACAATTATCACTTCACTTACTCTGAGCTACTTTCACTCATCAAGAGCTGAATGATGACTTTTGCAAAGGTATTCCACAGACATGGGAAATACTAGCTGACTTCCTGCAATGATACAATGAGAAACAGAAACAAGAATTAAACCCACAAACGGAAAGGGACAAGAAAGTTACAGTGATTAAAGAGAACTCGCATGGCATCCTCAGCAGAAGCAGTAGTAGCAGCCTTGGCCTCAATTTCTTTCCTATCAGTGATAAGGTCTGTGTCTTCTACAGTAAGACAGTATTATTAGAACCTGTGCCAGGGATCTGGAATTTTAGGACAGACAGGGCTGGACTAAATATCTGGCATGGCTAGGAGACACTAGCCAAGCACCCTGACATTAACATAATCCTAGAGGATAGAGTGAGAACATCCAACCAGGATGAAATCTGGCTGACCTGGAACTGCAAATGTAGCTTTCTTTTATTCTCTGTGCAGCTGATTGCTTTCATACTAGAATACATAAAAGGACATTAACAGTGTAAGCAAACACCTGGAGAATTAACAGCAGTCTAGACACACACCATTTAACGGCATACTGATTGATTACATGCAAACCTTATACATCTGAACTCTGAAAGAGTTGCCACAAATTCCCAGATCTTAGGGTTTTTGTCACTTGTGGTGAAACCCCTTTCATTTGGAGAATGCACAGCAGTCTAAAGACAAATACCAGTAATCAATATAAAGTTCAAATGAGAGCAATTTATTTTCTGCTACATATTGTCCTAATAGAAATGCAGTCAGGCTGTGGGGACTTGAAAGTGGCCCTGTAGCTTCCCTGAAGACCCAGGACACTCCCCAGGTATGGATTCTGAGGACAGGCGAGAGTGCTGCACGCTGGCTAGCTGCCATAGTAGCTTCCCTTATAGCTCTGGAGCGCCACAAAATAACATCCAACTTTTACTCATTGCCCAGACACAGCAAGTACAAAGTGTAAAACTTCACAATATTGCCAGCTGCTGCATGGTTGTTGGGACAGCAACAAAGCAAGGACCAAAAAGAAGAAAAGGATCAGGTACTCCAAAGCCCAAAGAGCAAGGCAAAGACAACCAACCTGGGCATGGCATAGCTGCTGAAATAGGACAAACATCCCAGGACTCACATTTTATACACTTTTCTCAATCATATGTGATTGAAAATGGACTTCCACTCCAAAAATGCCACAGATGTTTTAAACAACCATAATCAATGGTCACCTAAAGGCCATGAATAGCATTCCAGATATCTCCAGGGCCTTTGGTTGGTCCCAGTCACTAATGCTGCAGCCTGTAATGGCATCACATGGATTTTTAACACTAGAAAATCTTAGTTCCCACATAGCATGCTGGAAACAAAATACTCGGTTACACTTAATATAAAGCCAATTAAAAAGGTACAGCTCTTGTTCAAGATAACATCTCAATGGAAAAAATGCTCTTGTCAGAATAGATGGGTAGCTCTGAAAAGAGCCGTTGGAGTTTAGAAAAGAATCGTTCCAGTAGATCACTTGCTCTTTGCGGGTTTCTCGGTCTTCTTGGGTAAAAGCACAGCCTGAATGTTAGGCAACACACCACCCTGGGCGATAGTCACGCCACCCAACAACTTATTGAGCTCTTCGTCATTACGCACGGCCAACTGAAGATGACGAGGAATGATTCGGGTTTTCTTGTTATCACGGGCAGCATTGCCGGCTAACTCGAGAATTTCAGCAGTCAAGTATTCGAGCACAGCAGCCAGATAGACGGGTGCACCAGCGCCCACACGTTCGGCATAGTTGCCTTTTCTCAAAAGCCTGTGAACACGACCGACGGGAAACTGCAAACCGGCCCGAGATGAGCGAGTTTTGGCCTTAGCACGAACCTTACCACCGGTCTTTCCTCTTCCAGACATTACAATATATCACAATAACTTCCTACGATAGAATGCTATAAGAGGCCGCTGTTGCGCTTTTATAAAGACTTTCGTAGGGCGTGACGTTCTGAAGCATCTTGACTGCTTGATTTGCATGTTTTGATTACGTCACGAAGGGACGTTAAATCCAAGGCGTTGCGCTCGACCCCCGCAACACTTCAAATTCAAAAATAAAGCTCCGAACAAAAGTACAACGTGCTTTTTTAAATATAATTTTCTAAGTACCTGTACACTGAAAATATACATCTTAATATTATTTAGTCTTATAGATCACGCCTCTTTCTTGGATTCCATTTCACTATCTTACACGTTGTCTCTTTAAAAGGCTTTATTGTTAAAAGCACAGCACAGGGAAAAAAGACCGATTCTTTGAACACGAAGGATGTATAAACCGTGGGCCTTATTCTTCATACTGTCTTGTAGCCCCCGTGAATGATGTTCATGATCTCTCACTCATTGTACAATTAGAAATACTGTACATGGAGCCACAAACAGAAAGCAATCGTCTCATTTACAGAGAACAACACGCAAGGGCAAATTATTAAACCTCGTGTGGATTACTAAAATATTGCCTACTTTTTCCCTCCATCCCTGCCTTTGAGGAACTGATAACATGTATTTTATCCGGCACGCGTGGACATTGTTTTTGAAAAGATAATCATACTGGATGCTAATAGGTGAAACAAAAAAAACTTAAAATATCCTTTTGAAAACAGTACCCCCAATGCAAAAGTGCGCACGCATATTTTGTCCAATTCAAACACAACGGTCGAGTCTAAAAGGAGGGAAGTGACTGCTCGCTAATGATTGGTGGCGACATGCAGCGTTTCTAATTTGCATGATTGGCTATAAAAAGGGAAGCCGGGACATTCTGACTTTCATCTGTGAAATCTACAACAATGCCGGAACCAAAAGCTGCTCCTGCACCCAAAAAGGGTTCGAAGAAGGCTGTTTCTAAGAGTCAGGCTAAGGGTGGAAAGAAACGCAGAAAGTCCAGGAAGGAAAGCTATTCCATCTACGTGTACAAGGTGATGAAGCAAGTACACCCCGATACGGGTATTTCTTCAAAGGCAATGGGCATCATGAACTCGTTTGTCAACGATATCTTTGAGCGTATCGCAGGCGAGGCTTCTCGTTTAGCGCACTACAACAAGCGCTCAACCATCTCTTCAAGGGAGATCCAAACTGCCGTGAGACTGCTACTGCCGGGTGAACTTGCTAAACATGCTGTGTCCGAAGGTACTAAAGCAGTTACAAAGTATACCAGCTCCAAATAAACTGCCCAAGTCCCGCCCGAAACCAACGGTTCTTTTCAGAGCCACAAATTTTATCTATGAAAGAGCTCCACTCGCTTCCTGTGCAATCATTCATCAATGTGAGTAGGCACGGCTGCTGCTTAAAATAGTTTTGCGCGATTATAACATTTTTTGGATGGTACTTTTATCAAAGGAGATTTGTGAAATATGATTCAATTGCCTACACTCCTAGTTTCCAAATTGCAGCTCCTGGTGTCTTGCTTGCTAGTATCACAATCTGTCGGGATTAGATGTCCAGTCTTTCTCTCACTTACCGGGTCCCCATGTTCCCTGCCATCCCGGCACCTAATTTTCTATTATGTTATAGCAGAGATGACGGAGGCTACTAATTTAGTTTGCATACAGCTTGAAACTTTATTTTATTTTTTTTGTTCGCTACTTCCTGTTAACTGTTGCTAAAACGGCGCTAATATCACGTAAAGGCAAAATGTACTTTTTCTTGCTTAGCCCAAAATCACACAGCGAATGCCTCAATGGGTTATAAGAAGCTTCGTTTGTGACGGCAACCCAGCCTTGAAGGAAAAAAAAAACAAATCGCGCCCACCAGAAAAAAAAATTAATGTAATGCTGGCAATATGAGGCTTTGAAGGGGATGAAACGAGTAATTTGGAATTGGGTCATTCTTTGTTGCAAAATGATGCATTACAGTGCCATCTGGTGGCAAAATGGCCCTCAATTTAAACAAAAAAAATCTCAACGTTCCAACAGACGAGTTTTGATTAAACTGCGGTTGAAAGTATAGCAGGGTAGACGATAGTACCCCATAGACTGTGATAGGGAGATCTAAATGAAAAGAACTGAAAAACAGGGACTAATTAAATTGTTTTCATTTTCTTTTAACTCTGATTTTTTGATTTTTTTTTTTTTGCCTAAAATGACCTTTTACGGTGAACACTTTGTAACACACATACCTCATTGTTTCTTGAGCACATCTGCAAACATTATTTCCATGTCTGCTTTTCTTTGTTATTCATTTACGTTTACTAAATGTGCTTACCTTTATATTGTATATTGCTGTACATATTACTATTTAGCACATATATGGAATAATGGATGGGCAGTGGATGACGGCCTGTTGTGGTAATATGTTCCCCCAGTACTCTTGGATGCAAAATGCTGTTGCTTCTCCTCTAGTTTGGATTTCCCTCAGGGCTGAGTTGGAGTTGACAGTCCTGTAGGTAACCTCTGGGGCTACTGGAAGAGGATCTATTGGGAGGCAGCTTTCCAGCCCTCTTCTGCATGAACAAGAAGTGCTTACAATGTATGCAAGAGCTGTATTGGAAATACTTCTGGGTCTAATTTTAAAAGAAGCCTATCTTCCTTGGCCAGAATATTCAGATTCATGGGCAGAGAGAGAGACAAAGCTCCCCTTGAGTGGAGGTGCAGAGAACAAAAAGTAGTGAATGACATCTTGTTATACTGTGATAAAGAATCCTGGTGAGGAGAAAGAAAATAAAAAATTAAAGGTTAATTTCAACCTGGGACCATGCATAGCCTAGTTGTGTCTGGAATTTGGAGTTCTATGAATAATATACAGTGGTGTGAAAAACTATTTGCCCCTCCCTGATTTCTTATTCTTTTGCATGTTTGTCACACAAAATGTTTCTGATCATCAAACACATTTATCCATTAGTCAAATATAACACAAGTAAACACAAAATGCAACCATCAGCCCTAACATATATATATATATATATATATATATATATATATATATATATATATATATATATATATATATATATATATATATATACAGTGGGTACGGAAAGTATTCAGACCCCCTTGAATTTTTCACTGTTTGTTATATTGCAGCCATTTGCTAAAATCATTTAAATTAATTTTTTCCCTCATTAATGTACACACAGCACCCCATATTGACAGACAAAAAAAATAATTTTTGAAATTATTGCAGATTTATTAAACAAGAAAAACTGAAATATCACATGGTCCTAAGTATTCAGACCTTTTGCTCAGTATTTAGTAGAAGCACCCTTTTGAGCTAATACAGCCATGAGTCTTCTTGGGAAAGATGCAACAAGTTTTTCACACATGGATTTGGGGATCCTCTGCCATTCCTCCTTGCAGATCCTCTCCAGTTCTGTCAGGTTGGATGGTAAACGTTGGTGGACAGCCATTTTTAGGTCTCACCAGAGATGCTCAATTGGGTTTAAGTCAGGGCTCTGGCTGGGCCATTCAAGAACAGTCACAGAGTTGTTGTGAACCAATTCCTTCGTTATTTTAGCTGTGTGCTTTGGGTCATTGTCTTGTTGGAAGGTAAACCTTGGTGTCAAGTACAAAAGACTCCTAAAGCAGAAATGGGACCAAGGAGATGACCCGCACCATCACACATTCCTGTCTTCTTATCTCTTTACTTTGTATGCTGGTCCAGCCATTCTTCAGGGAGTGGATAGTGGGGGTCTACAGCAATGAAAAGTTGTACTGGTCACACAGAGGGACTATACAAGAAACAAAGTGTATCAAAGCAGGCCCTGAGAGAGTGTGTCTGGAATTTTCTTCCTTTAAGAAAAGAAGCTGTGAGGTGAACTAGGTAATTTGGCATACTATTTACAAAATTTGCAAAAATTTGAACTAAGCATCAGACATGTTATGCTTTTAATTATCGATTCTTCTGAACCTCTAAATGAGCTTTGTTGTTATTTATCTGATTAAATCTAATTTCTTGGTTTTATAAATCAAAGTTTTGTAGCCTGCATACTTACAAAATCTAAAAGGTTACCTGGGTATTCAGTTTGGTCTGGGGAAAAAAAAACTTAATAATTTATTAATTTGATTTGTTGTTGATGGTACATAATATAAAAATATAATCATTGTCTTGCAGTTTACTGTTCAAATATGCATCCCAATATCTGACTATAGGAGAATATCTAGGGGAGGCCACCCCCGATTTTTAATTGACCACACGCACACACACAAATATTCAAATATGTGTATCTTCGAAAAAATAAGTCATAATTTCATTCTCAGCTGCTGTGTGGAATTCTCTTTATTATTTACCAGTGTCCTGACTGACACTCCGGAGTGAAAACTACAAGTCCTGAACTTATTACAGATACAACCCTTTTTCTTGCAATTTAAGAAACCTGCTCGATTGATTTGCACCCGCAACAAAATGTATACGGAAATGTTGGGAGCCCATACTGATTTGAGATCGCGGAAAAAAAGAAAACCGTAATATAGAAAAGTAAATGACGTTGAACACGCCGCCTTTCTGCGAATAGCTGGCGGCAGTAAGCGTTAGAAGGCAAGGGTACTGAAACAAAGACAGATTTCAAATTGCGCGTCGAGCACTTTGGGTGACCAATCGAAAGGCGAATTCTAAGTCGAGGCTACAATCGTCATTGTCTCCCTTTCCTTTTACCCAATCAGAAAAAAGTAAGACTTCAATATAAGGCTCCTTGTGCGTATTTTGTTTGATCATTTGTTTGCAGTCAGTAGTTTGTTGTAAGTCAGTGACATGGCAAGAACGAAGCAAACCGCTCGCAAATCTACCGGCGGCAAAGCTCCCCGAAAACAGCTCGCCACTAAAGCAGCCCGAAAGAGCGCCCCCGCCACCGGTGGGGTGAAGAAGCCTCACCGCTACAGGCCCGGCACTGTAGCTCTGCGAGAGATTCGTCGCTACCAGAAATCCACTGAACTGCTTATCCGAAAGCTGCCTTTCCAGAGGCTGGTGAGAGAGATCGCTCAGGATTTCAAGACCGATCTCCGTTTCCAGAGCTCCGCTGTCATGGCTCTGCAGGAAGCCAGCGAGGCTTACTTGGTCGGTCTGTTCGAAGACACCAACCTGTGTGCCATCCACGCTAAGAGAGTGACCATCATGCCCAAGGATATCCAGTTGGCTCGTCGCATCCGTGGGGAACGCGCCTAAATCACAGAACTATTGAGAGCAAGATAGGGGGGGAGTTAAAGGCTCTTTTCAGAGCCACAACAATCTCATGTAAGAGATAAAATCCCGGGAAGTGTACTCGAGGTTTGCTCCGCATTACCACATGTTCTGCTTTAGGCCGAGCTAGAAACTGCTTTGTAAAATGCTTATGTGCGTGGCAAAAATGTGCTGATGCACACCAGTGTGCATTTTGTCACTTTAATCAGTCGCTCAAGAATGTGAACACACCGACTAATGTTAGTGTAAAGAAACTAGGTAGAAGCTCTGCTGTTGCCCCACTTGGAATAGGAAGATCGATACTCAAACTGCACTCATTTGGCATCGAGTACTATTCAAAAAATACCTAAAAACGTTTTTGTCTAAGATACGGTAGCAAGGTTCACGCAAAGGCGTAAAATGCATTAGCACTCTCCGCGCTCACGTACTGAAATGAGCAAACGCAACGGCGCCATAAACCCAAGCGCAGGCTGTACGCCAGTGGTAGACCGAGAGCTTAGTTGTACGCTCCTACTTTTTAAATTGAAAAGCAATGCAGCCGCCCGACTCAATATTTGAGAGAATAGGTAGTTTAGTGGCAAAACAATCGGCCCATTTAAACGGTTAAAAAGCACGCATGTTGTTCAATAGAAAGACGTTTGAAAAACATTAAGGCGGTGCAAATCTGAAGCCCGGCGATTTAGCTTCAGTCCGTGCCAGATAAGGCGGAGTTGCAGGAGAGTTTTCAAAGAGACACGAGACGTTGTTTAGGAAACTCTGCCACTAGCAGGATTATGTAGAAGGGAGTTTACTAAAGAATTTTTAGTTGAGAGAAATTTTACCGTTTATCACTCATTAAAGCGTAAAAAACGTAAAGCCCGTTGTTCGCATATAGGAGGACATATCGTGAAACCTCACTGTCCGAGCATTTTGTCACGGTGCAAAATACACTAAAAAATAATGCGTTTAAATTACTTAAAAAAATAAGGCAATTTGCAAGCAATATTTTTTAGCAGATTTAATATCCTACACTATTGAGTAAACATTAATTAACTCAAATTTACCTAAAATAAATGAGTTTGATTAAATATAAGTAGTGGCAAAAATGGTTTCATTTTGCTCCGATTTTCATTTGAATTACAGTACTCAAAAAAAGTGAGTATGCAACGCTGGATAGTAATAACTGTATAACAAATACATGCTAAAAATCCATATCTTTATTTGAACATACACCGATAGTCACAACAACAGAGTTATATTTTCAAAGGAAAATTAAATCAAATGTCTGAGGATAATTTTTACTGAATTACTGACATTCAAATGTCAATGAAAATTTTCTTTTTTTAAACTTTCTTCAAAAAGTATATCTAAATCAAATGTCCCAGAAATGAGTGGTAAACGGGAAAGAAACAGAGTGAGTGTGAAATCCTGCAGCAGGTACCGCTCTTCAAACACTTCCTGCGTTTACACCAACATATCCTCTTAAATGAATGGCAGCCTTTTCACTACTTTTTAGTATGCGATAGCAAAAATCCTGAAATAAAATAAGACATTGGAAATCAAACATCGCTAAATAAATCACAGTGTTAAAAATTAACCAGAAAATACATGGCCTATGTAGAACACTAATTAAATAAGAGGTCAAATACCGTGACGGTTAGGCAAACGTCTTTATGTTGTTTACAGGTCGTAGTTTAGGACAAACGCCATATCATTCTCAAACTTATCTCAATGTGTCCTTTTCTTTCTTCTGTGTAAAATAAAAGTTTTAAACGATAAACAAAAACACATATGAACATACGTAACTATCCGAGAAATGTGCTTGTTTTTTTTAATGCAAACCAACGAGGTAAGTTGTTAGAAAGACGCTATACTTTGCCCGCCGTGTTTCCCACATGAAGGGAAAGGTTTTGTGAAAACAACACATGCTTACGTCTGTAACTATATGAAATACTAGTTATTCATTTCGGAATTAATATGCGTTATACTTACACATTCGTAGTAAAATAGCTCTTATTATGGATAAGCGTTACAGCTGAATGCATTGCTGTAAAGACCAAGAAATCGATGTGAGAGGAAGTGCCGTGTTATTACATTTCGAAGTGAATGGAAGTGCCCTGTCATTAAATTTAACTTAAATATGTTCAATTCACAATGTAGTTCTTTTTACTTAGAATAATTTATAAAAAAAAAAAGTTTACATTTTAAGAAAAATAATAAGTTAACATTATTTTTTTTTATTGAATTAGAATTAAATCAATAAAAAGGGTAATTTTTTTTTCAGTGTACTTAATGGCTATTCCTAATTTGAAGATGAAAACTTTCACTTAAAGTAGTTTTTCTTTCCGAAAAATACGTGCCTGAGTAAATATTGTTTTGCAAGCTTAGTTGATTTAAAAGTACTTTAAATGCATTAGTAACAGCATCTAGTGTAATTAAATATTAAATAATCTTTCTGCTTAATTTTGTATTAAAATTGTGTTGTGCTTCTGTTTCTATCCACAATTCAAGAACGTGCAGGTTAAGTGGAATGCTGATGATAAATTGGCCCCTGGGGATTGTGTTCACTCTGTCATGGCCTCTCACCCTGTCCAGGGATTTTTCCTGCCTTGCACCTGCAGAGGCAAAATAGGATTAATTTGTAAAAATGTCAGCATTATTTTTTCTGAATACAAATTTGAAACTTAACTAAATGTAAAGCTAAAATGACAAGATCTTTCTTGATAAAACAGAAGAGCAGAATATAATAGAACACACAAATGTGGGAATTTTCTTTTGTAAATGTTAGAAAGTGACATGCCATGTTCATTCCATTAATATAGATAGTAATAAATTTTTCGCGGTGACCTTTATACCGTGTTGTGATATATTAAACACAGACTGGCCCATTAATATTAGCCATTTTAAACACTATCACCCTTTGAAAACAAATCCCTATGCGGTTTCAAAAATACTCCGTTATCAATATCGGAAATCTGACAAAAAAAAAACAAAAAAAAAAAACCTTATCAGTATCAATTTCAAAAAGCAGTGGCGATTGCTTATCCCATAGTCCCTACTAGAGGGGTGAGGGACAGCACCACCAAAAAAAAAAATGGGTTAGGGAAGATCACAGAATGCAGCCCGTTTGCCCTGGGCCACACGTCTTTATTAGCGTGCACAAAAAGAGATTTGCCCTTTTCGAACAGATGGGGGCTCTGAAAAGAGCCGTTTTTCTAAACTGTCGACACGTACACGATTCACTTCTTTTTCGGCGCTGCCTTCTTTACAGTCTTGGGTTTGGCCACCTTAGGCTTGGAAGCTTTGGCTTTCTTTGGACTCTTAGTCACCTTTTTGGGCTTTGCAGCCGGCTTCACTTTCTTGGGACTTTTGGTGGCTTTCTTGGCAGCAGCGGGCTTCTTTGCCGTCTTTTTGGCCGCGGCGGGTTTTTTCGCTGCAGGCTTCTTTACTTTTTTGGCGGCTGCGGTAGGCTTCTTGGCCGCTAGCTTCTTCTTCGGGGCCGCTTTTTTCTTACCCGCTTTCTCCTTTGCTTCTGCCTGCTTCTTATTTATCTTAAAGGACCCGGAGGCACCGGTACCTTTGGTCTGCAGCAGAGCCCCTTTGCTAACCAGGCTTTTTACGGCCAGTTTCAAGCGGGCGTTGTTCTTCTCCACATCGTAGCCGCCAGCAGCAAGAGCCTTCTTGAGGCCCGCTAAAGACAACCCGTGGCGCTCCTTTGAAGCCGATACAGCCTTCACGATCAAGTCAGACACGCTAGGACCGGTCTTCTTAGGTTTCGAACTCGTCTTCTTCTTCGGCGCCTTAGCCGGAGCAGCTGGAGCGGTTTCTGCCATTTCAAACAAGACACACTTGGAGCTAATAACTCTGCAGATTTGAATGAGGAGCTGTGGCTCCCTCGCTCATATTGCAGTAGTGAGAACCGTGTAGACTCAGCTAGTCCTCTGCTCTGTCCAAAGAGCCCTGACAAGTGTGCTTACTTTCTTCACAGAGATGTGTTGGGGCGGCTGTGGAAGGAGAGCCTGGCAACTGAGATCCAGACCTGGAATGCTTGTTACGGTATCAGTTTGGTGAAGGAAAAAAGCTCCGGGACTGGTACATCTGCAACTCTACACAAGGCGGTTTGCCTTATTAGTTGCACATGAATAGATCGCCGCACAGAAGTGCAGTGTGTTGCACCACACAGCGCTCAACATCCCTGCTGCGGCATCTGAGAACATAGCATGCAACCTCCTATCTGCGCCACCTGACAATGAATTGTTTAAGACCCCAGCTGATGTGCCTTCTTCACCGGCTGCACGGTAGAAGAGAAGAACAGATCTGCGGCATTTCAAGGCGTTGGAAGTGGTCGCCGGGAACAGCAACTTCAAAGGGAGGGCCATGTTAAGGCGTTGACAAAATGTATCGGCCAGGGATGGATCAGATCACCCAAGTGTGAGCTGGCATTCCGTCGTGCAAATAATCCCATTGCCATTGGGGTCAATGCTCAGAGCAAAATTTGACCTTAATCTCCTAGAAGTGTAGAAGTATACCACTCCTCAGTAACGCAGTGTAGCAGTGGAGTGCAGCTTGAACTGCACTAAAGTTTCAGGAGTTTATGTGTAATTTAGGAATAGTCATTTGAAATACATGTGATACTATGCATGGTATCACTCTTCTGAAGTACAGTAGAAGGGTGAAAAAGAAAGCAGTATAAAAATAATGTTTGTTTCATTTAATCACGTGTGGAATCTTGTCTGTGTCAGTACAGTATGACATTGATGTATGCTTCTAAATCTGTATTCCTGGTCCTAGATATTCTTTCACTCTGTCTGGCAGGCAGCACTTTGTGAGAGATAAAGCTTGTGTCTCTAACGTGGATGTAAGCAGCACTGGAGAACCAGAAAGAATGGCCCTGTCTCCTTTTCCCTTCTCCCAATGTTCCTCATATTATAAATATAATGCTGTGTTATCTGTCGTGATGTAAAGGAAATCGTTTGGAGCTTAAAATCAGCAAAACCAAGGAACTGTTTTTGACTTTCAAGACAAAAAAGAGCCTCTACGACCCCAGTCACTTTTCAGTGTACACTGCTACGGGTACTTGGGGCTCCACATTAGTGAGCGGCTGGACTGGTCTCATAACACAGAGGAACTATAACCAAGGAGATTGTGTACCTTTTGGGTCGAGTAGTGGCACCATGTAAATATTATAAAACTCTGTAATGGGCAGTGTGGTGCCACAATGATTTCACTTCTACCTCACCATGAAAAGATCAAGGTTCAAACCCTGCATGAAAGTTAGCATCCCATTATTCAAATGACTATTCCTAAATTACACAATAACACCTGAATTTAGTCTGCTTAACTAGCATGCCTGAAATTGGCATCCATTTCCAGGAGTTGTTCTTGTCTTGTGCTCGAAGACAGCTGGAATAAGCTCCAGCTACCCTGCGATCTTGATCTGAATAATTGGAATAGAAAAATGAATGGATGGATAGATGGATGCAAAGGTAACTCTTTGATCGCTACTGCATTTTTCTACACTGTGCTGTGCTGGTAATACCACTTCAAGAAAGTCCCACTAAATCAACGTGCTGATTCATAAGGAAAGCACAATTATATATATTATATATACTATTAAGCCTTGGGGGCAGTAGAAGAAGTGAGAATGAAGACAAAACTGATGGCCGATTAGATAAATACTGCACATCCTTGCTGTTACACATAATTATAATACTTTCAGCCAACAATTCATTCAGCAGAATTTTTGTGAAGAAAAGCTACTGGAGACTTTCGGACTTACACCTTTAGTCTTTTACGATGCCTCACTGTGACTGCTCTTTATTCTTTATCCAAGTCACAACTTCCCATCTTTTTTGTTATTCTCATGTGTATTGGGGTGGTGGAATGGCTTGCTGTCTGTTTACCTATTAGCTGTCCACCTGCATTGCTTGAAATATGACTCGTCTACTGTATATCACATTGGCTGAGTACTTGTAGACAATCAAGAAATTTAGGCTTGGAAAGGCCCAGTTTGTATTTTCCTGATCTGCTTGCCAAACAGCAGGCTGAAGAAACAATGATTATGACCAGGGTGACTGCAATCCACAACAGATGGAAGCAGAGGACTTTTCACTTAGCCCTTCAACTTTTTAACAGAAGAAAAATGATTGAAAAATCATTGTCTCAGCAAAACAAGAAAAGGTGTCCATTACTGCTTGTCTAAACGTTTAGGCAGCCATTCACCCCAATGGCTGTCTTCACTGCAGGAGACAAGAAAAAGAGAGTTGTCTTTTGTACATTTTTTCAAAATGGAGTAAAACCTACTTTTTGACCAAACCTACGATTTATAGCAGTTGTCCAACCAAGCTGACCAGCACAATGTTCTGTGCTCACATTGTACATTCGATCATCATTTACCAACCACTGAGGTGGCTCTATCTTCACATTAATTAGACCTCTTGGAAAGATTAAGTTTCTTCCATATGATGTATGTATGAAAAAAAACCTGGAGTGTTCTCCAACACTTGACTTTCTCATAAATGTAGATATCATCTAATAATTATATGAATGTCAATTTGTGAAACACGTGTACCTATTCAAATTTCAAGAGTATTTGATGTTTTTTTTTTAACTGATTAGTTTCCAATTAGTGTTATTTTGTGTTTGTACCATGTAATTTCAGTACATTAATAAGTTAAATAACAGTTAAAAATAATATGTGCAACATAGTAAAAAGCACTCTTACTAAGTAAGATGAATAATTAGAAATTCCCAAAATTAAATATTATATAATCTTTAACTCTTTCAGTCTGTTTATATGAAATATCAGAGCGTGAATGACTATGCAACTAATTAATTTTCTTTTGCGGTGGTTTTTGCCTTTTATCTCATTTACAAAGAAAAAAATAAATGTAGGTAATAAAAAAAAAAAAACACAATGGAAACCGATAAGATCCGTCCATGGCCGTACAGAACCAGTACAATGTAGAAAATGCCAAACAGTTTTAAATCACTATAAGCACTGTATGTAAAACACAAAAGGTTTGTTTTATTAAGGGCATTGAAAAGTGTCAATTTGCCAGTTTTTTGTACAGCACCACACAAATTAAAAATCTGGATCTTTGTCCACTCAACATACCGTATATTAAAAGTAAAATTTCTGGTTGACGTAAAATTCCCAAAAAGTGATAGAAAACGAACATTTCGGTACAACACAGATACCAAATTTCATTTATCCGGCTCAATGCCTTCTCAAATTATCGTCCTTCTGGTACATACATGCTCACGCACACATACACACATTATTCCAAATGGTCAAAACAAGATTGAAAATGTCAAGGTCGAATTTTTTTTCCTCCTTTCTCTTCTATATAGGAGTATAGTATTAGCAAAAAACAACATGGTTACCAAAAAGCATGCTGGAAACCGAAGCAGTCACGCTTAATTATAACAATAAGAATATTAAGCCCATTAAAATTTACAGCTCTCGGTCTGTAGAAAACTTCTCAATGGAAACAAATGCTCTTGTACGAATAGATGGGTGGCTCTGAAAAGAGCCGTTGGAGTTTAGAAAAGAATCGACGAGCGATTTACTTGCTCTTAGCGGGTTTCTCGGTCTTCTTGGGCAAGAGCACAGCCTGAATGTTAGGCAACACGCCACCCTGAGCGATAGTCACACCACCCAACAACTTATTGAGCTCCTCGTCATTACGCACGGCCAACTGAAGATGACGAGGAATGATTCTGGTCTTCTTGTTGTCACGGGCTGCATTACCTGCCAATTCAAGAATCTCAGCAGTCAGATATTCGAGCACAGCAGCCAGATAAACGGGTGCACCAGCGCCCACACGTTCAGCATAGTTGCCTTTTCTCAGCAGCCTGTGAACACGACCGACGGGGAACTGCAAACCGGCCCGTGAAGAGCGAGTTTTGGCCTTAGCACGTGCCTTACCACCGGTTTTTCCTCTTCCAGACATAGTACTATAACAAACAACTCCGTGCTGTAGAATGCAGTAAGAAGTGTGTGCTGCGCTTTTATAAAGGCGTTCCTGGGAAGCGACGTGCTGAATCAACTCGACTGCTTCATTTGCATGTTTTCATTACGTCACTAAGTGGGGGCAAATCCAAGCCGCTGTGCTCGACCCCCGCAACACTTCAAATTCAAAAATAAAGCTCCGAACAAAGGTACAACGTGCTTTTCTTTTATCATTTTCTTTTTACCTGTACACTGGGAATATATATCCAAATATTATTTACATTTTATATATCACGTCTCTTTATTGGATTTCATTGCGCTGTCTTGGCTCTTGATTTATTATTTATTGTTGAAAGCACTGCACAAGGCAAAAAGACCGATTCTTTGAGCATGAAGGACGTGAACAAAATAACAATGTTCATGATCTTTCACTCATTGTAGAATTAGCAATGCAAAGAAAGCTATTGTCTCATTTACAAAGAACGACACGAATGGGGAAATTCTTAAACAAAAAAAATCACTGCAATCGCTTCTTCATACGGATTACTAAAAAATGCACACTTTTTTCTCCATCCCTGCCTTTGAAAAACTGATAACATGTATCTGACACGCGTGGGCATTGTTTTTTAAACAGATAAGAATACTGGATGCTGTTAAGAGAGAAAAAAACTTAAAATATCCTTTTCAAAACAGAACCCTAAAGCAAAATTGTGCGCGCGAATTTTGTCCCATTCAAATGCAATGGTCGAGTCTAAAAGGAGGGAAACGACTGCTCGCTTATGGTTGGTGGCGACGTGCAGCGTTTCTAATTTGCATGACTGGCTATAAAAAGAGAAGCCGAGACAACTGCGACATTCTGATTTTGATCTGTGAAATCTTCAACAATGCCTGAGCCGAAAGCTGCCCCTGCGCCCAAAAAGGGTTCGAAGAAGGCCGTTTCAAAGAGTCAGGCTAAAGGTGGGAAGAAACGCAGAAAGTCTAGGAAGGAAAGTTACTCCATCTACGTGTACAAAGTGCTGAAGCAAGTACACCCCGATACTGGTATTTCTTCAAAGGCAATGGGTATCATGAACTCGTTTGTCAACGATATCTTTGAGCGCATCGCAGGTGAGGCTTCACGTTTAGCGCACTACAACAAACGCTCCACCATTTCTTCAAGGGAGATCCAGACCGCTGTGAGGCTGCTGCTGCCGGGTGAGCTTGCTAAGCATGCCGTGTCCGAGGGCACCAAGGCAGTTACCAAATACACCAGCTCCAAATAAATTACAAGTCTTACCCGAAACCAACGGCTCTTCTGAGAGCCACCCATTTTTTCGATGAAAGAGGTCTACTCTCCTTATAAACAATCATTTTATTATTGTATTATAGTCGATCTGCCTGCAGATGTTGGTTCAAGTCTCTGGCCGCAATTTTTTTTTTTAAATGACATTTTCCCATGAAGACTTGTGAAACATTTTGGTTACATTTCTTTTGGTTTCTAAAGCAGAGCACCAGCTGACTTGCTTACTAGTAGTACCGTATCGGGATTTGTTGCCCAATGTCTTCCATTCCCTCTAAACGGGTCTCCGTGATCCAGTGAATGCGCGACCTGGCAACTTCGCCAAGACCCAACCCCCTCTTTCAGCTGCTTCTGCTTAACTGCTGCTAGGAAGGCGCTCATCGGAACGTAAAGGCAAAAGTTTTTCTTGCATACCTCAAAATCGCACTCAATAGCCTTTAACAGGCCCCCACACGAAGAGGGGGGGAAATTTAGGAAAAGAATTGTGTTGTAAATGTGCAACATGTCTCCTTTGCCCCAAAATTCTTAACAGTAAACCGATTGTATGTTGTAGGACGTTAACTAGCGTTACATCTCGCAACTAGAAGCACGGTGAGTAGTTTCAGCGGTTGTGTAAAAAAATTTTAGTTTATGTAATTGACATCGGGCGTCACAAGCGTTTTCTCCCCAGTTTTTGGAAAGAAAAATAACTGGTTTTCGATCCTACGCAGAGAAAAAAAAAAAAATTGCAGGCGAGTACAAATGCAGAAATCAAAAGTAATCGTTACAGAGAGGTGGCTTATCATGGCAACCTCACAAATACAAAACTAATTTTTTCTTATACTGCGCTTCTCAAAAATGGCAGCTCTCAAGGCAAAACGTGAACAGATTATACAAATCACAAAACCCAGAATCAATACGTGGTCAAAAGGAAAGCTCTCCAAAAAGAAATTGTGGGTGGCTCTGAAAAGAGCCTTTTTAAATTAACGATTTCATTGACAGTTTAACCGCCGAAGCCATATAGCGTACGGCCTTGTCTTTTCAATGCGTATACCACGTCCATGGCGGTCACAGTTTTCCTCTTAGCGTGCTCAGTGTATGTGACAGCGTCCCGGATAACATTTTCTAGAAAGACCTTGAGTACACCGCGAGTCTCTTCATAGATCAAACCAGAAATACGCTTTACACCACCTCGACGAGCCAAACGTCGGATAGCTGGCTTAGTAATACCTTGGATGTTATCTCTCAGCACTTTACGGTGACGTTTTGCGCCTCCCTTACCGAGTCCCTTTCCTCCTTTGCCACGTCCAGACATTATTACTACTACTTTCTTTTTCTTGCCGCTTTTAAAAAGTTAGTAAACGAAAAAGTACAACTTGGTGGCCTAATATAACTACAACGACGACCTGTGAGAGCACAGTGCAGGAAATGTCTGCGCGGGGTTTTATGAAATCGCGTCTTCAGTTCGCATATATATATATATATATACTAGCAGAATACCCGCGCTTCGCAGCGGAGAAGTAGTGTGTTAAAGAAGTTATGAAAAAGAAAAGCAAACATTTTAAAAATAACGTAAGATGATTGTTAATGTAATTGTTTTGTCATTGATATGAGTGTTGTTGTCATATCTATCTATTTATATATTTATATATATATATATATATATATAGCAAAATAGCTGCGATTGGCAGCGAGAAGTAAAAAGAAAAGGAAACATTTTAATAATAACGTAACATGATTTACAATTGTAATTGTTTTGTAATTGTCATGAGTGTTGCTGGCATATATATATATATATATATATACACACACACACACAGACACATATATAAACATATATATACATATAAACATATATATATATATATATATATATATACACATCTATACACATATATATATACAGTTATATATATATATACATATACACACATACATATATATACATATACATATATATACACATACTGTATATATATACACACACATATATATACTGTATATACAACATATACATATCTACATATATACTGTATATACACATATATATACAAATCTACATATATATATCTACATATATATTTTAGGGGTGGGACTCGATTAAAAAATTAATCCAATTAATTAGAGGCTGTGTAAGAATTAATCTTAATTAATCGTATGTAATCGCACACGTAAATTTGCCCCAAATCGCAAATGTTTTTTTTTTTTATTTAAAACGGTTTTAGTGGGCTTACAGAATCAAATAATAGACATGGACATGAATATTGTAAACTGAAGCTGTTTTAATTTCTGAAAAAAGCTTTTAAACTGCATTTGAATTCAAAACAGAAATAAAAATATCATCCCTGGTTAAAATTGGGCAGACTTAAAATAAAGTGGTAGTTTAAGTACTTTAAGTACATTTTCAGAATAGTATTGTCTTTAAATAATAATAACTAAAATTTCACCATAAAGTGCAGTTTTTCTTCTTAAAAAATAAGTCAGAAACATAAAAGGTAATTTGACCAGCTTACTCTTTAAACTCTGAGTAACATTAGCCAAAATTATTTTGTACATTAGGCTAAAACAGTGTGAACATTGAACATTTTGTAATTAGATTTATTTAGAATTACTAACGGTCACGGAAGTCCAATGATCCCCAGTAAGAGCCACAAAGTCCGCTTTCTGTAATGCATCTAATTTTGCTTGCTTTTCATTGTGCACAAAACCATGCTTTTATCAAGGCTTCTCGGGTAGTCGAAATGATCAGTCGTAGGACGCGCTTTATTCCGACTCTAACATTTTTGTAGCTGTGATGTGTGCATCAGTGTAATGGATGTACCAGGAAATCATTCATTGACAAAAGTTCCCGTTTGCTTGGAATTGAAAGTGTGATTAAATGCGTTATTTTTTAACGCGTTATGGAGTACATGCATCGAAGCTTCTCAACTGTGCTTGTGCTAAGAAAGGGAAAATTTTAAAAATAACGTAACATGATTCTGCGTTAACCTAATATTTTTTCATACGTCCCAAACCAAGGAGATGGGAAGGTAAAATGAATCGGGTAGCGCGCGTACATAGTCCGTACATCCCCTATCGGGAATCGAACCTCGAATGTCGGCGTTAGAGGAGAATACTCTACAATTGCGCCACCGCTTGTCATTCTAAAGTATATATTGTAGATCGGGCTATAGATATACATTTATATATATACCCGTGTATCGCAGTGGAGAAGTAGAAGTTATGAAAAAGAAAAGGGAACATTTTAAAAATAACGTAACATGATTGTCAATATACAGTAATTGTTTGGTGAGTGTTATTGAATGTTGCTGTCATCAAGGATTTGATTATCATTATTTCTTTCAATCAGGCTCGTATTTGTACGATGTGTTCAAGTTACATTCCGTGTTTGTCAATCGTTGTAAAGATAAGAGGTTTCATTCATCGATTAGTTCCTTACTGCATCAATAAACAGCTCGTCTTCCTTTTTATCTGTGATGTGACAAACTGCATGCACGGGTTTTTTTTACGCTGTCTTCCTTTAGCGGGGCATTGACTTTTTCCACCGTGTGCTTTGTTTCCACAGTAGCTGCATTTATGAATATGCTTATCAGGCGCTTCATATTTTTGCTGCCTTTTCAATTGTGTAATTCGGTTTTGTTCGGCTCTTTGGAACTGTTGCTTTTATCTGTGCACTGCATCAGTTCACGTGAGCCACTCGGTGTACTTGCATCGAAGGTTCCCAGCTGTGCTGGTGCCATCTCATGCTATGTCCATAGCTTTATTTAATGTTACCTTAGTCCTGGCACTTAAAACTTTCTCTGGCAGTTTCGCTGAGTTTGTGTCAAACACCACCCTGACCATCTCATCTTCCTCTCCATAAGCACAGTCCTTCACCCGTGAATATTTACCCGTGGCAGTTTGCTATTGGATTGCCGCTGAAGGATGGCCTTATATGGGCAGGCACTAAATTACAAGCGCCAGCGCAGCCTGTCTATGAACTTAATTTAAAGTGTAGGTTTACATCGTGCTTTGTTTCAGTAGCAGAACTCGCTTCTTATTGTTTCGCTGCCTTCTCAATTATATAATGCATGTTTTCTTCAGCGCTTTTTGAGGTCTTCCTGGTTTTCTATGTACTGCGTGATTACGTGGGAGGCGTGATGATGTCACACGAAACTCCGCCCCGGCGTTGAAGCTCATCTCCATTACAGTAAATGGAGAAAACTGCTTCCAGTTATGACCATTACGCGTAGAATTTCGATATAAAACCTGTCCAACTTTTGTAAGGAAGCTGTAAGGAATCAACCTGCCAAATTTCAGCCTTCCACCCACACGGAAGTTGGAGAATTAGTGATGAGTCAGTGAGTGAGTGAGTGAGTGAGTGAGTGAGGGCTTTGCCTTTTATTAGTATAGATATATATATATATATATATATATATATATATATATATATATATATATATATATATATATATATATATATATATATATATATATATATATATATATATATATATATATATATATTGTCACGCACGCAGTAGGAGGCATGGATTGATTCGATAGCACCTGGGAAACCACTGCGCCAGGGAATGGTGGGGTATTAACTTTCTCCCTCTGCTTCCTCATAGAAAGAAAGACCTTCCTGCACCATAGGCCTGGATTGACGCAGTCGCGATACTTCCGCCCTTCCTCCGCCATCTTGCCCTGGCGTCATCCTTCCCATCCTCCCTTGCGGTCCTTCCGCATCCCTCCACTTCCGCTCCTCCCCAATAAAATGGCGCGGCGCCAGGAGTCGGCGTCGCGCATATGAACTGTTTGTTTATAATTTTGACCAGTTTTGTTTGTGTTTACAATATACGGGGCGGAAAACCCCAACCCTTGCTACTGTCTCCTCGGTCCTTTACAAGTGGCGTAGCGGCAGGATAGAGATCCCGGAATGACGGAGGGACAGGACCTCAACACGTGCTGCAGGAATGAGCGCCAGCTCCAGGCCTGCAGCTGCAAGCCGCCACCACCGGGAGCTGGAGGCCACGAAGGCCAGGTTAGTGGAAGCCCAGGCGAGACCAGACCCGCCCAGGCAGCCGCCTCATCCTATGGTTCCGATGGGCCCTTCGAGGGCGTCGATGCCTACCTGGGCATGTTTGAGAGGGCGGCCACCCGAGCGAGTGGCAGCGGTCAGTGGGCGTCCATCTTGGCGCCATACCTGAAGGACCAGCGCTGCGGGCCTATTATGACCTCCCTGAGGAGGAGGCGCTAATTACGACCTCCTCAAGCCCGAAATATGGCCCGCTACGGCATTAGCCGGGCCAGCAGGCGGCGAATGGCGGAACTGGGTCTTTGACCCGAAAAGCCGCTTCGCGCCCAGGCGTTGAGTTCTGGGGCAAGATGGGCGCTGGCCAGAGCCCGGCGGGCGGAAAGTGGTCGGCGGGTGGCCTGTGAAGGCCTGGTCAATGCGATGCCCAGTTCCCTCGCCCAGCAGGTCGGGGACACGCCTATCAGAACATGTCGGGCCTCCTCGACGTCCTGGAGCGTCAGTTGGCGGTCCTCCGACTTGGGGGGTCAGAAAAGCCTGCTCGCGGGAACCGGCAGGGGCGGGGGGCCACCCCGAGCCCCTCGGCGCTGCAGAAGCGCCAGCCAGAGCCAGAGAGGCGGGTCCGCCGCGCTGTTTCAAGTGTGGCGAGACCGGTCACCTGCTGCCAAACTGCCCCATCACATCGCCCGGAGCCTATGGACTGCAGCTGGACATCATCGGAGAGGTATTGTACCCGCCGCATCCCTTGGCGAGTCGAATTACGGGAGTGGTGTTGCTAAATGGGCACGCCGTGGTGGCTTTGTTTGATTCCGGCAGCAACATTACCATTGTTGCTCGCCGTTTTGTCTTACCGCAACAGTGGTTAAAACAGCATTTGTTGGTCACCTGTGTGCATGGGGGACTAGGTCATATCGTTCGCTCACTGCTATGTCACCTGGAAGGGGAACCAATCAAATGGCGGTCGCTGTGTTACCTGACCCCCTTCCCAGTGATTCTGGGACAAGACTGGTCTAAAAGAATCAGCGGTAAGCCATTCGCGCTCCGGGGCCTCGTTGGATCTTGTTATGAGGGGAAAAGGCACCCCTCCGCGGCCTCCACGCCGTGCACAAGGGCAGGCCCTATGGGCTGGTGTCTCGGGGACCTTTCCGTGGCTACGGACCTTGACCCGGAAGATTCCGCCGGAGAAGGGACTAGCCAGGGAACTCTTCCCGGGCCCAGGCCCCAAGACCCTCTCGGCGCCTGGACCATCAATTTCGGTCCACGCCGCCTCCTTTAAGAGGGAGCAGTGGAATGATGACTCCCTGCGCTTTGCCGGAATGCGATCGTTCTGCCTAACAGCTCACAGCGGACGGATCCACACCGCGGGAACCCTTCTTTGTCCTTGAGAATGATCTGTTGTACCGGTGGCTACCCATGAGGGCGAGGTGCGGAAGTTGTTGCTAATTCCGCGTACCTTCCGGCGGGAGATATGCGAGTTGGCACATGCTCACCTCCTAGGCGCCCACCTCGGGGCCGAAAAACACTGGAGAGGATTAAGCTCCGCTTTTACTGGCCTGGGATCAATGAGGAGGTCCGGCGGTTCTGTCAATCCTGTCCGGAGTGCCAGACCCGCCAGATTCCTAGGAGGGACCGTGCTCCTCTAGTCCCTATTCCCCTCGTGGACATCCCCTTTGAAAGGATAGGGGTCGATTTGGTGGGACCCTGGAGCCCTCAACCCGTGGCCACAAGTATATCCTAGTCATGGTGGACTATGCCACCCGGTACCCAGAGGCGGTTCCCCTGCGCCCGCTAATACTAAAAGCATCGCACGGGAACTGGTTAATTTGTTTTCACGCGTGGGCATACCCAAGGAGGTCCTCACGGACCAGGGTACCCTTCACTTCGGATACGTTCAAGGAGGTAGCCAAATTACTGCAGATAAAGCACCTGAAAGCGTCAGTCTATCACCCGCAAACTGGCGGGTTGGTGAGCGATTTAATCAGGCGCTTAAGCAGATGCTCCGCAAGGTAGTCAGCGGGACGGCAGGAACTGGGACCAGCTCCTCCCGCTCGTGCTTTTGCCTACCGGGAGGTACCCCAGGCCTCTACAGGCTTCTCCCCTTTGAATTACTATACGGGCGACAACCCGGGGAATCCTCGACATCCTAAAAGAAGGCTGGGAGGCGAGGCTCTTCCCTCCTCTAACATTTTGAGCGTGGCGCAACTGCGCCGACCGACTCACAAAGATCAGGCCCCTCCTAAAAGAGCACGTGACTCGTGCGCAAGCAGCGCAGGCCGGTGTTACAACCGCAACTCCGTCCTCAGGGAGTTCCGCCCGGGGACCGAGTTATGGTGCTCGTCCCGACCTCCCACTTTCGAAGCTGCTCGCTCACTGGCAAGGGCCTTACGAGGTTAAGGAGAGAAAGGACTCGTCGACTATTTGGTGAAACAGCCCAATCGTCGACCGGTGAGAGGATCTATCATGTCAACCTGTTAAAGCCCTGAGAGATAGAGAGGAGCTCCCAGCTCCGTAGGTCACTCTCCCTTTTCGCAAGCACAACTGCCCTTAACCTCGGCGAAGAGCTGACCCCCAAGCAGCGGCAGGAGTTAGCCCAAACACTCCGAGCCATCCCGAGGTAGTGGCGAGTCACCCGGCGGACCGCTGATTGAGCACGATATAGTCACGGAGCCGGGGTAATCGTCCGGGAGAGGCCCTACCGACTCCGGAGGCAAAGCGCGCAGAGGTCGAACTGGAGGTGAAGCGTATGTTGGACATGGACATAATTGAAGAGAGCCATAGTCCCTGGTCCAGCCCTATTGTCCTCGTCTCCAAGCCAGGCGGCTCCTGGAGGTTCTGTAATGACTTTAGGCGTCTGAATCAGATCTCCAAGTTCGATGCCTACCCCATGCCCCGCATTGGCGACCTCCTTGGCGGCTGGAGTGCGGCTCGATATCTGACTACCCTTGACATGACAAAGGGTATTGGCAAATTCCTTTAACGGCATCCGCAAAGGAGAAAACGGCCTTTAGCACCCCTAGCGGGCACTGGCAGTACAAGGTCCTCCCATTTGGGCTGCACGGGGCCCGGCGACCTTCCAGCGTCTGGTAGATAGAGTGCTGAAGCCCCACCAGTCCTATAGCGCCGCCTACCTGGATGGCGTTGTCATCTATTCCGGCACCTGGGAGGAGCATCTACTGCAGGTCGCAGCTGTCCTCCGAACACTGGCTAAAGCCGGCCTCCGCATAAAACCCCGGAAGTGTTTTTTTGGATTAAAGGAGGCCAAATATTTAGGCTACCTCGTGGGACAAGGACAGGTGCGCCACAGAGCTCCAAAGTTAAAGACATCTTAGAATGGCCCGTCCGAGTACCAAGAAACAGGTGCAGGCTTTCTTGGGGCTTGCGGGTTACTACCGCCGGTTTGTTCCCGTTTCTCGAAGAGCAGCACCCTTGACTGACCTGACAAAAGGCTCCCTATACGTGGTGTGGACCGACAAAGCAGAACAGCGTTCAGTGACCTAAAGAAGGCCCTAACGTCGGCACCTGTGTTACGGACGCCCGATTTTGGGCTCCGTTTATTCTCCAGACCGGCGCGGACACAGGCCTGGGTGCCGTGCTGAGCCAAAGCGTCGATGGTGTCGAGCACCCTGTGATGTACCTTAGCGGAAACTGATGGACCGGGAGACCCGTGCGCGGCAGTGGAGAGGGAGGCCTTGGCCATTAAGTGGGCAGTGACCCACCTCCGTTACTACCTGCTGGGTGCGAATTCGCTCTGGTGACTGATCACGCTGCACTTCAGTGGATGTCCCTACACAAAGAGTGAATCCGCGGGTCACCAGGTGGTTCCTGGACTTACAGCCGTATAAGTTCACTGTCACTTATCGGCGGGCACCCTTTCAGGCCACTTCTGATTCCCTCTCTCTTATTCACGACCTCTCGGTTAGGTCCGCCCGACCTGACGGTCCTGGGCTAAGGGGGGGATCGTGTCACGCACGCGCAGTAGGAGGCAGCGGATTGATTCGATAGCACCTGGGAAACCACTCGCGCCAGGGAATGGTGGGGTATTAACTTTCTCCCTCTGCTTCCTCATAGAAAGAAAGACCTTCCTGCACCATAGGCCTGGATTGACCGCAGTCGCGATACTTCCGCCCTTCCTCCGCCATCTTGCCCTGGCGTCATCCTTCCCATCCTCCCTTGCGGTCCTTCCCGCATCCTCCACTTCCGGCTCCTCCCCAATAAAATGGCCGCGGCGCCAGGAGTCGCGTCGCGCATATGAACTGTTTTGTTTATAATTTTGACCAGTTTTTGTTTGTGTTTACAATATACGGGCCGGAAAACCCCAACCCTTGCTACTGTCTCCTCGGTCCTTTACAATATATATATATATATATATATATATATAAAGCATCTCTAAAGTATTATCCTGTTTCCTTGCCTTGGCATACACTGTACTTGGAAGGAAAACAAGGTATTCACACCCAGTTTAGGGTCACACAAGGTTAGGATTGAAATGTCATCGTTACAGCTAATAATATAATAGTGAAGTTTCTGCGCAGCTACAACACACTACTTATTTATAACTGTGCTTTTTAACTTAGGTAAAAAAAAAAAAAAAACTTTTCTAACAAGAGCCGAAATTGAACTCTTTATTTTAAAACAGATTGCTGTTATTCATTTATATCCTGCTTATTCAGGACAGGGTCGTAGGGACAAGTGGAGCCTATTCCAGCAACCACTGAGTGCAAGGTGATAGTAACACTTTAACATCCATCCATTTATCCAACTTGCTATATCCTAACACAGGGTCACAGGGGTCTGCTGAAGCCAATCCCATCCAATACAGGGCGCAAGACAAGAACAGACCCTGGGCAGGGTGCCAGCTCACCGCAGGGCACACACACACACACCAAGCACACATTATGGACAATTTAGGATTGCCAATGCACCTAACCTGCATGTCTACGGACTGTGGGAGGAAATCGGAGCAGACACAGGGAGAACATGCAAACCCCACACAGGGAGTACACGGGAAGCGAACCCAGGTATCCTCACTCCTCACTAGTATGCAAGACATCCATATTTCGGCCTTCTCAGTCCTGGCTCCTCTCTCTTCGTTCAAAGTTTCCAAGTAAAGATCTCCTCTTAATCTCCTTTTGCTGAAAAGGCTCAGTGTTTTTAATCTTTTCTACTTTTTGTAACAAGGATATCAAAACTGTTACTAGTTGAGATTTAACAGGTGCATTATTAAGTGTGAGTATAACCTTCTTTAACTTGTACTCCACACTTCAGTGTGCTATTTAATCTAAAATTCTGTTTGTGTTCTTAATGGTTTCTGAATACTGTCTGGCTGAAGATGGTAATAATAATAATAATAATAATAATAATAATAATAATAATAATAATAATAATAATAATAATAATAATTCATTACATTTATATAGCGCTTTTCTCAGTACTCAAAGCGCTATCCACACAGGTAACGAGTAAATTACAAATCCCAAATCCTTCTCATAAATTGTACATTCAAACCTAACATTTTTACTTCCTACGTGTAATACTTTAACCCTTTAACTGCCAACTCCCTAAATATTGCCCATGCTGGGCAAAATCTGAACAATTTTCGTTTTTTTTACTTTTTTACATTTATTCAAACAGTATTTACCACTAAATGTTGTGCAAGTTCTAGAAATGGGCAAACGCATAATAATACACAAAAATGTACATTTTCTCAGGATTCTGGATTTAGTGTATACTCCAAAACGGAACAGTCAAAAGCTATCGAAGTAGTTCGGTCAATCATAGTTTCATTCCCAGTATTTGAGTTTGCTGTGCCACAGGCCAAAACAGGGAACTGCACAAAGTCCTGGATTGCTGGGACACTTTGAACAGAAGGTCTTGACGTCTCTACGTTGACCCTTCTTTGAACATACACGACAGCGTGCCTTATGGCTTGGTCCAAGTTGTTGTTGGTTCGAGTCTGTCCAAAAAGTGATGTTCTGTGAGCCTCACCACTGCTTCTACTGTATCTGCATGTTGTTCCTCACCAAAGAAAATGAAGTCTGTAATGACGTCATGTTCAAACTGCAGAAATGTATTTGTGCCTCCATTTTTCTGGTACAGAATGTGAGCATTCAGCATTGCCATTTGGAGCAGATGAACTGATAACTTTTTATACCACTTCATAGTTTTTCTTGCAGCCGAATAGGGTTCCAATACTTGGTCCTGCTTGTCAACAGCACCCATGTTGCTGTTATATTCAATGATGCATTGTAGCTTGTAACGGACATCAGTAGGTGATGGGCATCCTCTTCTGCGGGGAGCCTCCTGCACAGACTCATTGTGCTGAGTTGTTAGCATGTGAACATCTTTCTTTTCTCGAAATTTCAGGCACAGCAATGGGCCACTGCGGTATGCAATGTGCTGACCCGGTGCTGGCGCTGAATTTCGAACTTCTGGAGGGACCCTGTTAGAACGAATTGTGCCACATGCTGTAGTTTTACGATGATGAAGGTAATGGAACAGCCTACAACTGGAGTACCAGTTATCCATCCAAATGCTGTACCCATTGTCCAATAGTGGTAGGGCAAGGTACACAACAATTTTCTCTGAAAGTCCAAAGTCTTTACATTCGTCTGGCAACACTGCTGAAATACTACTCATAGGATCCTCTTTGCCAGTGTATACACAAAATCTATAAATGTAACCTGAATTCTCAGCTAAGCAAAACATCTTGATACCAAACCATGCCCTTTTCAATGGTAGATACTGTCGAAACTGTAACCGGCCCTTCCACAACAATAAACTTTCATCAACTGCAACTGACGGGCCTGGTACGTAGGGCAACTGAAATGTTTCAAATAAATGGTCAATCAAAGGACGTAGCTTGAACAAGCAGTCACGGTTTGGATCTTTCTTATCTGGCTTATTGCTATTGTCATTCAAATGAAAGAATTTCAGCAGCAAAGAGAATCGGTTACGTTTCATGATAGCTGCAAAAATAGGTGTTGCATACATAGGATCTGTAGACCAGTACATCTCAATATCTGGTTTTCTGATTATTCCCATCAACATCAAAATCCCAATGAATTTTTTCATTTCGTTTTCATCAGTGTCTACCCAAGCATGAACATGGGAATGTGGAGGTAAATTGGGATTTTTCTCAATAAACTGTGCTGCATACAGATTTGTTTGATGAACAAAATGTCTTATCAAGTCAGGTGACAAAAACAGCTCATAAAACTGCTTAGCAGTGTAATTGTTTACATCAACAGTAAACCCATATGTTGCCTCAAACGGATACAGAAATGGGAGTTCACCACGGGCAGCAGTCCAGTTGAGATGTTGCGGATACACCCACTCATCGCTATCATCCGATGCATCGTCATTCACAGTATCATGTAGCGCATGTTGCTGATCATCATTGTCGCTAAAATCTTTTTCAGAACTGCTAAAATCGTGATCATTATTGTCCAAAATTGCCTGCAAGACCTCACTTGAAGTCAGTTTACGTTTCGCCATATTCAAAACTTTCACTTCCGACTCACAAAGTAAAGAATGGTTATTTCCGGCCAATACAACCATAGAGTTGTCGAAATACAATGTAGTAATAATACCTGCGCCAAACCGTTAGTTATACTACATGCCAGGCATTCACATAACCATAAGCAAATGTGCAGGATAATTCCGGCAGTAAGGCGTCAGCAATAACGCTACGATGCCGGATATATCCGGCAGAGGGCAGTTAAGAGGTTAACACTTCTTACATTAAACCACTTAGTGACTTCCACATTTCTGCTGACATTGACAGTTACTGCATTGTGGACAGTGCTCAGAGGTTATTTTTCTTGTCTTTCCATTTGATTGCATTCATTTTGGTTTTTTTTTTGCTATACACCTTCTTGCTCCCCGGTGAACATTCACAACACCAAATTCACTAGAAATGTCACGGTGAGTTGGTTGTACAGTTCCCAATGCATCAGTTTCACTATCCTTGTCAATGTCTGATGACAAACTCTTATTGTCATCACAATTGCATGATATAACCAGTGGTTCAGTTGCTTCTAAAATTAGCTCTTCAGCTTTTTCTTTACAAACTGCAGTGTACGGCAGAAGCCCTTACCTGGCTGGGTTATCTCAACAGTGGAAGAATCCGGGGAGATAGCTTATTTAGGACATTATCTTCCCTGGAACGCTAGAGGGCAGGCCAATGGCTTGCAGTTGTCCACGGGTTTGGAGCATGGAAGGTTAATCCTGCTGGGGCATGTGTTCACCACCAGGGGTCATCAAGATGTTTGCGGAGCCCTGTTTGGCCACACTTGCGCCACACCTGGAAGTGCTCCTAGAAGAAGGTCATTGGACACCACCAGGCACTATTCAGGACAACTAGAGTTGGGAGGAAGACAGATGAAGCTTGCTAGTGGAGAAGTGGAGGCAAAAGGAGAAGAGGGAGAGAGAAAGAGAAGAAAGGACTGGGTATTAGTGCTTGGTGCTTTGTACTGTGCTGCTGTGGGGAGCAAGGGAAAAGCACTTTTCCACTGAAATAAAATATGCTGTGCAACAGTTGTGCATGTGTCTGGTGTGTTTGGATGTTTTTGGGGTGGCTGGAGCACCCCGGTTTCCACAACACTTTTGAATATTTTGTTTGAATACTCCACCCTAGTGGAGAATGGAATAACACATAGAAATATTCATGATTTTATTTTGCAGCATGATGTTCTTTTATGTATTAGAAGGCAACAGAATGCTGTTTCAAGAGTTACTCAAGCTTAATGCTGTGCATTGGATCATAACAGTATACATTGTGACAGGTAAAGGAGCTCTCACTCCCTTGAACCCTCAGACACCACGTTAGACACCAGATAAAAAGTCCAATAATTATTTATTATAATAATAATGTGCATAAAGCACCACCACTCCACTATACTCAATAACAAAACCCAATCTCCCAGACGCTTAGCCACCCTGCCTCCCAACTCAGCTCCCAGTCTGGGAGCTGTCACAGTCCTTTTATATTCCCTGACCTGGAAGTGTTCCAATCCCCAGTTCATGTGATCCTTATCACTTCCGGTTCAGATAAAAAGTCTTTTTCTTCATCCCGGAAGTACGTCACTTCTGCTGTCGCTTGGCCTATGACGCACTTCCAGGTTATAGGGCACATATGACCCTCTAAGCCTCCCTGCAGTGTCCTCTGTTGGCCCCTGAGGTATCCAGGAGGTTTGTATGGGAAAACTCCATAGTCCATAATTCCCTGCTGGTATCCAGGTTATCCTCCATGCTGCAGGGAGAGTTCCATCTGACGACCTGGGGGTATTGGCCGGGATGAAAAGCCGGCCATGGACCACAACATTCTTGTCTCCTTTTCTCTTTACTTTGTATACCGGTCTGGTCACTATTCAGGGAAGGCATATAGGGGTGGTCCATTCCTAAAAATACTTTGTGGGCTATAACAATGACAGGCTGGACTGGTCACACTGATAGATCGAACAACAAAGAACAGAACAGGCTTCAATTCTTTAGGAGACTGCATTCTTTTAATATGGGAAGTGACATCCTTCATATCTTCTGCACTGAGGACAAGTAAAGTTCTAGCTAAGCTAGCTGATTACAACCTGTCTGAAGAAGGGACCTCTGTTGCCTTGAAAACTTATATACTGTAATCTGTTCAGTTAGCCATTAAAATGCCTGCTTGACTTCTCATTGCATTCATAATAGCTAACACAGTACAACACCCTTCAATTAACTAAACTAAAGAAATGTATTTTAAAATTCAAAATGCAAGATTCCTTTCTGAAGAATTACTATGATGGTATTTTGGTTTTGATTGTTATAGTTATGATTTTTCTTTTCAACAAAAGCTAATATTTCAGCAAGACATTGAAATTGTTATTTTAATTATTTGAGAATGACAACCACTTCTCCTGAGCAGGTCAATCTCTTTCTAAAATGGACCATAAAAATGACAGCTACACATCTTCAAAAAAAAAAAAAAACATCAAATCTGTTGGTGGATTAATGACCGAAAAGCCAAGAAACACATGACCTAAATTACACGGCACAGAGTGGTCATTAAGGTGACATTAGAGAGTGTTGTACTAAAATACTCCATGGTGTGAAATAGAGGCCTCTTTTGTAACTCACACTTGTGTCTCTTCACTATTTGATGTATAAAATAATGAAAATCATAATGAAAATAATGAAATGCTTTCTGTTTATTTGGGATGGGTAATGGAAAAACAGATGGTTGTGTAAAGTTTTCCTAAATCTTTACTGACAATTGTACATTACATGAACATTATTAAATTGTGTTTCAACTATTCCTCTATTATTTTTATGTTCTATGTTTTTATTTGGTTGTATTTTGTGCTACCAAAACAAATTCCTAGTTCACTTAGTGCACACGCACAGTGAAGTCATTCTGATTCTATCCAGCCCTGGTTAGGACTTCTCCAATAAAAATAAAGTTGGCACAAGCAGAACGGACAATCTATCATGGAGTGTCCACACATAGCACAGGGAAGTCAAAGTGCACAAGTCACCCAGGTGAATGTCTTTAAATAATGTATAAGTAATAGAAGATCAATGCATTTGACCTTGGTAAGCTAAGCTGGTGTAGGAGGTGATGTCGGGCTGAATCCTCAAGGCAGGCATAGTAAACCAACAGTTGACCACAACCGATTCTTAAGGTTATCCCCACAGCTCTCTTACATTATCTTCTGTGAACTTTCCTTCCCTTGGCGATTAAACAATCACTTAACTGTGAATGATATTGAACCCAAGACTTTGTGTTTTGTAAGTAAGACTGTGTGCTGAATCCCTGCTGTGACATATAGATAAATAAACTGTCAGCAATTTTAGTTTAACAAATGTTACAAATTTCATTAAAGTAAGCTACAAAAAACTGACTTGTCAGCAATGATACATGGCATTGTTGGACAGGAGGAGTGAGGGAAACAAAACAAGATAATTTTCAGTAAGGAAAAGAGAAGGAAAGTGGAAAAGAACTGAGAGCTGGAAATAATTAGGAGAAAACCGGTGAGCAGTTAAAAGCACTCACCATTAAAGGACTGAGTTGATCATAGCAGAGATCTTCAAGACATGCAAGTTTTTCTGACATTGCCTCATCAGGCACTTAGATATCTTATAAGACATCCTTAAAGACATGAAGATGAATCCATTTGATTCCTACATCACAGTGTTAACAGTAATAATAATAATAATAATAATAATAATAACAACAACAACAATAACAATTGCCTGGATAGACTTCAACTGCTTTGGATAAGCGGGCTAAGACAATATATATGTGGTTGGATAAAAATGACAACTGACACTGTGGCTTTGCTACACCTTCACATGCAGCCTGCTCTTATTCTTGCTCTCATATTATATTACATTATATATATCCATCCATTTTCTAACCCACTGAATCCAAATACAGGGTCACGGGGGTCTGCTGGAGCCAATCCCAGCCAACACAGGGCACAAGGCAGGAACCAATCCCGGGCAGAGTGCCAACCCACCGCAAGACACACACAAACACACCAAGCACACACTAGGGCCAATTTAGAATCGCCAATCCACCTAACCTGCATGTCTTTGGATTGTGGGAGGAAACCGGAGCATCCGGAGGAAACCCACACAGACACGGGGAGAACATGCAAACTCCACGCAGGGAGGAGCCCAGGAAGCGAACCTAGGTCTCCTAACTGCGAGGCAGCAGCGCTACCACTGCTCCACCGTGCTGCCCTTATATTATATTATATTATATTATATTATATTATATTATATTATATTATATTATATTATTTCAGTATATGAGGTTGCATCCTCCAAACCCATGAAGTTAGGTACTCTATTGTCATTTACAGGATTGGCATGCATATTTACATTATCACCACATCCCATTCTCTTTCAAATAATCTAGTAGTACATTTGATAAATTATTAAATCTAAACCTTTAGTCAGTTTATATTAAAGTTATATACGTTATGTATACTGAACAACCACTTTATTATATACACTTTGTTAGTACCGGGTTGGACTCCTCTTTGGCCTTCAGAACTGCCACAATTTTTCATGGCATACTGTAGATTCAACAAGGCGCTGGAGACATTCCTCAGGGATTTTGGTCCATACTGACATGATAGCATCATGTAGTTGCTGCAGAAAACTCATCTACAAATCTATGATGAGAATCTGCCATTTCACATCAACTCAAAGGTAATCTAAAGGATTAAGATCTGGTGAGTGTGGAGGTCATTTGTGTACAGTGAACTCATTGTAATGTTCAAGAAACCATTTTGAGATTTGTGACATGGCACATTATCCTTCTTGGATGAAACCATCAGAAGATCGGTACACTATGATGATAAAAGGGTGGACAAGGTCAGCAGCAATACTCAAGTAGGCTGTAGCATTTAAACAATGCTCAATTGGTATTAAGGGGTCCAAAGTGTGCAAAGAAAACATCCCCCACATCATTACACCAGCACCAGTTTGAACCGTTGATGGATCAATACTTTCATGTTGTTGACGCCAAATTCTAACCCTCCTTTCCGAATGTCATAGCAGAAATTGAGACTTATCACCCTTTTGTCCTGTGGGACTCTGAAGGCAGCTGATAGGTACCGGCAGGCCAAATGGAATGCAGCTTCGGTGGATGCTGAGGCAGAAACTTGGGGTGGGAGGAGTTTGGGGAGGCCATTGGCAACGACTCACAGACGGCTTCGAGGAGATTCTGGTCCACCATCCGGAGTCTCAGGAGGAGGAAGCAGTGCAGTGTCAACACTGTATATGGTGGTGATGGTGTGCTGCTGAACCCGACTCGGGACGTTGTGTGTCGGTGAGGGGAGTATTTCGAAGACCTCCTCCATCCCACTAACATGCCTTCCAATGAGGAAGCAAAGCCTGGGGACTCAGAAGTGGGCTCCCCCATCTCTGGGACTGAGGTCACCGAGGTGGCCACAAAACTCCTTGGTGGAAGGGCCCTGCGGGTGGATGAGATACGCCCAGAGTTCCTCAAGGTTCTGGATGTTGTAGGACTGTCTTGGTTGACACGCCTCTGTAACATCGCATGGATATCGGGGACAGTGCCTCTGGATTGGCAGACTGGGGTGGTGGTCCTCCTCTTTAAGAAAGGGGACCAGAGAGTGTTCCAACTAGAGAGGGGTCACACTCCTCAGCCTCCCTGGAAAAGTCTATTCGGGGGTCCTGGAGAGGAGGGTCCATCAGATAGTCGAACCTCAGATTCAGGAGTAACAGTGTGATTTTCATCCTGGTCGCGGAACAGTGGACCAGCTCTAAGCCCTTAGCGTGGTCCTAGAGGGTGCATGAGAGTTTGACCAACCAGTCTACATGTGTTTTGTGGACTTTGAAAAGGTGTTTGACCATGTCCCTTGGGGAATCCTGTGGGGGATGCTCCGGGAGTATGGGGTACCAGACCCAAAGATAAGGGCTGTTCGGTCCCTGTACAACCGGCATCAGAGCTTGGTCCGCATTACCGGCAGTAAGTCGAATCCATTTCCAGTGAGAGTTAGACTCCACCAAGGCTGCCCTTTGTCATTGATTCTGTTCCTAACTTTTATAGACAGAATTTCTAGGCGCAGTCAGGGCGTTGAAGGGTCCGGTTTGGTGGACTCAGGATTGGGTCACTACTTTTTGCAGATGATGTTGTCCTGTTTGCTTCATCAGGCCGTTATCTTCAGCTGTCTCTGGATTGGTTCGTAGCTGAGTGTGAAGTGGCTGGGATGGGAATCAGCACCTCCAAATCCGAGACCATGGTCCTCAGCCGGCAAAAGGTGGAGTACCCTCTCAGGGTTGGGATCCTGCCCCAAGTGGAGGATTTCAAGTTGTCGGGGTCTTGTTCACGAGTGAGAGAAGAATGGAGCGTGAGATCAACAGGAGGATCGGTGCGGCATCCGCAGTGATATGGGCTCTGCATCGGTCTGTCGTGGTGAAAAAGGAGCTGAGCAGTAAGGCAAAGCTCTCAATTTACCAGTCAATCTACGTTCCTACCCTCATCTATGGTCATGAGCTGTGGGTAGTGACCGAAAGAACAAGATTGCGATTACAAGCGGCTGACATGAGTTTCCTCCGCAGGGTGTCTGGGCTTTCTTTAAAGATAGGGTGAGAAGCTCAGTCATCCGGGAGGGGCTCAGAGTAGAGCCGCTGCTCCTCCACATCGAGAGGATTCAGATCAGAATGCCTCTTGGAAGCCCCCTTATGGCGCTTTTCCACTGCTTAGTACGGCACAGCATGGTTCAGTACAGCTCACCTTGGTTCGGCTCAGTTCGGCTCGGTTTGCGTTTCGACTGCAGTTTAGTACCGCTTTAGAGTGGGCGGGATTATTCACGTGTCGTTATAGTTGCGCCGCCTCTACTGCCGTGACACCGTGGAACTTTTACAACAACACGCAGACAGCGACAACACTTTAGCTCGACGACGCGCAAGGGTAAGCATCTAAAAAAAGCACATCACTAGCTAACTTTTATCACTGTTCCAAAGCATAAAATGAACTTAACTGTCAGTGTAACATTAAAATGCTGATTCTGTATATTACAGATCTTCCACATTTTGCAAAAAAGTCGCCACAACAGACCATCTGGACATTTAACCATGCTTCAGAGTGGTGGGATGTGATTGTTCCCGGTTTTACAAACACTCAGTGGCTGGAGAACTTTCGAATGTCTGAAGAAACATTCATCCACTTATGCAACAAACTGTGTCCAGCGATGGAGAGACAGGACACAAACTTCCGCGTGTATGTACCTTTAAAGAAAATAATAGCCAGTGACGCTGTAATGACGATTTTCTCCGGCCAATCAGTGACCAGCAGAGTTTACACGTCACGTTTTGGTAACGGTTCGGCGCTTGGAACCTCGGCTGAGGTGGTACTAAAAAAAGGACCAGGTACCAGGTACTGTTCCCAGTGGAAAACCCCCCAAAAGTGAGCTGAACTGAACCGTGTCGTGCCGTACTATGCAGTGGAAAAGCGCCATTAGTGAGGTGTTCCAGGCAAGACCCTGGACATGTTACAACAACAACAACAACAACATTTATTTATATAGCACATTTTCATACAAACAGTAGCTCAAAGTGCTTTACATAATAAAGAATAGAAAAATATAAGACACAATAAGAAAATAAAATAAGTCAACATTAATTAACATAGAATAAGAATAAGGTCCAATGGCCAGGGTTGACAGAAAAAACAAAACAAAAAAAAAACTCTAGACGGCTGGAGAAAAAAATAAAATCTGTAGGGATTCCACACCATTAGACTGCCCAGTTCCCTCTGGGCATTCTACCTAACATAAATGAAACAGTCCTCTTTGGATTTAGGGTTCTCACGGAAGGACTTGAAAATGATGGTCACGTAGATTTCTGCCTTTTAATCCATCCATCATTGTTGGAGCATCATGAAGCTTTGAGTAGGTGGTGGTGGCGCAGGCCACCAACACAAAGAAACCGGAAAAAGAAACAGAAAAGAGAGTAGGGGTCAGTACGGATTTTAGAGCCACCATGAATAGTTATTATGATGAATTGAACATACAGAGTAACAGCATTAAATTAAATTGAAGTTATAAAAAGGCTATGTTAAAGTAATATGTTTTCAGCAGTGTTTTAAAGTGCTCTACTGTACTAGCCTGGTGAATTCCTATTGACAGGCTATTCCAGATTTTAGGTGCATAGCAGAAGAAGGCCGCCTCACCATTTCTTATAAGCTTTGTTCTTGGAATTCTAAGGCGACACTCATTTGAGGATCTAAGGTTACGATTTGGAATATAAGGTGTCAGACATTCCGAATATAAGATGGGGCGAGATTATTTAAGGCTTTATAAACCATAAGTAAAATTTTAAAGTCAATCCTGAATGACACAGGTAACCACTGTAGTGACATCAAAACTGGAGAGATGTGCTCGGATTTTCTTTTCCTAGTTGGGATTCTAGCAGCTGCATTCTGCACTAGTTGCAAACAATTTATGTCTTTTTTGGGTAGTCCTGAGAGGAGTGCTTTACAGTAATCTAGTCGACTGAAAACAAACGCGTAAACTAATTTCTCAGCATCTTTCAGTGATATAAGAGGTCTAACTTTAGCTATGTTTCTTAGGTAAAAAAATGCTGTCCTAGTGATCTGATTAATATGCAATTTAAAATTCAGATTACAGTCAACAATTACCCCTAAGCTTTTTACCTCCGTCTTGACTTTTATTCCTAATTTATCCAGTTTATTTCTAATAGCCTCATTGTATCCATTATTGCCAATCACTAAGATTTCAGTTTTCTCTTTATTTAACTTGAGAAAGTTACTATTCATCCATTCTGAGATACAAGTCAGACATTGTGTTAGTGAATCAAGAGAATCGGGGTTATCAGGTGCTATTGATAAGTACAGCTGTGTGTCATCAGCATAGCTGTGGTAGCTCACGTTGTGCCCTGAGATAATCTGACCTAACAGAAGCATGTAGATTGAGAAGAGCAGCGGACCCAGGATAGAGCCTTGTGGAACACCATATTGGATATCATGTGATTTTGAGTTGTAATTACCACAACTAACAAAGAATTTTCTCCCTGTCAGGTAGGATTCAAACCAATTTAAGACACTGCCAGAGAGGCCCACCCATTGACTAAGGCGATTTCTAAGAATATTATGATCAATGGTGTCACATGCAGCACTCAGTTCTTAGAGGATGAGAACAGATAAATGGCCTTTGTGTGCATTCACTCGCAAATCATTTACTACTTTAACAAGTGCAGTTTCTGTGCTGTGATTTGTTCTAAAACCCGACTGAAATTTATCAAGAATAGCATGTTTATTTAGGTGGTCATTTAACTGCATAATGACTGCCTTCTCCAGAACTTTACTTAAGAAAGGCAGGTTAGAGATGGGTCTAAAATGTTCAAGAGCCGAGGGGTCAAGATTATGTTTCTTAAGTAGGGGTTTAACTACAGCAGTTAAAGCAGTTACAGCTGCTGAAGGGACTATGTCTCCCGGCTGGCCAGAGAACGTCTTGGGATTTCCCCAGAAGAGTTAGAAGAAGTGGCCAGGTAGAGGGAAGTCTGGGCATCTCTGCTCAAGCTGCTGCCCTCGCGACCTGACCTTGGATAAACGGAAGAGGACGGATGGATGGACAAATGGATCTCTTATATATTTCCATTTTAGTCTATGGGATTCATAAACACATATATACATTTTCATTTGCCTCTTTCACGCAGCATTGAGTTAACCCATTCTCTTCAATGTGCTCAGAACAAATCTATCTCAGCCAAAAGAATTGAGATGGTAATAAATAGATAATTATTGACCTTAGGTGCAAACTAGGGGTATGTAATGGTTAAAAAAATGAAAGTGATTATCAGTAAATTTAACAATAATATCCAAAAAAAGAAACAATGTTATAGAGCATAATAAAGGTGCAATATAAATCCCAGTGCTTACTGACATCTTAAAAAGCTCAAGTGAACACTGCAATCACCAAATGTCCAAAACTGACAATCTCATAGAATTTAAATCACTTGCCACCTTTATACAGGAACATGAGCTGCACCTCAAACTGCATGGAGCTGAAAAATTACAATATTCTGCTAATTAATATAACTTTATAGTCTTCATTATGCACACACACATACTGCTGGCAACTGGGATTATCTCATTTTCAAAATTAAAAATGATCATATCATTCAAATGTATGAAGTCAATGTCACAGATGGCCTTAAGCATACACTTGTAATTTGGGCTCCTTCCCAAATTGGACTGGACTGCCAATACTGATGCTCTATGTAAGAAAGGTCAGAGCCGACTATACTTTCTGAGAAGGTTGGCATCCTTCAACATTTGCAATAAGATGCTGCAGATGTTCTACCAGACGGTTGTGGTGAGTGCCCTCTTCTACGTGGTGGTGTGCTGGGGAGGCAGCGTAAAGATGAAGGATGCCTCCCACCTGGACAAACTTGTTAAGAAGGCAGGCTCTATTGTAGGAGTAAAGTTGGACAGTTTAACATCTGTGGCAGAGCGACGGGCATTAAGCAAACTCCTGTCAATCATGAAGAATCCACTGCTTCCACTGAACAGTATCATCTCCAGACAGAAGAGTAGCTTCAGTGACAGACTTTTGTCACTGTCCTGCTCCACTGACAGACTGAGGAGATCGTTCTTCCCCCACACTATGCGACTCTTCAATTCCACCCGGGGGAGTAAATGCTAACATTACTCAAAATTATTGTCTGCTTTTTTATTTTTATTTTTTTTCATTTTTCATTTTTATTACTATTTAATTTAATATTGTTTTTGTATCAGTATACTGCTGCTGGATTATGTGAATTTCCCCTTGGGATTAATAAAGTATCTATCTATCTATCTATCTATCTATCTATCTATCTATCTATCTATCTATCTATCTATCTATCTATCTATCTATCTATCTATCTATCTTCTGAACACTCAAGGCTGACTTTGTGTTTCTGGACAACAATCAGCTGGGAGATTCAGGAGTGGCTCATCTGTGTGAGGCATTAAGGAATCCAAATTGTAAATTAGAGACATTATGGTGAATAAACATGGCGAGGGTGTTTGAGGTCATGAATTTACATATAATGTCTTGATGAATACCACATGACCTGAATGAAGAAGGACAAGCAGTAGATGGAGAAGGACAAAGTATTTGACAAATGGATCTGGATAAAGGTGACACACAGAGAGGACAACTAAGATACTAAGAGATGACATAAGGTGAGGGAGAAGAGAAAAGAGGAGATGTGTGAGGACAGAGAAAAAACAAAAGGAGAAAAGGAGGACATTAGCTGTAGAGATGACAATCCAGCCATAGAAAAAGGCACGCAGTATGGAGAGGAGGAGACAATAGAATGACTAGTGAGGGGTCTAGAGTAATTTGCAGCAAACAATAAAGAGAAAAGCAAATATCAGTTAACAGGGAGGTAAGATGCCAGGAAGAAATAAGATGGGTAGTGAAGAGATTAAAGTGGGAATGAGTAGGAAAGAATATAATGGAAACTAAGCATTAGTGAACAGAAATGGACACAGGAAGTGACAACAGGTGGACAAGGAGGTTATTGTCACGTCTTTCTTTTTAAAATGAATGGCAAAACTTGGCATTTAGAAGATGTTGATCTAGCTAGGGGAAGGCACGGTGGCACAGTGGGTAGCGCTGCTGCCTCGCAGTTAGGAGACCTGAATTTGCTTCCCGAGTTCTCCCTGTGTGGAGTTTGTATGTTCTCCCCATGTATGTGTGGGTTTCCTCCAGGTGCTCCGGATTCCTCCCACAGTCCAAAGACATGCAGGTTAGGTGCATTGGCGATTCTAAATTGTCCATAGTGTGAGGTGTGTGTGTGTGCCTTGCAGTGGGCTGGCACTCTGCCCGGGGTTTGTTTCCTGCCTTGCATCCTGTGTTAGCTGGGATTGGCTCCAGCAGACCCCCGTGACCCTGTAGTTATGTTATAACAGGTTGGATAATGGATGGATGGATGACCTAGCTAGTCAATGAACTGAAAGACCAACAGGTCAACATACACATCCTGTGACTTAGAAGGCCAAAGACACTGATAGGAATGCAGGGAAGTTTACCTCAGGGGGTATTTCACTGAGATTTTACAGTGTGTGAAGTTCCAAGCTCTCATATTTGTAACTCGCATTTGTGTCTTTAACAGGCTGTATGGTAATAGGATTGGTGAGACTGAGAATAGGAAACTGAGGTCACTACAGGACTGGGCAGCAGGTGTACTGTATATCATTACATGAGAAAACAGGATATGATGAACAACTGACCCTCAGTGTCAAGGGCACTCCCCTGTCCATACACTCTAAATTCTTCTCCTTGTTCTTTTATAATCTTGTCAACTCTCCTCCGCATACAATATACTCTCGATGTCTCCTTCTTGGCCTTTGTGATTCTTCTTTAAACTCATTGCGTTTGAACTGGTATTGGTACAAACCCTGGGCAAGGCGCATGTCCATTACACGATCAGCTGTGAGAAGAAACATAACAATACTCCTGCTCATCTACAATAATTAGTGTTATTTGAACCTGTCTGCTCCATTCCTGGTTTATTGTCCCTATTTGCATATAATTGCTGACTTTTACATCTGACTGAGCAGAAGCTGCCATGTGCTGATTTGGTATTCTGTAACACTTTAAGGCACATAAGGGTCTTTTGTTTATTTTTCTCTTTTTCAGTCCCTTGTTTCCATTTCAATGTCACCTCCACTAGTGTTCTCTTTGGGGAGTAGCAGCCTGAAAAAATTAGCCATTTAAAAAGAAACAAGAGCAAAATACAAAATGAGGAAAACACATTCCTAGCTGTGTAGAAAATGTCAGGAACAGGCAATCCTTTCAGTGTGTGGTCCTGCTTTAAATGCAATGGGAATTGATTCTGGTGGCCAAGCTAGTCTGAACTCGACTAATTGGGATCAAAACTTGGATGTATAAAAACAAATGGGAATTGACCAAGAGACTGGGAAATAAGAGGGAGTAAAATTGGAATGAGAGTCCAAGTAAAAAAATACAAATTGTGAGAACTGAAACTACTATTTGAGATCCCTGTTGAGGATAGGCTTCTTCGGAACAGTTTGACAAGTAACTGAGTGTGGAAACATGAACTGAGAGTGTGTGCAAGGAGAAGAGCTACAAAAAGAAAGACAAAAACATCAGAGAGGTTGAGGAAGAGAGTCAAGGTGTGAAGAGATGGAATCAATGAATAGAGGACAGTAGAGAGTGGTGCTCTAGATTGTGTCAAGACCAGAGAGAATTCTCAGGGTACAGCTTCTACCATACGCTGACTCAGCCATGTGTACAGTCTATTTGAACGTATTCCATTCAGCAAACGTGTCAGAACCTTTCTTGCATGAACCTCATGGTTCAGAAACAGTTTCATCCCAAGAGATATAAACACATTCAATCATTCCATCAAGTGCTCCTGGTAGAACTGTTTGTATTTATAAGTACAATTGCCTCACTGTAAAGTTGCATTACAGTTGTAATATTGCACAGCATGAGACACTTATGCTTTCATATTGTATATTTTTCCTTGTTTTGTTTTTTGTCATATTATTATTGTTGTTGGTGGTGGTGCTGTTTTTGTTGTTGTTGTTCTTGTTTTACCATTTGTTTATCCCATGGGGTCCCCGGCCGGGACGCCTTGGAGGACGTGAGGAGAGCATGTGCCTCCTCCAGACCGCGAGGGGGCGTCCGTCCTGGTTCTGTTGGGAGCCACGGGTCGAGGGCATGGAAGCCCAGCCCTGTAGGGGCCCGTGGTTACCGCCAGGCGGCGCCCCGATGCCGGTTTATCCCATGGGGTCCCCGGCCGGGGCTGGAACCTGGCCGGGACGCCTTGGAGGACGTGAGGAGGGCTTGTGCCTCCTCCAGAAAGCGAGGGGGCGTCCGTCCTGGTTCTGTTGGGAGCCACGGGTCGAGGGCATGGAAGCCCTACCCTGTAGGGGCCCATGGTCACCGCCAGGCGGTGCCCCGATGCCGGTTTATCCCGTACGGTCCTCGGCTGGGGCTGGAACCCGGCCGGGATGCCTTGGAGGACGTGAGGAGGGCTTGTGCCTCCTTCAGACCGCGAGGGGGCGTCCGTCCTGGTTCTGTTGGGAGCCACGGGTCGAGGGCATGGAAGCCCTACCCTGTAGGGGCCCGTGGTCACCGCCAGGTGGCGCCCCGATGCCGGTTTATCCCGTACGGTCCTCGGCTGGGGCTGGAGCCCGGCCGGGACGCCTTGGAGGACCAGAGGAGGGCGAGTGCCTCCTCCAGACCGAGTGGGGGCGTCCGTCCTGGTTAGGCAGGGGGCCTCGGGTACAGGGCGTGGAAGCCCAGCCCTGTAGGGACCCGTGGCCACCGCCAGGCGGCGCCCCAGTGCCTAATTATCCCGGGAGCCCGGCACTTCCGCCACACCAGGAAGTGCCGGGGGGAAGACTTTATGTGGCGCCCGGAGAGCTGCCAAGAAGACAGCCGAGACTTCCGCCACGCTGGGGCGTGGCTAAGGAACGGATGCCAGAAACACCTGGGGCTCATCCGGGGGCATTATATAAGGGGCCGCCTCCCTCCAGTCATTGGTGGAAGTCGGGAGGAAGCGGACTGAGCGAGAGGAAGGACTGGAGGCGGCCAGGAAGGCACAAGAGACTCTGGGCCTGGACTTTGGGGAAATCGGTGCAAGAAGGCACTGGGGGTGCACGTGAGCACAAACTTGTAAATAGTGTATATAAATAAATGGTGTGTGGTGAAAAAATGTTGTCCGTCTGTCTGTGCCGGGGCCAGCGTTCACACTATATATATATATGCTGACATGTCTAACATAACAAACCAAATGTTATGAAAACCATTACGACTGCTTTTAACATCGAAAGGTAGAGGGTCAGTTTCAATCTGCTGTCAGCTCAGGATGATCCCAGCTGGTCTTAGTCTGTAGTTATATTAATAAGACTAGCAATCTCATTTACCACTGTGTCAGATTGCCTCGGAGCTGCATACTAAGACTAAGCCTAAATGAAGTTGCAGTATGCTTGTTTAATTAGGAGAAGGAGAACAAAGTTGAGTTCTGACATCAACCACCCCATGAGCAGGTTTGACGGACTTAGAATGATAGGTAATGTTATAAAATGTATTCTGCACAGATCAGACCGACTGTCACAGACATGAAAAAGTACTTATAGTGCCATTGAAACAACGTGGAAACAATATTGTTAAACAGTGTGTGCATCAAATTGGTGTGTTTGTGGTCTCAATTCCTAATCCTCAGTCAGGCAGATGAAGCAGACAAGAGTATCAGCTGAATGGCTTAACTGCTGAACATATTTAAAGACAGATTTTTTGAAATGGCCTTGTAAGCTGAATATTTATTTATGTGCACGTGTGTTGTTTCTGAAACAGAACAAATACAATAAATAACTGTCACATAGTTTTAAACATTAAACCTAGCACACTTTGACATAAAGAGTTGCCTGAAACACGTGGATAATCATTACACTTTTTAGCATCAGGTTAGGTCAGGTCAGGTTGGGGAGTATGCACTGGTACGGCATCCACATGACAAAACAGCTCGGGATCCTGGTTGGTAACCCCGCAGGCAGACACACTGTCCAGTCCCACTCTGTCGGATGCAACCAGGTGTTATGTGGGACCCAACTCGTGGGCATATACCTTGGATTAGTCCACCCACTTAGGTTCTCAATAATGAGGATCCTGTGAGCCAGATCACCCTCGGAGAATCACGCCACATGGCCATAGTGCCGTAACTGACATTCACTCACAATGCAGGTAATGTGCCTCATTCAGGACTCTGTGAGCAACCACTCATTTAACACAAAGTCAAACCAGTGGTTCCCAATGATTCTCCAAAGAGGCACAGTACCGAAGGAGTTCAGTCTTCGTCTGAGGTCACTGAATAGAGTCCATGTCTCGCAACCATATAGCAAGAGAGGAAGCACCACACTTGGACCTTTGTCCTTTTGCATAGCTATCAGGAGTGCTACACACCCCTTTCCAGTGACCTCATGACCCCCATACTCTCCCAATTCCTCATCTGACTTCATAGGAAGAATTGCCAGAAACATAAATGTCACTGCCGAGGTAAGCAAACCTCTCGACAAGTTCAACACTCTCTCCGCAGACAGACACACTGCTGAAGGCTGTGCCCAGGAGGTCATTAAAGGCCTGTATCTTGGATTTTATCCAGGACACTCGCAAGCCCAGACACTCGGACTCCTCACTCAGTCTCTTAAGAGCCCCAATCAGAGCCTTCATTGACACTGTGAAGATCATAGCATCGTCAGCAATGTCAAGATCAGTGAATCTTTCTTCACCAACAGATGCCCCACAGTCACTGGGCCCCATGACCTTGCCCAACACCCAGTCCATACAAGCATTGAACAGAGTAGGAGCAAGAAAACACCCCTGACAATCAAAATCAACTGGAAAAAAATGAAGAGGTTCTGCCTTCACTCTTAACACCACTCACAGTACCACTGTATAGGCCGGCCATTATATCCAGTAACCTTGAGGGGATCCCATTAAGTCTCATAGTGTCCCACAGGGCAGCTCGATCAACTGAGTTGAACGCTTTATAAAAATCGACAAAGTCTGAAAAGAAACTCTCCTAATATTTGCGTTATTGCTCCATGAGATCCCTCAGTGGTCAATGGTAGACATTTTAGGCAAAAAACCAGACTACTCCAGTCGTTGGTAGGTGAGTAAGGGATCACGGATCCTATTGAGGAAGACCTTACACGGCACCAAGATCAGTGTTATCCCTCTGTAGTTGATGCAGTCTAGGTGATCACCCTTTCCATTCCATATAGGGATGACAAGTTTTGTTCTCCAGTCAGTTGAGGTGACACCAGTCTCCCAAATGGAAGCAAAGATTGTTTGCAATGTCAGGAGGAGAGAGCCATACCACCAGCCTGGAGAATTTCACCCCAGATACCACGGATCTCTGTAGCCTTCCCTACCTTCAGCTGGTTCACCACCTGTGCAATTCATGACCTCACGCACCTTCACCATATTTATTCACCATAATGTCTCTAATTTACAATTTGGACTCCTTAATGCCTCACACAGATGAGCCACTCAGGACAGTCAAAGTAACACAATGAACTTGTCACTTTAAGCTACAAGTATTGTGATCATTCTCCCCCTCACTTCAAAATTAGCATTCAGTCCCTTGTTACCTCTGTCTCAGGTAAATTTCACCAGTTTACCAAAGAAATGACCACGATGTCTGTCTGTTTAAACCATGTCATTCTACAATGTGAACCATTATGTTTTAACTGTGAATGTAAATACACAGATGGGCAGACAGCCCAGGGTCTCAGTAAGTGACATCATGACTACAAGCAGAGTTGTGCACATTGAAGTGTGTCACTGATCAGCAGACTGCCAGTATTTGAAGTGAAATGGGAGGTGAGTTACTACCTCAAGTAGAGTAACTCAGGGTCTTGTTCTCGAGTAAGAGGAAAAGGGATGATGAGATTGATGGATGAATAGGAGTGGCGAGCACAGTTATGCAATAGCTATACTATCCATAGTGGTGAGGAAGGAACAGATTCAAGTCTGGATTTACCAGATGATCTAAGTCCCTACCTCAACTATGTTCATGAGCTTTGGGCAATGACTGAAAGGATAAGGTCGTGGATTCTTGCAGAAAAATTGAGATTTCTATGCAGGGTAGCTGGGCTCCTCCTTAGGAGATACAGTCTTAAAAATAGTTTCTTAGTGGAACTTTATGGTTATTTACTAAGTTGTGTGGTTCCTCGTAGGACTTTTGCTCTTCATAGAACCATTTAATTCTGAAAAACAATTTTTTTAATGTATAGTACCTTACCTTGCAGTACACTAACAGATAAAGAAAACCTAAACCTAGCCCTAACCTGTTGGGTGCACCTAGGGGGGCACGAAGATGTCAAAAAAAGAAAACAATAATTGAAAATATGAAAAATACATCTATTGAAACCAAAACAAATGAACTTAAACTACATTCTGATACTAGAAAAATAAATATAGAGTTAGTTAAGTGTCGATAAAAGTTAAGTAGGTATAATAAAACTTGTAGCAGTGTATCGGCAGCAAAAAATATAGAAATACATTTTATTAGTTTTTATTAATGACAAAAAAAAATTAGGGGGCAATTAAAACTGTTATGAAAACTCATGTAACGAATACTTAAAGGATGAGAAACGTTGACCTAGCATGTGTTATTATATGTAGCAAGAGTCCTTTTAAAAATCATTTTAAAATCATGACCTATTTTTATTTCTCAGACATGATACCATCTGTTTATAATGATTTGATGTATGGAGACAGTAGCAGATATAAAAAAATAAAGTTTTTTATAAGTCTTTTGAGAACCAAAAATAGTTAGCTGCTGGTTTTTGTTTCAACCAGGTTCACAATAAGTGATAATATTTGAAAACAACTGATCTCATTTAATTAGCTGTTTTTTTTTTTCTGTTCTCTTTTTCTGCACTTAGAAGGGCCCAACAGATTTTTTTTTTTATTTTACTTTCATAAAACATTAAGAAATATTTTTTCTTCTTAAGCTTTAAATGCTTAACTGTCTTTTTTGTTTTCTCTTGTTTTCTATTTTTTCTGTTTAGTTTGTGCCCTTCATTTAACCCTAATAATAATAATAATAACCCTAATAATTAACATCTTGTGTCAACCCTGTCCCAAAGGTTTCACGTCCTAGTGAGCTGAATGTCTTCTGGCCTGTTGCTATGACGTCACATGTGATGAAGACCATGGAGCGGCTGCTGCTTCACCACCTGAGGCCAAAGGTCCGCCACGCCCTCGACCCTCTGCAGTCCACCAGGAGTAGGTGGGAGCAGAGGATGCCATCATCTATATGCTACACCAATAGCAAAACCAAAATTCCATCATAGTAATTCTTCAGAAAGGAATCTTGCATTTTGAATTTTAAAATACATTTTTTTAGTTTAGTTAATTGAAGGGTGTTGTACTGTGTTAGCTATTATGAATGCAATGAAAAGTCAAGCAGGCATTTTAATGGCTAACTGAATGGATTACAATATGTAAGTTTAAGAGGCAACAGAGGTCCCTTCTTCAGGCAGGTTGTAATCAGCTAGCTTAGCTAGAACTTTACTTGTCCTCAGGGCAGAAGATGTGAAGGATGTCACTTCCCACATTTAAAGAATGCAGTCTCCTAAAGAATTGAAGCCTGCTCTGCTCTTTCTTGTTTGGTCCTTCAGTGTGATCTGTCCAGCCTCTCTTTGTTATAGCTCCCAAAGTATTTGTAGGAGTGGACCACCTCCACATGCCCTCCCTGAATAGTGACCAGACCCCGGTGTACAAAGTAAAGAGAAAAGGAGACAAGAATGTTGTGGTCCTTGGCCAGCTTTTCATCCCAGCCAATACCCCCAGGCCGCCAGATGGAACTCTCCCTGCAGCATGGAGGTGCCCCAGATACCAGAAGGGAATCATGGACTATGGAGTTTTCCCCTACAAACCTGCTGGATACCCCAGGGGCCAACAGAGGACGCTGCAGGGAGGCTTAGAAGGTCATATGTGCCCTATAACCTGGAAGTGTGTCATAGGCCAAGCGACAGCAGAAGTGATGTACTTATTGGATGAAGAAAAAGACTTTGTATCTGACCCAGAAGTGATAAGGATCACATGAACTGGGGATTGGAACATTTCCGAGTCAGGGACTATAAAAGGACTGTGACAGCTCCCAGACGGGAGGCAGGGTGGCTAAGCGTCTGGGAGATTGGAGGATTGTTTATTTGATTATTGTGTTTTTGTTATTGAGTATAGTGGAGTGGTGGTGCTTTGTGCACATTATTATTATAATAAATAATTATTGGACTTTTTATCTGGTGTCTCAGGGTTCAAGGGAGTGAGAGCTCCTTAACATGTCACAATGTATACTGTTATGATCCAATGTGAAGCATTAAGCTTGAGTAACTCTTGAAACAGAATTCTGTTGCCTTCTAATACATAAAAGAACATACAATAAAATCATGAATATTTCTATGTGTTTTTCCATTCTCCACTAGGGTGGAGTATTTAAACAAAATATTCAAAAGTGTTGTGGAAACCGGGGTGCTCCAGCCACCCCAAAAACATCCAAACACACCAGGCACATGCACAACTGTTGCACAGCATATGTTTATTTCAGTGGAGAAGTGCTTTTCCCTTGCTCCCCACAGCAGCACAGTACAAAGCACCAAGCAATAATACCCAGTCCTTTCTTCTCTTTCTCTCTCCCTCTTCTCCTTTTGCCTCCACTTCTCCACTAGCAAGCTTCATCTGTCTTCCTCCCAACTGTGGTTTCCTGAAAAGCGCCTGGTGGTGTCCAACGACCTTCTTCAAAGAGCACTTCTGGATGTGGTGCAAGTGTGGCCAAACAGGGCTCTGCAAACATCTAGGTGACCCCTGGTGGTGAACACATGCCACAGCAGGATTAACCTTCCATGCTCCAAACCGTGGACAACTGCAAGCCAGGGGCCTGCCCTCTAGCGTTCCAGGGAAGATAATGTCCTAAATAAGCTATCTCCCCGGGTTCCTTCCACTAGTGAGATGACCCAGCCAGATAAGGGCTCCCGCCGTACACCACACAGTGTGTAAGGAAAAAGCTGAAGAGCTAATTTTAGAAGCAACTGAACCACTGGTTATATCATGCAATAGTGATGACAATAAGAGTTTGTCATCAGACATTGACAAGGATAGTGAAGCTGATGCATAGGGAACTGTACAACCAACTCACCATGACATTTCTAGTGAATTTGGTGTTGTGAACGTTCACCGGGGAGCAAGAAGGTGTATAGCAAAAAAAAAAAAAAAATGAATGCAATCAAATGGAAAGACAAGAAAAACAACCTCTGAGCACTGTCCACAATGCAGTAACTGTCAATGTCAGCAGAAATGTGGAAGTCACTAAGTAGTTTAATGTAAGAAGAGTTAAAGTATTATACGTAGGAAGTAAAAATGTTAGGTTTGAATATACAATTTATGAGAAGGATTTGGGATTTGTAATTTACTCGTTACCTATGTGGATAGCGCTTTAGGTACTGAGAAAAGCGCTATATAAATATAATGAATTATTATTATTATTATTATTATTATTATTATTATTACCATCTTCAGCCAGACAGTATTCAGAAACCATTAAGAACACTAACAGAATGTTAGATTAAATAGCACACTGAAGTGTGGAGTACAAGTTAAAGAAGGTTATACTCACGCTTAATAATGCACTTGTTAAATCTCAACTAGTAACAGTTTTGATATCCTTGTTACAAAAAGTAGAAAAGATTAAAAACACTGAGCCTTTTCAGCTTAAGCAAAAATAGATTAAGAGGAGACCTTTACTTGGAAACTTTGAACGAAGAGAGAGGAGCCAGGACTGAGAAGGCCGAAATATGGATGTCTTGCATACTAGTGAGGAGTGAGGAGACTTGGGTTCGCTTCCTGTGTACTCCCTGTGTGGGGTTTGCATGTTCTCCCTGTGTCTGCCCCGATTTCCTCCCACAGTCCGTAGACATGCAGGTTAGATGCATTGGCAATCCTAAATTGTCCCTAGTGTGTGCTTGGTGTGTGTGTGCCCTGCGGTGGGCTGGCACCCTGCCCAGGGTCTGTTCTTGTCTTGCGCCCTGTATTGGATGGGATTGGCTTCAGCAGACCCCTGTGACCCTGTGTTAGGATAGCAGGTTGGATAAATGGATGGATGTTAATGTGTTACTATCACCTTGCACTCAGTGATTGCTGGAATAGGCTCCACTTGTCCCTACGACCCTGTCCTGAATAAGCAAGATAGAAAGATGGAGAGAAAAATGAACAACAGCAATCCATTTTCATTAGGGAAATAAAGAGTTCAATTTCGACTCTTGTTAGAAAAGTTTTTTTTTTTTTACCTAAGTTTAAAAGTACAATTATAAATCAGTAGTGTGTTGTAGCTGCGCAGAAACTTCAGTATTAGCTGTAACGATGACATTTCAATCCTAACCTTGTGTGACCCTAAACTGGGTGTGAATACCTTGTTTGCCCTACAAGTACAGTGTATGCCAAGGCAAGGAAACAGGATGATACTTTAGAGATGCTTTATTTATATATATATATATATATATATATATATATATATATATATATATATATATATATATATATATATATATATATATATATATATATATATATATATATATATGCGAACTGAAGACGCGATTTCATAAAACCCCGCGCAGACATTTCCTGCACTGTGCTCTCACAGGTCGTCGTTGTACTTATATTAGGCCACCAAGTTGTACTTTTTCGTTTACTAACTTTTTAAAAGCGGCAAGAAAAAGAAAGTAGTAGTAATAATGTCTGGACGTGGCAAAGGAGGAAAGGGGCTCGGTAAGGGAGGCGCAAAACGTCACCGTAAAGTGCTGAGAGATAACATCCAAGGTATTACTAAGCCAGCTATCCGACGTTTGGCTCGTCGAGGTGGTGTAAAGCGTATTTCTGGCTTGATCTATGAAGAGACTCGCGGTGTTCTTAAGGTCTTCCTAGAAAATGTTATCCGGGACGCTGTCACATACACTGAGCACGCTAAGAGGAAAACTGTGACCGCCATGGACGTGGTATACGCATTGAAAAGACAAGGCCGTACGCTATATGGCTTCGGCGGTTAAACTGTCAATGAAATCGTTAATTTAAAAAGGCTCTTTTCAGAGCCCCCCACAATTTTTTTTGGAGAGCTTTCCTTTTGTCCACGTATTGGTTCTGGGTTTAGTGATTTGTATAACCTATTCACGTTTTTCCTTGAAAGATGCCCTTTGTGAGAAGCGCAGTTTAAGAACATACTTTGTATTTGTGAGGTTGCCATAAGCCACCTATCTCCGTAACGAGGATTACTTTTGCTTTCTGTATTTGTACTCGGCTGCAATTTTTTTTTCTCTGCGTTGTATTAACGAATCAAGTCCGAGGTGCGTAGGGTCGAATCAAGTTATTTTCCTTTCCAAAAAGAGAAACCGCTTGTGACGCCCGATGTCCATTACAAAAAATAAATATTGCAAACTTACTACCCACCGTGCTTCTGGCTGTGAGGTGTAAGGCTAGGTAACGTCCTACAACATTTAATAGTATACCGATTGTGAATTAATTTTGGTGCAAAACTAACATGTTGCACATACAATTTTCCTAATTCCATCCCGGGCGCGAGTTCACCCCTCTTAGTGAGAAGTGTAGGCTGTTTTGTGGTCGCAAAGGGGGCCTGTTAGACTATTGAGGTATGCAAGAAAAACTTTTGCCTTTACGTTCCGATGAGCGCCTTTCTAGCAGCAGTTAAGCAGAAGCAGCTGAAAGAGGGGTTATGGGTTTGGCGAAGTTGCCAGGTCGCGCATTCACTGGATCACGGAGACCCGTTTAGTGGGAAAGAAAGACATTGGGCAACAAATCCCGATACGGTACTACTAGTAAGCAAGTCAGCTGGTGCTCTGGTTTGGAAACCGAAAGAAATGTAACCAAACTGTTTCACAAGTCTACTTGGAAAAATGTCATAAAAAAAAAAAAATCGCGGCCAGAGATTTGAACCAACATCCGCAGGGATCGAGTATAATACAATAATAAAATTACTATTTATCAGGAGTGGAGCTCTTTCATCGATAAAATGTGTGGCTCTGAAAAGAGCCGTTGGTTTCGGGTAAGACTTCTGCAGTTTATTTGGAGCTGGTGTACTTGGTAACTGCCTTGGTGCCCTCGGACACGGCATGCTTAGCAAGCTCACCCGGCAGCAGCAGTCTCACAGCGGTCTGGATCTCCCTTGAAGAAATGGTGGAGCGTTTGTTGTAGTGTGCTAAACGGGAAGCCTCACCTGCGATGCGCTCAAAGATATCGTTGACAAACGAGTTCATGATACCCATTGCCTTTGAAGAAATACCAGTATCGGGGTGTACTTGCTTCAGCACTTTGTACACGTAGATGGAGTAACTTTCCTTCCTAGACTTTCTGCGTTTCTTCCCACCCTTAGCCTGACTCTTTGAAACAGCCTTCTTCGAACCCTTTTTGGGCGCAGGAGCAGCTTTCGGCTCAGGCATTGTTGTAGATTTCACAGATCAAAATCAGAATGTCGCAGTTGTCTCGGCTTCTCTTTTTATAGCCAGCCATGCAAATTAGAAACGCTGCACGTCGCCACCAACCATAAGCGAGCAGTCGTTTCCCTCCTTTTAGACTCGACCGTTGCATTTGAATGGGACAAAATTCGCGCGCACAATTCTGCTTTAGGGTTCTGTTTTCAAAAGGATATTTTAAGTGTTTTTCTCTCCTAATAGCATCCAGTATTCTTATCAGTTTAAAAAACAATGCCCACGCGTGTCCGATACATGTTATCAGTTCCTCAAAGGCAGGGATGGATAAAAAACATGGGCATGTTAGTAATCCGTATGAAGAAGCGATTGCATTTTTCTATTTTGTTTAAGAATTTCCCAATTCGTGTCGTTCTTTGGAAATGAGACAATAGCTTTAAATGCATTGCTAATTCTACAATGAGTGAAAGATAATGAACATTGTTCTCAAGGGGTTACAAGACAGTATGAATAATAAGGCCCGTGGTATATACGTCCTTCATGCTCAAAGAATCGGTCTTTTTGCCCTGTGCAGTGCTTTCAACAATAAATAATAAATGAAGAGCCAAGACAGCGCAATGAAATCCAAGAAAGAGACGTGATATATAAAATATAAATAATATTTGGATATATATTCCCAGTGTACAGGTAAAAAGAAAATGATAAAAGAAAAGCACGTTGTACCTTTGTTCGGAGCTTTATTTTTGAATTTGAAGTGTTGCGGGGGTCGAGCACAGCGGCTTGGATTTGCCCCCACTTAGTGACGTAATGAAAACATGCAAATGAAGCAGTCGAGTTGATTCAGCACGTCGCTTCCCAGGAACGCCTTTATAAAAGCGCAGCACACACTGCTTACTGCATTCTACAGCACGGAGTTGTTGTGTTATAGTACTATGTCTGGAAGAGGAAAAACCGGTGGTAAGGCACGTGCTAAGGCCAAAACTCGCTCTTCACGGGCCGGTTTGCAGTTCCCCGTCGGTCGTGTTCACAGGCTGCTGAGAAAAGGCAACTATGCTGAACGTGTGGGCGCTGGTGCACCTGTTTATCTGGCTGCTGTGCTCGAATATCTGACTGCTGAGATTCTAGAATTGGCAGGTAATGCAGCCCGTGACAACAAGAAGACCAGAATCATTCCTCGTCATCTTCAGTTGGCCGTGCGTAATGACGAGGAGCTCAATAAGTTGTTGGGTGGTGTGACTATCGCTCAGGGTGGCGTGTTGCCTAACATTCAGGCTGTGCTCTTGCCCAAGAAGACCGAGAAACCCGCTAAGAGCAAGTAAACCGCTCGGCGATTCTTCTCTAAACTCCAACGGCTCTTTTCAGAGCCACCCATCTATTCATACAAGAGCATTTTTTTCCATTGAGAAGTTTTCTTCAGAACGAGAGTTGTACGTTTCAATACGCTTAATATTCTTATTGTTAAAGCGTGACTGTATCGGTTTCCAGCATGCTATTTGGTAGCGACCTTATTTTTCGCTAAAACTATACTTGTATATAGAAGAGAAAGGACAACAAAAATTCGACCTTGACATTTTCAATCTCGTTTTGACCATTTGGAATAATGCGTGTGCGCGCGCATGTATGTACCGGAAGGACGATAACTTGAGAACGCATTGAGCCGGATAAACTAAATTTAGTGTATGTGTTGTACCGAAACGTTCGTTTTCTATCACCTTTTGGGAATTTTACGTCAACCAGAAATTTTAATTTAATATAAGGAATGTTGAGTTGACAAAGATCCAGATTTTTTTTATGCTTTGTGTGGTGCTGTACAAAAGACTGGCAAATTGCCACTCTTCAATGCCCTAAATAAAACAACAAACATTTTGCTTTTTTGGTTTTGTGTTTTACATACAGTGCTTTTAGTAATTTAAAGTTGTTTGTGGCATTTTCTTCATTGTACTGGTTCTGTGTACGGCCATGGAAGGATCTTATCGTTTTCCATTGTTTTTGGGTTGCCTGGGTTTTGTTTTTTTTATTATTATTATTACCTACATTTATTTTTTATTTGTAAATGAGAGATGAAAGACAAACAGCACCGCAAAGGCAAAAGAAAATTAATCAGTTGCATAGACATTCATGCTCTGATATTTCATATAAAGGACTGAAAGAGTTAGGCAGGCCTATATAATTTAATTTTGGGAATGTCCAATAATTCATCTTATTTAGTAAGAGTGTTTTTTTACTATGTTGCACATTATTTTTAACTGTTATTTAACTTATCAATGTACAGAAATTACATGGTACAAAAACAAAACACTGTAATTGGAAACTTACCTAATCGGTTAAGAAAACCTATCAAATACACTTGAAATTTGAATAGGTACATGTGTTTGACAAATTGACCTATTCATATAATTATTAGATAATATCTACATTTGTGAGAAAGTCAAGTGCTGGAGAACACTCCAGGTTTTTTTTTTTCCCATACATACATCATATGGATGAAACTTAATCTTTCCAAGAGGTCTAATAAATGTGAAGATAGAGCTGCCTCAGTGGTTGGTAAATGATGAAGATCGAATGTACAGTGTGAACACAGAACATTGTGCTGGTCAGGTTGGACAACTGCTATAAAATGTAGGTTTGGTCAAATAGGAGGTTTTACTCCATTTTGAAAAAATGTACAAAAGACAACTCTCTTTTTCTTGTCTCCTGCAGTGAAGACAGCCATTGGGGTGAATGGCCGCCTAAAAGTTTAGACAAGCAGTAATGGACACCTTTTCTTTTCTTGCTGAGGCAATGATATTTCGATCATTTTTCTTCTGTTAAAAAGTTGAAGGGCTAAGTAAAAAGTCCTCTGCTTCCATCTATCATGGCTTGCAGTCACCCTGGTCATAATCATTGTTTCTTCAGTGTGCTCTTTGGCAAGCAGATCGGGAGAATACAAACTGGGCCTTTTCAAGCCTAAATTTCTTGATTGTCTACAAAAATTCAGCCAATGTGATATAAACGAGTCATATTTCAAGCAATGCAGGTGGACAGCTATAGGTAAACAGACAACAAGCCATTCCACCACCCCATTACACATGAGAATAACAAAAAAGATGGGAAGTTGTGACTTGGATAAAGAAGAAAGAGCAGTCACAGTGAGGCATCGTAAAAGACTAAACCTGTAAGTCCGAAGGTCTCCAGTAGCTTTTCTTCACAAAATTCTGCTGAATGAATTGTTGGCTGAAAGTATTATAATTATATGTAACAGCAAGGATGTGCTGTATTGATCAAAATGGCCATCAGTTTTGTCTTGATTTTCACTTCTTCTACCACCCCCAAGGCATAATAGTATGTCCCATAATTGAGCTTTCCTTATGAATCAGCTCAATGATTAGGTGGGACTTTCTAGAAGTGGTATTACCAGCACAGCACAGTGTAGAAAAATTCAGTAGCGATCACAGAGTTACCTTTGCATCCATCTATCTATTCATCCATTTTTCTGACCAACTTATTCAGATCAAGATCACAGTGTAGCTGGAGATTATTCCAGCTGTCTTTGAGCACAAGACAAAAACAACACCTGGAAATGGGTGCCAGAACAGGCATGCTAGTTAAGCAGACTAAATTCACGTGTTATTGTGTAATTTTGGAATAGTCATTTGAATGAGGGGATGCTAACTTTCATACAGGGTGTGAACCTCGATCTTTTCATGGTGAGGTAGAAGTGAAATCATTGTGGCACCACACTGCCCATTACAGAGTTTTATAATATGAACATGGTGTCACTACTCGACCCAAAAGGTACACAATCTCCTTGGTTATAGTTCCTCTGTGTTATGAGACCAGTCCAGCCGCTCACTAATGTGGAGCCCCAAGTACTCGTAGCAGTGTACACTGAAAAGTGACTGGGGTCGTAGAGACTCTTTTTTGTCTTGAAAGTCAAAAACAGTTCTTTAGTTTTGCTGATGTTAAGCTCCAAACGGTTTCCCATACATCACTACAGATGACACAACATTATATTTATAATATAAGGGTCACTGGGAGAAGGGAAAAGGAGACAGGGCCATTCTTTCTGGTTCTCCAGTGCTGCTTACATCCACGTTAGAGACACAAGCTTTGTGTCTCACAAGCTGCTGCCTGCCAGACAGAGTGAAAGAATTTCTAGGACCAGAAATACAGATTTAGAGGCATACATCAAAGTCATACTGTACTAAGACACAGACAAGATTCCACACGTGTTTAAATGAAACAAACGTTATTTTCATACTGCTTTCTTTTTCACCCTTCTACTGTACTTCAAAAGAGCGATACAATGCATTGTATCACATGTTATTCAAATGACTATTCCTAAATTATACATAAACTCCTGAAACGTTAGTGCAGTTCAAGCTGCACTCCACTGCGTTATTGAGGAGTGGCATACTTCTACACTTCTAGGAGATGAAGTCCAAATTTGGCTCTGAGCATTGACCCCAATGGGAATGGGATCATTTGCACGACGGAATGCGAGCTCACACTATGGGTGATCTGATCCATCCCTGGCCGATACATCTTGTCAGCGCCTTAACATGGCCCTCCCTTTGAAGTCGCTGTTCCCGGCGACCACTTCCAACGCCTTGAAATTTCCCAGATCTGTTCTTCTCTTCAAGCGTGCAGCCGGTGAAGAAGGCACATCAGCTGGGGTCTTAAACAATTCATTGTCAGGTGGCGCAGCAGGGACGTTGCATGCTATGTTCTCAGATGCCGCAGCAGAGATGTTGAGCGCTGTGTGGTGCAAAAGAGATGTTAAATATTGCACTTCAGTGCGGCGATCTATTCGTGTGCAACTAAAAAGGCAAACCGCCTTGTGTAGAGTTGCAAATGTACCAGTCTCGGAGCTTTTTTTCCTTCACCAAACTGACACCGTAACAAGCAGGTCTGGATCTCAGCTGCCAGGCTCTCCTTCCACAGCTGCCCAAACACAATCCTGTGAAGGAAGTAAGCACACTTCTCAGGGCTCTTAGGACAGAACAGAGGGCTGGCTGAGTCTATACGGTTCTCACTACTGCAATATGAGCGAGGGAGCCGCAGCTTCTCATTCAAATCTGCAGTTATCAGTTCGAAGTGTGTCTTGTTTGAAATGGCAGAAACCGCTCCAGCTGCTCCGGCTAAGGCGCCGAAGAAGAAGACGAGTTCGAAGCCTAAGAAGACCGGTCCTAGCGTGTCTGACTTGATCGTGAAGGCTGTATCGGCTTCAAAGGAGCGCCACGGGTTGTCTTTAGCGGGCCTCAAGAAGGCTCTTGCTGCTGGCGGCTACGATGTGGAGAAGAACAACGCCCGCTTGAAACTGGCCGTAAAAAGCCTGGTTAGCAAAGGGGCTCTGCTGCAGACCAAAGGTACCGGTGCCTCCGGGTCCTTTAAGATCAATAAAAAGCAGGCAGAAGCAAAGGAGAAAGCGAGTAAGAAAAAGGCGGCCCCGAAGAAGAAGCCAGCGGCCAAGAAACCTACCGCAGCCGCCAAAAAAGTAAAGAAGCCTGCAGCGAAAAAGCCCGTCGCGGCCAAAAAGACGGCAAAGAAGCCCGCTGCAGTCAAGAAAGCCACCAAGAGTCCCAAGAAAGTGAAGCCGGCTGCAAAGCCCAAAAAGGTGACTAAGAGTCCAAAGAAAGCCAAAGCTTCCAAGCCTAAGGTGGCAAAGCCCAAGACTGTAAAGAAGGCAGCGCCGAAAAAGAAGTGAATCGTGTACGTGTCGACAGTTTAGAAAAACGGCTCTTTTCAGAGCCCCCATCTGTTCGAAAAGGGCAAATCTCTTTTGTGGACGCTAATAAAGGCGTGTGGCCCAGGGCAAACGGGCTGCATTCTGTGATCTTCCATAACCCATTTTTTTGGTGGTACTGTCCCTCACCCGTCTAGTAGGGACTATGGGATAAGCAATCCTCACTGCTTTTGAAATTGATACTGATACAAGTATTTTGTGTCAGATTTCCGATACTGATAACGGAGTATTTTTTGAAAAGGCATAGGAATGTTTTCAAAGTTTGATAGTGTTTAAAATGGCTATTAATGGGCCAGTCTATTTAAATTAACATATCAACACAGTATAAAGGTTACCGTGACAAATTTATTTCTATATATATTAATAGATTGACATATTTTCTAACCTGCTCACTCCAGACCAGGGCTATGGGAGGGTGCCGGAGTCTATCCCCAAATGCCATATGGTACAAGGCGGGAGCAAACCCATGACCGGTCGCCCATCCATTACTGGCAAACAAACTATGGCCAAGTTTAGCTTTGCCAGTTCACCTATCCTGCATAGATTTGGATTGTGGCAAGAACCTTACTCAGCCACAGGGATAACATGTAAACTCCATGCAGGAAGGATCTGGGTAGAAAAGCATGAACATATAAATGTAATAAAGATATTCACTTTTACATTTTCATAAAGATTAGGTTATTTGCCCGTTTTACATGTATTGAACAATCACTTCACGCATGTATTTGTATTTTCTATTATATTCTGCTCTTCTGTTTTATCAAGAAAGATCTTGTCGTTTTAGCTTTACATTTAGTTAAGTTTCAAATTTGTATTCAGAAAAAATAATGCTGACATTTTTACGCTTAATCCTATTTTGCCTCAGCATGTGCAAGGCAGGAAAAATCCCTGGACAGGGTGAGAGGCCATCACAGAGTTAACACACAAACCCCAGGGGCCAATTTATCATCAATCCACCTAACCTGCACGTCTTTGAAATGTGGAAAGAAACAGGAGCACAACAATTTTAATACAAAATTAAGCTGAAAGTATATATTTTATTACACTAGATGATGTTGCTAATGTAATTAAAGTACTTTTAAATCCACTAAACTTGCAAAATATCTTAACATTTACTCAAGCAGGTATTTTTCGGAAAGAAAAACTATAAGTGAAAGTTATTTTCAAATTAGACAGTCTTAACACTATGCAATATACTTAATAGCTATTTAACATTTATGTATATTCATTTTAAATCAGCAGAAAAACAAAACGGGCAGAACCCGTGACAAAATGCTCGGACAGTGATGCTCCACTATTGTGTCCTCCTATATGCTAACAACGGGCTTTACGTTTTATACGCCTTAATGAGTGATAAACAGTAAAATATTTCACTCAACTAAAAATTCGTCAGTCAACTCCCTTCTACATAATCCTACTAGTGGTAGAGTTACCTAAACAACGTCTCGTAATTCTTTGAAAACTCTCCTACAACTCTGCCTTATCTGGCACGGAGTGCAGCTACATCGCTGGGCTTCAAATTTGCACCGCCTTAATGGCGCCGTTGTGTCACAGCGCGTCTGCTCATCTCAGTACGCGAGTGCGGAGAGTGTTAATGCATTTTTTGCGTGAACCTTGATACCGTACCTTACAAAAATCACGTTTTTCGAGATTATTAGAATGGTACTCGATGCCAAATGAGTGCAGTTCGAGTATCGATCTTCCCATCCCTAGTAGGGGCAACAGCAGTAATTCTCCCTACAGTTTTGCACCAACATTTAGTCGGCGTGTTCACATTCTTGAGCGACTCATTAAAGCGACAAATGCACACTTGGTGTTCCTCAGCGTATTATTCTTGCCGCGCACATAAGCGTTTTACATAAAGTAGAACATGTGGTAATGCGGAGCAAACCTCGAGTACACTTCCCGGGATTTTATCTCTTACATGAGAGATTGTTGTGGCTCTGAAAAGAGCCTTTAACTTTTTCCCCCTATCTTGCTCTCAATAGTTCTGTGATTAGGCGCGTTCCCCACGGATACGGCGAGCCAACTGGATATCCTTGGGCATGATGGTCACTCTCTTAGCGTGGATTGCACACAAGTTGGTGTCTTCGAACAGACCGACCAAGTAAGCCTCGCTGGCTTCCTGCAGAGCCATGACAGCGGAGCTCTGGAAACGGAGATCGGTCTTGAAATCCTGAGCGATCTCTCTCACCAGCCTCTGGAAAGGCAGCTTTCGGATAAGCAGTTCAGTGGATTTCTGGTAGCGACGAATCTCTCGCAGAGCTACAGTGCCGGGCCTGTAGCGGTGAGGCTTCTTCACCCCACCGGTGGCGGGGGCGCTCTTTCGGGCCGCTTTAGTGGCGAGCTGCTTTCGAGGAGCTTTGCCGCCGGTGGATTTGCGCGCTGTTTGCTTCGTTCTTGCCATGTCACTGACTCACGACACAACTAAACAAATGATCAAGAACATACGCACGAGGAGCCTTATATTGAAGTCTTACTCTTTTCTGATTGGATAAAAGGAAAGGGGGACAATGACGATTGTAGCCTCGACCTAGAAGTCGCCTTTCGATTGGTCACCCAAAGTGCTCGACGCGCAATTTGAAATCTGTCTTTGTTTCAGTACCCTTGCCGTCTAACGTTTACTGCCGCCAACTATTCACAGAAAGGCGCCGTGTTCAACACCATTTCCTTTCCTATATTACGGTTTTCTTTTTTTTTTTTCGCGAACTCAAATCGGTATGGGCTCCCAACATTTCCGTATAGATTTTGTTACGGGTGCAAACCAATCGAGCAGGTTTCTTAAATTACAAGAAAAAGTATGCTTTCCCTTTTATTCCTTTGCACATGAAAAAGAGTGTCTGACACTATTTCCCCTGTAAATTTCGAGAACATGAAGAACATATATTTATTTTCATAACGTTTAACTAAGACAGCTGGAACTTATTCAGGCAGTTATTGGACACGAGGCTGGAGCAACACCTGTCCATCATAAGGCAAACACGCGCACACATTAGGGAACATTTACCATCACCACTTAACTTAGCTACATATAGCAAAGGAGGGTTGTATCTGTCATAAGTTCAGGACTTGTAGTGTTCACTCCGGAGTGTCAGTCAGGAAACTGGTAAATAATACAGAGAATTCCACACAGCAGCTGAGAATGAAATTATGGAGTTATTTTTTTTCGAAGATACACGTATTTGAATAGGTGTGTGATGTGGTCAATGAAAAATCGGGAGTGGTCTCACCTAGACATTCTCGTATAGTCAGATATGGGAATGGATATTTGAGGAGTAAACCGTAAGACAATGATTATATTTTTATATTATGTACCATCAACAACAAATCAAATTAATAAATTATTAAGTTGTTTTTTTGTTTTTTTTTTCCCAGACCAAACTGAATACCCAGGTAATCTCTTAGATTTTGTAAGTATGCAGGCTACAAAAGTTTGATTTATAAAACCCAGAAATTTGATTTCATCAGATAAATAACAACGATGCTCATTTTGAGGTTCAGAAGAATTAATAATTAAAATAATAAACATAAGCATTACATGCCTGATGCTTAGTTGAAATTATTGCAAAGTTTGTAAATTGTATACCATTAATCATATTTGCATTTTTTCAATAAAGTTTAGCTTGAAGACATGACTTGTTAATGACCACACAACTAATTCTTTTCTGTTTTTTTTTTTGTTACAGATATATAAATGTGGCCATGCAAATTGTGTAACATTTCTTTGTCTACCAGGTATGACTTGCCAAAACATTTTATGCTATAACATATCCACTATGGCCGTAAATGCCGGTATCCCTGTGTATATGCAGATTGTCCTTGTATATTCATATTGCAGGAGTAAACCGCAAGACAATGATTATATTTTTTATATTATGTATACTGTAAAAACGAAAAAGTTAGTAAAACTTAAAAAAATTAGGCAATAAGTTGCCACCAAAAAAATTAAGTTAATTAACTTAAAATGTTAATTTTTACAAACCTATTTTTTTGAGTAAGTGACTTGTAATATTTAACTCAAGCAAATTAAATTACTGCATATTTATAGTCAAATATTTTAGTAATATGTAATAATAATTAAAAATGTTATTCTCAGATCAAATTTAAGAATTTGTAACTTAAAAATTATAAGTTAAAAGCATTGCCTATTTCGAGTAATCTAAAGACAAAATTTATTAGTTGTAATTACACCTTTAATTAAATAAAACTCAGGCATGTACTGTTGTCATTCAAAAGTTTTATTTGAACATTTACCACAATATTAATAAAATGCTATAATAAAAATACAAAACATACACAGACATAGTACAACAGGTTACATAAAATAACATAACCTTCTTTAAATTTTAACCTTTTCTACTTTTTATGGCTACCTTTCTGTGTCAGATCAAATGCTCTGGTTTACAGGATTTTAGTGTTTTGTGCCATTATGCTACAGATTCTAACAATTTTCAGACTGAAGGACAATTCAATATGTGTACAACATTTGTGGCGAGACAGAGTGAAACAGGCAACATTTAACAACTATTGTGACTCAGTATATTACATATAAAACTAATTTCCAAAAGTGCAATTTTTCAATACAATTCTCTAAAGCAGTGGTTCTAAACCTGTGGGGCGGCCCGCCTACGGGGGTGTGAAGTAACAAAAAGGGCAGCACGAAGATGTGAAAAAAAGAAAACAAGAATCAAAAATATGAAAAGAACATCTGTTGAAACTAAAACAAACTAACTTAAACTACATTCTGATACTAGAACAATAAATATAGAGTTAGATAAATGTCAATAAAAGTTTGTATAATAAAATATGCATCTACATTTCAAAATAACGTTAGTGGGGGCGCGATTAAAACTGTTATGAAAACTCAGGTCGCAAATACTTAAAGGTTGAGAAATGCTGCTCTAAAGGCTAGACATCAATATTGTTTACATTGTCTCAGATCAGTTACTAGGTATTTATCATCAAATCATTCTTGAGAGTCTGCAGTCTGGGTGACAGTTTGGCATCTTCCAAACTAAGCAAAATCTTTTGAAAGAATTCAAAAGTGTTTCTCAGTCCTTTGGGATAACTACAGTAAGATGTATGAGACTGAACATTACCACAAGGGCATCCACAAACCTGCGAAGGGTAATTACAATTTCACTTTCAATAACAACCAAGAATTCTTCAGGTTGGTAGTGAACTGAATGGCTGTTGTTGTCCCTGTTCACTGTAATAAGGGCCAGAGGTGCATTCACAAGCTTTGCCTCATCAATATCCTGAAAGAAATGGAAACACAGCTCTTTCACTATCAATAACTTAAAAGAATACACAATCACAAGCAGGAAGTTTAAAGTCTAAAATGTGTGGTATAAGATTATAACCAGCCTTGCATGTTCTCAAAAATCCTGACCAATCCTCTCGCAGAAACACAGGAAGTACATGGAGAACAGTTGTACATTTTCTTTGTATGTCATGTAATTTCTAAAGAGAACAGAATTGTAGACAAAATTGCATTTTGTTGTATAAATTAAGTTCATAAAATAAACACCAAGAATTAGCCTTTCTTAGTTTTTCATTCAAACTGTGTCCAAAATATGGTGACTAAACCAAACATCAAACCCTGCCTTGTGATCCAAACAATATCACCCCCTTAGCAGCAGCAAATTAAGGTGTGATCAATGTCCTAACCCCGAAACATCCTAAGCATTATGTGGGCCATGAAATACACATGTAGTGATATTCTGTAAAAAGACAAGTAGACAATGATTTAGCACTTTACTCAAAATAAGATACATACCGGAACAGCATTCCACAACAGTAACTAATAACACACATGCAAGTTTGCTAATTAAAAAGCTCATATTTCACTTCTGTAACTTTGAAATAGGCAGTGTAGTACCTGTTCGTCATGGACTTTCAAAATACCAGCCAAAGAATCTGCAATCTTTCCAGTTTTGGATACCTTCTGCCTAAACAAGGTCATCAAGCATGGGATGTGACAATCAAGCTCTGTATAGAATATGTTGTGCAGATTCTGGTTTGTGATCTGCTGCAATTCTGCATACACCTAAGTAAACAGTAACAGAACATCAGTACATATCAATTCAATATAAATATTAAATGGGACATAAGCACTGGAGCATTATTGAAACAACAGATAAACCATTTTACCGCAGACTCTATGTGCAGAGCAGGCATGAGGTCCAGGATCTCTTTCACTGGTGGGCTGGATTGGATGATGGTCTGGCATCTCAGGGTAAATGTGGTCTGCATCATCCTGCCAATCAGAGATCGATTTCTCTCAGTCTTCTTTAGCTTTGAAATGCTGATGATGCCACTGCAGATATCTGATGCAAGGTTATGTTGATGTACTCTACTCTTATGAGAATTAAACGAAGACTACACATTTGTACTATAGCTACAGTCTCTGTATGGACATACCACTGTTTCATGGTTTTTGTAATGTCTTCTGTTGTGACAGAGTAATGCAGATTCAGTAAAAGGTTGCTGAAATGTGCACCAAGGACAGCTGAATACTGCACGCTCATTGTGTGTGTAACTGCTGTGTTCATGATATCTTAACAAATGAGTTTTCAAAGCATTTAGTGTCTGAAATGTGCACATCCAATTATCATACAGGCATGGTAGTGGACTAACTCTTGAAAAATGACTGTGCTCCAGTCTATAATGTTTAAATAATTGGGTTCTGGAGCTCAAAACATGTGGAAACATCTTACACTCCCAAGCCATTCTAGATACCACTGCCTGAAACATATTTAAAAAGATTATTTTTGAGTGTACGCTTTTGTTATGACATTAAAAATTGACAAAATTAAACAAAGACTCTGATTTTGAAATTTACAGTTACTTTTAAAATGTATCAATGTAATCAAATTATCAAACCTGTTCACAGAAGCACTGGCAGCTCTGTGACTCAGCTGAACACAAGTTGATTCTGTTTTAATGATTTTTAAAACAGTTCTTGCAATGTTTTCAACTGCACCTCACTGAAATACATAAAATATTGAAATTACCTCAGTACAGCATTTAATCCATACCTTTAAATATGATTACTGCTGTAATAGTCACACCTTCATTTCAGATCTTAAAAATACATAAGCGGTTAACAGGATCCACTTCAGTTCGCATCGGACTGAATGCACGTTCCTCCAACAAGTATTTAGAAAAAGTGGAGGAAAAAAAGAAAATCAACGAGCTTTCAAGAACGACACCACACCACCTCACCACTAACATCTAATTCACGTCATTAAGTACCACCCTTTGAAAGTCACCATGTGTTGCTGGTAATAAACCACTTATCGATAACCATAAAGAAACTTTGAACTACTAGTTGCATTAGCATTATTACGTAATTTACGTGATACCATTAAAATGACAGAGTAATTTAGCAAGAGCCAAAAATTTGCGGAGTTTGTTGGCTGTTCATCCACACTTCTTCAGTTTTTTTTTTTCTACCACAGAAATAACACAGGGCTATTGCAACAACAAGGTCGTTGGATAAAGACACATAAATTCAGCTTTACACACTGGACTCATACATATCAACAAACTAACAAGACTATGTTTATTTTTTAGTTTATATTATATATTATTTGCGATAAGTACTTGCTCAGCGTTTTTCCGTCTTTCTTTCCCATGTTGCACTCGTGGAGGCGCATAGAACAGACATAATAATGCAGACACATTAACGTCATAACTCGAGAATTCACAATGAAAGTGACTTTATAATTCTGAGTATTAGGTATTTAATCCAAAACTAAGTTGTACATCATAAAATAAATTACGTTTACAAAACTCCAAATTATATACTTAATCCAAAACTAAGTTGTACATCATAAAATAAATTAAGTTTACAAAGCTCCAAATTATATTGCCAGTTAGAACAACATTACATTTTTAAGTTAATGGAACTTTTAAGAAATATTTAAGTTTACACAACTTAAGAGACTTAAGTTATTGGACTGCAGGGTTTACAGTGTACCATCAACAACAAATCAAATGAATAATATACTGAACAATTATTATAAAAATAAGGTTGAATAAATCGGACTCTACAGCTGCATAGCGACTCCGGCTGAATGATGGTCATCTCTCAGACTCATGGTTTATGAATTTTTACTACTGTTCCTGTGACCTTGTTTCACAAATTCACAAGAGCTATAAATGCAAAGTACAAAATAATAAGCATGTAAATAACTTAACAAACATTCATAACTTTTGTTTTACATATAACACAGAGAAATGAATACCCAGTTCACTTTTCATCAAGGATTTTGTTTGTTAATCCCATATGTCTCATTTTCCTTCTCTTTTCCTGGAATAAAATAACTGCACAAATAATTATGTCAACTACAGACATTCAAAAACTTATCAAAATAAAGGTCATGCAAACGCTGTGATTCAAGCCCTGCTGAAGCATCATGTGTCCTTTACAGCATGAATAAAAGGTAAAGTACCACTTCTGGTTGATGGAAATAGAACAAAAGTTGATAGAAATCTATGTTTTTAACCTAATAATGGTATGCAAAATTTGGTTGACTAAAGTGAAAACTTACTCAAGTAATTATGTTTACACAGACACACACAGACAGACACAGACATAATTCCAAATATGGTATTTTCTGACTCTAAAACGTAAAGATTCATCAAAACCTCGAAATGGAATTTTTGGAGGATTCTAATACTTCCCCTATACTTTGTATCTTCTTCTTTTTTCAGCTGCTCATGTTAGGGGTTGCCACAGCAGATCATCTTGTTCCATATCTTTCTGTCTTCTTCATCTTGTTCTGTTACACCCACCACCTACAGTACATGTCCTTTCTCACCACATCCATAAACCTCTTCTTAGGCCTTCCTCTTTTCCTCTTCCCTGGCAGCTCTACCCTTAACATTATTCTCCCAATATACTCAGCATCTCTCCTCTGCACATGTCTAAACCAATGCAATCTCACTTCTCTGACTTTGTCTCCTAACCGTCCAACCTGAGCTGACCCTCTGATTTCTAATACTATCATTTCTAATACTATCTATCCTCGTCACACCCAATGCAAATCTTAGCATCTATAACTCTACCACCTCCAGCTCTGTCTCCTGCTTTCTGATCAGTGCCACCGTATCCAACCCATATAAAATAGCTGGTTTCACTTCTGGCCTGTAGACCTTCCCTTTCACTCTTGCTGATACCCATCTGTCACAAATCACTCCTGACACTTTTCTCCACCCTTTCCACCTTGTCTGCACTGTCTTTTTTACCTCTCTCAATCCCTATTACTTTTTACTGTTGATCCCAAGAATTTAACCTTCTTCACCTTTACCAACTCTACTCCTTGTATCCTCACCATTCCATTGACCTCCCTCTCATTTACACACATGTGTTCTGTCTTGGTCCTACTGACCTTCATTCCTCTCCCCTCTAGATCATATCTCCACCTCTCCAGGGACTCCTCAACCTGCTCCCTACTATCGCTACAGATCACAATGTCATCAGCAAACATTTGTATAGGATATGTACAAGGTAAGTGTGACAGTGGTAGGAATTGCAGTAGGAATGACAGGTGTATTTAACATGGAGGTAGGATTACATCAGGGATCGGCTCTGAACCTATTCTTATTTGCAATGGTGATGGATAGGTTGACAGATGAGATTAGACAGAAGTTCCCATGGACTATGATGTTTGCTGATGACATTGTGATGAACACATGAACAAAGTTATGTGAAACTAAGAACATTTGCAGCAAGTCAATCTACTTTTATACACAAAAATAAATATCAGTGTGTCAGACCTATTGCTCTCAATCAAAGGAGCATGCTAATTTACAGTGCCTGGACTTTTGATGAAAGCTTGGTTGTGTCCATTTCCACCAAGATTTGCTGAAATACTTCAAAGGTGCACTTCAGGTCCTTAGGATAGTTTAAGTTAAGTGTGTAAATCAGTCCAAAAAGCATCACACATCCAAAGGTGACACTGCGTAGGTTTTGTAGAACCTCCAAGCCTTCAAGTGCAATGCCAACATCTGCAGGCTCCTTTTCAGGACCGGCACCCACTGCACGAATGATATAGAAGCCCACTGTTGTTTGTGTAATCCCTGACTCACCATCTGCACAGTCCTTTAAGATAAGCAAAGAAGAATGAGTTGTGTAACCATTTTATACATTTACAGCTGACAAGCATCTCATTTAACTTGTATGATCAAACTCCAAATTAATGCTGCATTTTTAGTCTTTCAGAACACACTACACACATGGGCAAAGCTAAACTTTGAAGTCTAAGACAATTAAAATAATGTAAATACATGTATATGCATAACTTACATGTAATGTAAAGAGAGCAGGCAGACATACACTTACCATGTATTCTTTGACAAGAGTCTCCACGTCTTCATTGAGGTAGACACTTAAGCTCCTCAGGACATGGTCCCTGTGACGATGTGGGTTCAGGCTCCACACTCCCTTTGATGTTTGGGAACCCTTGAACCCAACACCGTCGATAATGAAACCGAGTGAGCCAGTCAATGGAGGCAAATTGAGCATCTGAGCAAGGGGATGGTTGAAAGTACAAAAGTGCTTTTATTAAAACAGTCAACAAAAACAGTGTTCATAAATAGTGCAGTTCTTCAAATTCATTAAATAAATAATCCATAAAACGAACGTGGGGTAAAACCAATAAATAGAAAAAAAAACAATCCTTAAAAACGAGAGGTTAAAATCTTCTCCTGGAAGCAGTCTTTAAAACACTAACACAATCCGGTGCCTATTCTGTATGCGTCTCACCTGCTTATCCCGTACGGGCTTAGCAGCAGGCAAGACGCTCTCTGCAGCTGCCCTCCTCAAACACACGCAAGACTGGAGACCTCCCGATCCCTGGCTTCGGTTTGGCTCTCATCCCAGCCTCGAGACTTGGACTCCTTGGTCTCCAGGACGCTCACACCAAGGACTGCCACTCCAAGCCTCCCGACTTCCGCTGCCTTTCTGCGGCCTTCTGCGGCTCGTCGCTTTCACCTTGGTCACTCCCGCTACCTGCTCGCTCAGCGGGAGCGACATCTACACAAACACGTGGGTGTCGGCCTAACACCCAGCTTCCATGCAGCTGTCCACGGCTCATTCGCTCGCCGTCCGCTCGCTCCTCGCGGCTCTCTCCCTCTCACCGACCTGCTTCCTCTCCTGCTCCCGGTAACCTCCGTCCTCTCCTTTCCTTTCTCTCTCCGATCGTTTCTTTCTCTTCCCGAACGTTTCTTTTTTCTCCGATCGATTCTCTCTCCCCGAACGTTTCTTTCTTCTTCTTCTCCTAAAACCGACTCGCGCTTCTTTTTAAAATGACGAGGGCCACAGCAGCTGCAGCATTAGCCGCGGGACAATCATGAATGTGGGCAGTTCCTCACCTGTGCACTAGGTGAGAAACGCCCACACCCTACGGATCGTCCCACGGCCCACTATGGCCCAACGTCCCCTCACTAAGCCGCGAGCACATTGATTATTTATTTAAAAATGGCCTTTACTCAACGAGCTGTGGACCCATAACACCACATTCCACCCCCCATAAAACTCCAGTTGCATGGGAAGGCTCCACTCCACTGCCAACCCAATGCAACTGGAGCTCAGGTCCACAGCTCGGCCACTCTACACTGCACTAAAACAATAAAAGCACTAAAACAATTCCCCACAATAAAACAAACCCAAGCCCCCTTCATAAAAACAGGACATTAAAAGAATAAGAACTTTAAAAGACAAATAAAAACCAGCAATAAATAAATGTACTTAAAAAGCTCAGTCCTTAAAAATGTCCTCCTCCGGCTTGGGTACGTGGGTTCTTCAAAGTCAGTTACCAATCCCACTTGCTGCTCTGTCTCCTCTTCTGGCCTCCACTGCTAGCTCATCCCACCGCTGGGGATATCCCACCGCTGGGGATATCCCACCGCTGGGGATATCCCACCGCTGCCACCAAATGTGACGATGTAGGTTCTGGCTCCACACTCCCTTTGCTGTTGGGAACCCTTGAACCCAACACCGTCGATAATGTAACCAAGTGAGCTAGTCAATGGAGGCAAATAAACAATTGAGCAAGGGGTGGTATACAAAAAGTGCAATAGTGCTTTTATTAAAAGCAGTCAACAAAACAAAACAGTGTTCCAAGAAATAGTGCAGATCTTCAATAAATAAATAATCCATTAAAAGAACGTGGAGGATAAAACACTAGAAAAAAAACACAATCCTTAAAAAACCCGAGGTTAAAATCTTCTCTAGGAAGCAGTCTTAAAAACAAGAACACAATCCGGTGCCTATTTTCTGTTAGCGTCTCACCTGCTAATCCCGTTTGGGCCAAGCAGCAGGCAAGACGCTCTCTGCAGCTGCCCTCCTACATCACACGCATGAGACTGGAGACCTCCCGATCCCTGGCTCCGGTATGGCACTCATCCCAGTCCCCGAGACTTGATTACCCCAATAGCCAGGTCGCTCATATTGGGGACTCCACCACCAAGCCTCCCGACTTCCGCTGCCTTTCCACGGCCTTCTGCGGCTCGTCGCTTTCCTCTAGGCACTCCCGCTACCTGGTCACTCAGCGGGAGCAACCTCAACTCAAACGTCTGGGTGTTGGCCTAACACCCAGCTTCCATACAGCTGCCCTCGAACGCGCACTCTCCACACGCACACACCGCCTGCTTCCTCGCTCCCTGTAACCTCCGTCCTCTTTCCTTTTTCTCTCCGATCGTTTCCTTTCTCCCCCCGATCGTTTCTTTCTCTCTCTCTCTAAAACCGACTCGCGCTTCTTTTTAAAATGACGAGGGCCACAGCAGCTGCAGCATTAGCCGCGGGACAATCATGAATGTGGGCAGTTCCTCACCTGTGCACTAGGTGAGAAACGCCCACACCCTACGGATCGTCCCACGGCCCACTATGGCCCAACGTCCCCTCACTAAGCCACGATCATTTATTTAAAACGAATGGCCTTTGCACAATGAGCTGTGGACCCGCTACACCACAGTCCCGTTTAATGTTTATGTCTTCACTCTGAAACAAGCATATCAAAAAGATCCCAAATAAAGTTATATTTGTCAATGTACAGATATATTTTAATTAGTCAAACTAATACTGAATTTAAAGTTAAATCAATGAAGTAATTTTTTTAGTTTATATTACCCATGGCTGTACTTGGCGGATCCACACCCAAGACATATTTGTCACTATGTTATCCTAATGACTTTGATATAGTCATATAATCTCAAATACAATATACAATTTCTGATTGCATGTTAAATTTTGCATGAGAAAAATTGTTTGTCCTTTGTGTGTATTAAGTTGCTTTAATGCAAAGATCAATAAAACATCTACGGAATCACAATATGAATATTGGGTAATATAAATTCATAAAAACATATACATATTTGCTACATGAAAATAAGGGTAGGCCTGCAAATCTGTTTAACTTTTAGAAAAGGAGATTGGACTTTTTTCTCTCTCTCTCCTCCTAATTCATTCCAAGAACTTCAAAAGCTTATTGCTTGACTCAAACAAATACTACATAAAAGCACGCTTACTGTAGCTGCCGGTGCCATTATGGCATGGATTTTTAGTCTTGCAGATACTCCTTTGACACAGAAAACCTTCATCAGGCTATTGGTGTATCTGTCCAGTTGTCTAATGAATTTTGATATCAGTGGTACAATTGTTATATGCATGAACACCTGGTTGATCTGAAGGTAAGAAGAAAAGATATAACAAGACGTATAACACAGAATACAATTAGTATAAAGATTTGCATCTACATTTCAAACTAATGGGTTATTAAACTTACTTCAGCTAAAGATGAGGGCCTTTCATCTACATGACTACCAGATTTGTTAGACTCTTCAGAGAGTTTAACGACACCTGCCTTAAAATCTTTTAGAGTGTGTGGATTATGTTTCTGATTTTTATGTGAGTTAAATGTACCACGTATGTTTGACTGAAACATACAAACTTCTAACATACAAGTTAGAAGTAAGTTATGTTTACTTAAGTTATGTTATGTATGTTATGTTAACAGTAAGTCATGGTTTCATATTGACTAAGATGTTGATTTACATGAATAAAGTATTCCTTTTCAGTTGAAAGTTCCTCAAATCCACATGTCTGACATGAGAACATAGCTGTTACTACCTTCCTATGTGTCTGATATGTGTGACTCAAAAGGTTCTTCCAGCTTCTGAATGTACAAGGAGAATCTGCATATACACAGGGATACTGGCATTTACGGCCATAGTGGATATGTTATGGCATAAAATGTTTTAGCAAGTCATACCTGATAGACAATGAAATGTTACACACTTTGCCTGGCCATGTTTATATGTCTGTAACCAAAAAACCAGAAAATAATTAGTTGTGTGGTCATTAACAAGTCATGTCTTCAAGCTAAACATTGTTGAAAAAATGCAAATATGATTTATGGCATACAATTTACAAACTTTGCAAAAAATTTGAACTAAGCATCAGGCATGGTATGCTTATGTTTATTATTTTAATTATTGATTCTTCTGAACCTCAAAATGAGCTTTGTTGTTATTTATCTGATGAAATCCAATTTCTGGGTTTTATAAATCAAACTTTTGTAGCCTGCATACTTACAAAATCTAAGAGATTACCTGGGTATTCAGTTTGGTCTGGGAAAAAAACCTTAATAATTTATTAATTTGATTTGTTGTGGATGGTACATAATATAAACATATAATCATTGTCTTGCGGTTTAATCCTCAAATATCCATCCCCATATCTGACTATACGAGAATGTCTAGGTGAGACCACTCCCGATTTTTCATTGACCACATCACACACCTATTCAAATATGTGTATCTTCGAAAAAAATAACTCATAATTTCATTCTCAGCTGCTGTGTGGAATTCTCTGTATTATTTACCAGTGTCCTGACTGACACGGAGTGAACACTACAAGTCCTGAACTTATGACAGATACAACCCTCCTTTGCTATATGTAGCTAAGTTAAGTGGTGATGGTAAATGTTCCCTAATGTGTGCGCGTGTTTGCCTTATGATGGACAGGTGTCCTGTCCAGGTGTTGTTCCAGCTTCGTGTCTGATGACTGCTTGAATAAGTTCCAGCTGTCCTAGTTAAACGTTATGAAAATAAATATATGTTTTTCATGGTCTCGAAATTTACGGGGGAAATAGTGTCAGACACTCTTTTTCATGTGCAAAGGAAGGAAAGAGAAAACATAGTTTTTCTTGCAATTTAAGAAACCTGCTCGATTGGTTTGCACCCGCAACAAAATGTATACGGAAATGTTGGGAGCCCATACTGATTTGAGTTCGCGAAAAAAAAAAAGAAAACCGTAATATAGGAGAGTAAATGGTGTTGAACACGGCGCCTTTCTGTGAATAGTTGGCGGCAGTAAGCGTTAGAGGGCAAGGGTACTGAAACAAAGACAGATTTCAAATTGCGCGTCGAGCACGAATTCTAAGTCGAGGCTACAATCGTCATTGCCTGCCCCCCTTTCCTTTTACCCAATCAGAAAAGAGTAAAACTTCAATATAAGGCTCCTCGTGCGTATTTTCTTGATCATTTGTTTAGTTTTGTGCAGCTAGTAGTTTTTCTTAAGTCAGTGACATGGCAAGAACGAAGCAAACAGCGCGCAAATCCACCGGCGGCAAAGCTCCTCGAAAGCAGCTCGCCACTAAAGCGGCCCGAAAGAGCGCCCCCGCCACCGGTGGGGTGAAGAAGCCTCACCGGTACAGGCCCGGCACTGTAGCTCTGCGAGAGATTCGTCGCTACCAGAAATCCACTGAACTGCTTATCCGCAAGCTGCCTTTCCAGAGGCTGGTGAGAGAGATCGCTCAGGATTTCAAGACCGATCTCCGTTTCCAGAGCTCCGCTGTCATGGCTCTGCAGGAAGCCAGCGAGGCTTACTTGGTCGGTCTGTTCGAAGACACCAACTTGTGTGCCATCCACGCTAAGAGAGTGACCATCATGCCCAAGGATATCCAGTTGGCTCGCCGTATCCGTGGGGAACGCGCCTAAGTCACAGAATTATTGAGAGCGAGATAGGGAGTTAAAGGCTCTTTTCAGAGCCACAACAATCCCATGTAAGAGATAAAATCCTACTAAGTGGACTCGAGGTTTGCTCCGCATTACCACGTTTCAAAAAATCTCGAAAAACGTTATTTCTGTAAGATACGGTAGCAAGGTTCACGCAAAAGGCGTAGAATGCATTAACACTCCGCGCTCACGTACTGAAATAAGCAGACGCGCTGTGACACAACGGCGCCATTAAGGCGGTGCAAATTTGAAGCCCAGCGATGTAGCTGCAGTCCATGCCAGATAAGGCATAGCTGTAGGAGAGTTTTCAAAGAATCACGAGACGTTAACTCTACCACTAGCAGGATTATGTAGAAGGGAGTTTACTGACGAATTTTTAGTTGAGTGAAATATTTTGCCGTTTACCGCTCATTAAAACGTAAAGCCCGTTGTTAGCATATAGGAGGGAACAAGAGTGAAGCATCACTGTCAGAGCATTTTGTCACGGGTTCTGCCCGTTTTGTTTTTCTGCTAATTAAAATGTACATAAATAAGAACGTTAAATAGTCTTAACACTATGCAAAATACTTAATAGCTATGCCTAATTTGAAGATGAAAACTTTCACTTAAAGTAGTTTTTCTTTCCGAAAAATACCTGCTTGAGTAAATGTTAAAATATTATTTTGCAAGTTTAGTGGATTTAAAAGTACTTTAATTACATTAACATCTAGTGTAATATCTATAATTTCTGCTTAATTTTGTATTAAAATTGTGCTCCTGTTTCTTTGCACAGTTCAAAGACGTGCAAGTTATGTGGATTGATGATAAATTGGCCCCTGGGGTTTGTGTGTTCACTCTGTGATGGCCTCTCACCCTGTCCAGGGATTTTTCCTGCCTTGCACCTGCAGAGGCAAAATAGGATTAAGCGTAAAAATGTCAGCATTATTTTTTCTAAATACAAATTTGAAACTTAACTAAATGTAAAGCTAAAACGACAAGATCTTCCTTGGTAAAACAGAAGAGCAGAATATAATAGAAAACAAATGTGGGAATTGTTTTTGTAAATTGTGTTCTAAGGGGATCAGTTTAAATACATGCGTGCAGTGATTATTCAATACATGTAAAACAGGCAAATAACCAAATCTTTATGAAAATGTAAAAGTGAATATCTTATTACCTTTATATGTTCATGCTTTGCTACCCAGATCCTTCCTGCATGGAGTTTGCATGTTATCCCTGTGGCTGTGTAAGGTTCCTGCCACAGTCCAAATCTACGCAGGATAGGTGAACTGGCAAAGCTAAACTTGGCCATAGTTTGCCAGTAATAGATGGGCGACCGGTCATGGGTTTGCTCCCGCCTTGTACCATATGGCATTTGGGATAGACTCCAGCACCCTCCCATAGCCCTGGTCTGGAGTGAGCAGGTTAGAAAATGACATGTCAATCTATTAATATAGATAGTAATAAATTTGTCACGGTGACTTTTATACCGTGTTGATATGTTAATTTAAATACAGACTGGCCCATTAATATTAGCCATTTTAAACACTATCACACTTTGATAAACATTCCTATGCCTTTTCAAAAATACTCAGTTATCAGTATCGGAAATCTGACACAAAATACTTGTATCAGTATCAATTTCAAAAGCAGTGATTGCTTATCCCATAGTCCCTACTAGAGGGGTGAGGGACAGTACCACCCAAAAAATGGGTTAGGGAAAATCACGGAATGCAGCCCGTTTGTCCTGGGCCACACGCCTTTATTAGCGTCCACAAAAGAGATTTGCCCTTTTCGAACAGATGTGGGCTCTGAAAAGAGCTGTTTTTCTAAACTGTCGACACGTACACGATTCACTTCTTTTTCGGCGCTGCCTTCTTTACAGTCTTGGGCTTTGCCACCTTAGGCTTGGAAGCTTTGGCTTTCTTTGGACTCTTAGTCACCTTTTTGGGCTTTGCAGCCGGCTTCACTTTCTTGGGACTCTTGGTGGCTTTTTTGGCTGCAGCGGGCTTCTTTGCCGTCTTTTTGGCCGCGACGGGTTTTTTCGCTGCAGGCTTCTTTACTTTTTTGGCGGCTGCGGTAGGTTTCTTGGCCGCTGGCTTCTTCTTCGGGGTCGCCTTTTTCTTACTCGCTTTCTCCTTTGCTTCTGCTTGCTTCTTATTGATCTTAAAGGACCCGGAGGCACCGGTACCTTTGGTCTGCAGCAGAGCCCCTTTGCTAACCAGGCTTTTTACGGCCAGTTTCAAGCGGGCGTTATTCTTCTCCACATCGTAGCCGCCAGCAGCAAGAGCCTTCTTGAGGCCCGCTAAAGACAACCCGTGGCGCTCCTTTGAAGCCGATACAGCCTTCACGATCAAGTCAGACACGCTAGGACCGGTCTTCTTTGGCTTCGAACTCGTCTTCCTCTTCGGCGCCTTAGCCGGAGCGGTTTCTGCCATTTTAAACAAGACACACTTCGAGCTAATAACTCTGCAGATTTGAATGAGGAGCTGCGGCTCCCTCGCTCATATTACAGTAGTGAGAACCGTGTAGACTCAGCCAGTCCTCTGTTCTGTCCTAAGAGCCCTGACAGGTGTGCTTACTTCCTTCACAGAGATGTGTTGGGGCAGCTGTGGAAGGAGAGCCTGGCAGCTGAGATCCAGACCTGGAATGCTTGTTACGGTGTCAGTTTGGTGAAGGAAAAAAAACTCCGAGACTAGTACATCTGTAACTCTACACAAGGCGGTTTGCCTTGTTAGTTGCACACGAATAGATCGCCGAACAGAAGTGCAGTATATAACATCTCTGTTGCACCACACAGCGCTCAACATCCCTGCAGCGGCATCTGAGAACATAGCATGCAACGTCCCTGCTGCGCCACCTGACAATGAATTGTTTAAGACCCCAGCTGATGTGCCTTCTTCACCGGCTGCACGGTTGAAGAGAAGAACAGATTTGCGAAATTTCAAGGCGTTGGAAGTGGTCGCCGGGAACAGCGACTTCAAAGGGAGGGCCATGTTAAGGCGCTGACAAGATGGATCAGATCACCCAAGTGTGAGCTGGCATTCCGTCGTGCAAATAATCCCGTTCCCATTGGGGTCAATGCTCAGAGCCAAATTTGGACTTCATTTCCTAGAAGTGTAGAAGTATACCACTCCTCAGTAACGCAATGTAGCAGTGGAGTGTAGCTTGAACTGCACTAAAGTTTCAGGAGTTTATGTGTAATTTAGGAATAGTCATTTGAATAACATGTGATACAATGCATTGTATCGCTCTTCTGAAGTACAGCAGAAGGGTGAAAAAGAAAGCAGTATGAAAATAACATTTGTTTCATTTAAACACGTGTGGAATCTTGTCTGTGTCTTAGTACAGTATGACTTTGATGTATGCCTCTAAATCTGTATTCCTGGTCCTAGATATTCTTTCACTCTGTCTGGCAGGCAGCACTTTGTGAGACACAAAGCTTGTGTCTCTAACGTGGATGTAAGCAGCACTGGAGAACCAGAAAGAATGGCCCTGTCTCCTTTTCCCTTCTCCCAATGTCCCTCATATTATGAATATAATGCTGTGTTATCTGTCGTGATGTAATGAAAACCGTTTGGAGCTTAACATCAGCAAAACTAAAGAACTGTTTTTGACTTTCAAGACAAAAAAGAGTCTCTACGACACCAGTCACTTTTCAGTGTACACTGCTACGAGTACTTGGGGCTCCACATTAGTGAGTGGCTGGGCTGGTCTCATAACACAGAGGAACTATAACCAAGGAGACTGTGTACCTTTTGGGTGTGTAGTGACACCATGTTCATATTATAAAACTCTGTAATGGGCAGTGTGGTGACACAATGATATCACTTCTACCTCACCATGAAAAGATCGAGGTTCAAACCCTGCATGAAAGTTAGCATCCCCTTATTCAAATGACTATTCCTAAATTACACAATAACACCTGAATTTAGTCTGCTTAACTAGCATACCTGTTTTGGCACCCATTTCAAGGTGTTGTTCTTGTCTTGTGCTCAAAGACAGCTGGAATAAGCTCCAGCTACACTGCGATCTTGATCTGAATAATTGGGACAGAAAAATGGATGGATGGATATATGGATGCAAAAGTAACAAAGGTTTGCCATTTCTCTCGTGATTGTAAGTTGGGCAAGTAATTTTTAGTGAAGTGAGACCAAAACTGATCCGCAAGGATTTGGCTGTTCCTCCATTGCTTACGAGTTAAAAGTTCAGACTCTGGGTAAACAACCTGAGGTAGTGCTGAGTCCGGCCACCCCATTAGGAGATAATTTGGTGTTACGGGATCCAAATCAGTAATATCTGATGAAGTATAGCCAAGTGGTTTTGAGTTTATAATTCCCTCAATTTCAATTAATACAGTCCTGAACACTTCTTTATTAACTGTTTGAGTCCCAAGTGTTACTCTTAGCGCTGCTTTAATAGATCTGATTTCTCGCTCCCACACACCTCTGAAGTGTGGAGCTCCAGGAGGGTTGAAATTGAATTTAATTCTTTGTTTTGCCAGAAGATCTTGAAGATCAGGGCACATTTCTTTAAATGTATCACTTAGCTCCGACTCTCCTCCACGGAAATTGGTTCCACAGTCTGAAATCAGCTCAGAAGGTTTTCCCTTCCGTGATATAAATCTTCTTAATGCCATTAAAAATGAATCTTTTTCCATAGTAGATAGAACATCAATATGAACTGCTCTTGTTGTTAAACGTTTGAATAAAATACCCCACCTTTTCTCATTTCTACGACCTATCTTAACTAAAAATGGTCCAAAACAGTCCTGTAGAGAAAAATGGTGGTTTGAAAAGTCATAATCTACAAGGAGGAAGATCTGCCATCTGAGGGGGTTGTGGTTTTGCTCTCCATTTCTGACATTCTATACATTTACGCTGGTGTTGTTTTACAGCCTCTCTGCCCCTGATTATCCAGTAATGCCTACGCAATTCTGAGAATACTCTTTCTTGACCAGGGTGTTTTAATTTTTCATCAAATTCAGCTATTATTAATTTGGTAACTGGATGTTTAGAATCTAATATTATAGGGTGTATAGCTTCAATATTCAATTGCTCACTCTGGCGCAGACGCCCACCCACTCGAATAAGTTTAATATCAGAATCATACTCTGGAGCTAATTTTATGAGGCAGCTACTTGGTAGCACAGGTTTACCCGACTGTAGTAGGCCGAATTCCTCTGGGAAGCTGTCTCTTTGACTCTTATGTAGTATTGTCAGCTTGGCATCTCTGTAATTGTCAGCTGATGGGGCATTCGTAAGGCCCGCCGCCCCATGATGGGATATTGTTGTCTCTTCAACTAATTCTTGGAATGTATGACACTCCTCAGCCTTAGGAATGGAATTAACAGTTGTTGAAGTGAATCCACAGAAATCAGTTTTATTCATTTCAGTGTCATCTGCAACACTTGCTGTATCAGGCAGAAAGGGCCATCTGTCAGGTGGATGAGCTAGGAATGTGGAACCCTGATTCCAACGATTCTTTCCTGCAAGTGCCTGAAGTGATCTCCCACGTGTAATGTCGTCTGCTGGGTTGTTTTCAGACTCCACATATCACCATTTTCGCACGTCTGTGAGTTCCTGGATTTCAGCTACCCTTGTTCCAACAAATACCTTGTATCTGTATGACTCAGACTGAATCCAATTCAATACTGTTGTTGAGTCGGTCCACATTACAACATGATGTACTGTATATGATAGTTCCCTGGTCAGCAGTTTCGCAAGTTGAGCACCAGTGAGTGCAGCGCAGAGCTCAAGCCTGGGAATGGACTGCTGCTTTTTTGGAGCTACTCTTGATCTTGCTGTCAGAAAAGCAATCTCCACGTTACCTTCATTATTTTCTGTCCTCAGATATGCAACTGACCCATATGCTTGACTAGAGGCATCACAGAAAATGTGAATATCTCCTGTAGCAACAGGAGTGTCCATTCCTGGGCTCACATAACACCGTGGAAAGCTTATGTCTGGGAGAAACTGTAATTCTCTTTCCCACATACACCAAGCTTGAAGGAGGCCCTCTGGTAAATTAGGATCATCCCAATCTCGTTGTTTATCCCACAGGCGCTGTACAATTAATTTGGCCCGAGTTGTAAATGGTACAATATATCCAATTGGGTCGTACTGCTTTGCGAGGACTCTATAAATGTGCCTCATTGTAGGTACTGTACTCTCTATTGTTCTACACCTGTAACTAATTTTGTCTCCTTTACAATTCCATACTAATCCAAGTGTTGATTCTTGCTGATCAAACTGCTTGTGATTAAGCCAAAGGTCACTGTTACAAGCTCTAGCTTCAACGGGTAAATGGGCTATAACTTCAGGCACAATACTTGCCCACTGCCTTAGTTCAAAACCTCCCAGTGACAGTACACTTCTTAATTTGTCAACCAATTCCTTTGAGTTTTTCAATGATGCTGAACTATATAGGCAGTTGTCGACATAAAAATTATTTTCTACACATTTACTTTGGTCTTCTTCAGGAGATCTGTGATTTCTGATATGCCGCTGTAAAGCATAAATTGCACAACAAGGGCTACATGTCGCTCCAAATGGCAAAACTTGCCACTCTAAAACAGTGGGTTGCTCGTCTACCTTTAAATCTCGCCATAAAAATCTAAGAAGTGGTCTGTCTTCAGGGAGCAGACGAACTTGATGGAACATACCTTTAATATCACTGCTAATTGCCACGGTGTGTTCTCTGAATCGCAGTAACACTCCCAGTAAGGTAGGGCCCAGAGTGGGTCCTGGTAGCAGAAAATCATTCAAATTCTGACCTTGGCATTTAAAGGAACAGTTAAACACAATTCTGTTTTTTCCATTGTGTTCTACCATATGGTGTGGAATATACCATGTCTCCTTTGCTTCTTCAACACTATCATTTCTTAATCTGGTAATATAGCCTGCCTTTTCCAATTTCTCAATTTCAATAGCGTATGTCTTTGCTTTCTGTACCTCTTAGCAGAGAAATCACTGCTTCTTTAGGTGCCTGCAACTGAGGCATAATCTCAACCCGAAGCAGAGGAGTAGCATACCGCATAACTCCATCCACATTAACTCTCACAGTTTTCTCCTCTAATAAATGTATTGCCCTTTTGTCTTGTTTTGATCTGCTCACCTGTTTTTCACTTCTGTAAGGTAAAACATCCAACTGCCAGAGCCTCTCAATCTGTTGAATCAGATAAGCATCAGGAGCCAATACTGAAGTGAAATGACAAACCATTACCTGTTCAGACAACTGCTGCTTCAGTGCTCGGCATGGTCCCTGAAGTGTCCATCCAAGTCTGGTTCTTCCGGCAGCAGGTCCTCCAGGGAGACCTAAGCGAATTGGTTCAATTGGGGTGATGAGGTGAGGGTAGTCAGATCCTATGAGGAGAAGTGGCTTTGCATTTTCAAATGACTGAAGAGGAAGACCTTGCAAGTGTGGATATTTACTTTGTAATATGGCAATAGAATATGAATGTTCTGCTAATCCCAGGTGATTTGCAGTAAAGGCTCCACAAATCTGAAATTTCTTATTTGGCTGGAAAGCGGGAGATACAGAAAAAGATACTGATTGTCCCTTTAGCACTTTAAGGTCTTGTCTTACTGTTCGAAGTGTAAGATCTTCGGGATCACCATTCAATTCAAGATAATCTGCTGCGCTTGGAGCAGAATAGTTCTTCGGAACCATCATCCAATATAGCGTATGTTTCTAGTGCTTTGTCACCACTTCGTAAAACAACTTTGCTTACTTTAAGAAGAACCCTTTTTGAGGAGGTAGGCTTGTCAACATAGAGCACTTCACTTGTGGAGCTAACTGGCTCTTTATTCTCTATTCGTGGCTTAACATTCACTTCATGAAGAGCTTCCAAATGTTTACCATTACAAGTTTTGCACGTAATTCTCATCCTGCACTGGGCAGCTTGATGATTTCTTCCACATTTCCAACATTTCTTATTAGATCGAATCCAATTCTCCTTTTGCTCCTTTGTTAACTGACTGAAATTGGTGCATTGGTTAAGAGAATGCTTATTATTGTTGCAATAAGCACAATACATTTTAGGTCTCTCAGTAAATGTGGATGATTCAAATGGTTTCTGAGCCTCTACAGGGGGAATGGGAACAGCAGCAGGTGAATCCATACTAAGGAGAACAGTTGAGGTCTTAGGTGGGGACTGCCTATGTGGACAGCCTTCCCTTTGCTCTCTTCGTTGACTGGTATTTGTCTTGGTTCCAGTATTGGTTATTTTATTTCACCTTCTTGCACGTGAACCTCAAACTCAAGCCAATTTGAGAAATCATAGAGTGTTGGAACATTAATGTACCTTGACAAGATATAGCGACGGAAGTTAGCTTTCAAATCGTGAGGTAGCTTGGAGGAAAGTCGACTTACGTGTGAGCCACAATGCAGTTCAATTCTGCCTTTTTCACCTAGTTGGTCAAGCATCCCCACTAAAGCACAGATCTGCAAGGCAAATCTACGGAAGGACACAGTATCACCAGTTCTGATATTTGCACCATCCATTAGTTCAGCTATTCGTTTTAACGCCAGTTTATGAGGCTGACCATATTGTGCAGTTAAGGAAGCCATAGTATCACTATAAGGATATGGAGAGTTGCTATAAGAATCTGCAATTAATAGTGCATCCTCCAATTTAAGGTGATCCATAAGGATTTGATGCTTAAAACGTTCAGTAGCATCACTTGGGGGGAGATTCTCGAGAGCTATCTTCATTCTAGAGAATTCTCTTGGATCCTCACGGACGAAGTAAGGTATCGTAGGTTTTGGTCCTCTGTAGCTTTTCTTTTGAGATTGGCGTATTAGTGAAGAATATGGATTTCAATACTGGCCTTCAGCTGGTGGCACTGAATATGTCTCATTCTGAGCGTTTTGATACTGTTGTGCAGGTGGATAGATAGTGGGGCATAATGGATTGAATTTATTCTGCATCATGTCCTGTCTGACAAATCGTACTGAAACATTCTCTGGACTACTTTGTCTTATAAGATCAGTGCCTAAAGGGGTTTGTACACTTTGGATTAATGGAGGATCTCCAAAGAATTTTAAATCTTCTGACCGGTATCCACGGTCACCTGCAATGTTGGCAACTGGGCTGCTATAAACTGAAACAGGCCTACTCTGGGAGGCAATTGAAGTATTAGCCTCTTTTGCCATTTCAATAACTGAAGGAGATTGAGGTTGTTTATCAGACTTCTGTGCAGGGACTACATCTCCATGAGGCTGCAACTTGCTTATGGCATTGGTAAGATGCATCATATTCTCACATAAATACTTATTTTCAGCTTGCATCTCTCTAATTGCTGCAAGGACCTCATCACTAGCTCCTGGGTTTGGAGGGTTAGGAGTTTTTCTCTCAGCAGCAATCCGGACCTCACTTTGTTGCTCAATGTCAGAATCGGGAATGTGACAGGGAGAGGGGAGGGGTGTCATCTTGGCAGCACCCTCATAACCGGCCCTCTTCCAATAACTTGTAGGTGAATGATAAATCTCAGATTCTGGATTCACCCTTCTAATTACACCTTCTTGACTGAGCGTACAATTCTGCAAATCGGAGTGATGTGCTGTCTGAGGTGGAATCACAACTAACTGATTCGGTAATATGGGTGCACTGTTACACCAACTCACATAGTTCACATCAAAATCTTCCAAATACACAGGGCGACGTACTTGGCGTCTGGGTCTAACAATAGCTTCATTATCATCTGTAGTACATGCTGGAAAAGACGAGTACATCTTCTTTACAGTGTAGCAGTTGTCGATCCGGCTCGAAGGACCATAAATTTGTATTGAAGAATTATGTTGGTTAGGATTAAATTACAACCACTGCACACATCCGGTCAGGGATGGATGAAGATGTCCAAATTCTATTTATTACTTTCTTCCAAACTTATACAATGTGAAGATATGGTCTAAATAAATAATAATAAACATAAATTAGCTATCCCACTTTCTTTCTCTTCAGTTTGTCAATGTTAACATTAGTCATTTAACAGGTAATTCATTTATCCAGTAGATGGCGTACTACACCCCAGATAACATCAATATCGGAAATTACTAGAACGTTAAACAATAAAGCATTTACTCAACTTAAAAAGTAATTATTCTTAATAGATATACATATTATATACGAGGAAACGATAACACCGCAATTCCATAACAGACAATGTGAGAAACTCCATATAGCATCTGTTCAACTATACTTTAACTTCTTCAAACTTCAATATTTAGAAACAGTACTAAATATATATATATATATATATATATATATATATATATATATATATATATATATATATATCCAAATTACAAATGTAAACATATAAACAATATACTTTAAGGATAAACGAATTCCACTTACTTTATAATCAATTACGCAAACTTTCACATTTAAACGAAGCTCCTACTCTACTGCTCAGACGCCACCAAACTAATCTAAATGTTCAAAGTGAAGCCCCGTGATTGGCCAAGTTCCAACTCACCACGGGCCAACCACAACAACCAATAAACCAAGGCGGAAGACAACTAATTAAGGGGGTACAACACATAAATAATATATTGCCTTTTCAACAATGATTATGACCAGGGTGACTGCAATCCACGATAGATGGAAGCAGAGGACTTTTTACTTAGCCCTTCAACTTTTTTAACAGAAGAAAAATGATCGAAAAATCATTGCCTCAGCAAAACAAGAAAAGGTGTCCATTACTGCTTGTCTAAACGTTTAGGCAGCCATTCACCCCAATGGCTGTCTTCACTGCAGGAGACAAGAAAAAGAGAATTGTCTTTTGTACATTTTTTCAAAATGGAGTAAAACCTCCTATTTGACCAAACCTACATTTTATAGCAGTTGTCCAACCAACCTGACCAGCACAATGTTCTGTGTTCACACTGTACATTCGATCTTCATCATTTACCAACCACTGAGGCAGCTCTATCTTCACATTTATTAGACCTCTTGGAAAGATTAAGTTTCTTCCATATGATGTATGTATGAAAAAAAACCTGGAGTGTTCTCCAGCACTTGACTTTCTCATAAATGTAGATATTATCTAAATATTATATGAATATGTCAATTTATGAAACACAACATGTACCTATTCAAATTTCAAGTGTATTTGATAGGTTTTTTAACTGATTAGATAAGTTTCCAATTAGGGTGTTATTTTGTGTTTGTACCATGTAATGTCTGTACATTGATAAGTTAAATAACAGTTAAAAATAATGTGCAACATAGTAAAAAAACACTCTTATTAAATAAGATGAATTATTGGACATTCCCAAAATTAAATATTATATAGGCCTGTCTAACTCTTTCAGTCTGTTTATATGAAATATCAGAGCATGAATGTCTATGCAACTGATTAATTTTCTTTTGCCTTTGCGGTGCTGTTTGTCTTTCATCTCTCATTTACAAATAAAAAATAAATGTAGGTAATAAAAAAACAAACAAAATAAAAACCCAAGCAACCCAAAAACAATGGAAAACGATAAGATCCTTCCATGGCCGTACAGAACCAGTACAAAGAAGAAAATGCCACAAACAGCTTTAAATCACTAAAAGCACTGTATGAAAAACATAAAACCAAAAAATCAAAATGTTTGTTGTTTTATTAAGGGCATTGAATTTTCCAGTCTTTTGTACAGCACCACACAAAGCATAAAAAAATCTGGATCGTTGTTCACTCAACATTCCTTATATTAGAGTAAAATTTCTGGTTGACGTAAAATTCCCAAAAGGTGACAGAAAACAAACATTTCAGTACAACACACACACTAAATTTCATTTATCCGGCTCAATGCGTTCTCAAGTTATCGTCCTTCCGGTACATACATGCTCACACACACACACATTATTCCAAATGGTCAAAATGAGATTGAAAATATCAAGGTCAAATTTTTTTTTCCTTTCTCTTCATATAGAGAAAGTATAGTATTAGCGAAAAATAAGGTTGTTACCAAATAGCATGCTGGAAACCGATACAGTCACGCTTTATTTTAACAATTAGAATATTAAGTAGAGTTGTGTCATTCACGAAGAATCGATTCTTTTGAACGGCTCATAAACATGAACGATGGGAGCTGAGTTGCGGCTGGGGGGAAGCCGTTCCTTCTGTCATTCTTTTTTTCCTATGCGTGTTTCACACAGATGCACACAAATTAGTTCCTCCGCGAGACAGAACAGTCTTGCGGAGGAGGGGAGGCGCACCCAGGTGGGATGGGGTGGACCCACACTGGGGGAGGGGCGCACCCAGCAGGGGCGCTACTGCCTAACAATGATGATAGTTGTGCATGCATCCTTCACGTGAGTACTCCACCACCCTGCGTGCCTCTCATTGGGTAGTAGCCATAGACTGTAAATACTGAGGAGCCAGTGAGTAGGAGCGGAGCCATGACTTGTGCATGCTGCTGTCACATGCTTACTCCAGTAAAAATAAAAAAATAAAACGTGCGAGTGCCTCTCTGTCTCAGTGCCAAAGTCAGTAATAGCGGGTCGTTCGAAGGAATAAGACACACACGTGAAAATGAGCCAGAGGAAAAGGAACAGCATTTGGGTGCACTTTTCTCGCGAAGAAAACAGTAAGGCTAAATGCAGCATTTGTCAGGAAGTCATTTCATTTAAGTCTGGGTCAACAAATAATTTACACAGGCATTTGAAGACTCAACACCCAACACTGCAGGTCACAGGTTTGAGAGCAGAGCCAAACTCAGACAACAACCGTGACACTGATGTGTCTATTGCCTCCTCTGCCTCCACATCAAGTGCAACTTGCAGCCCCAGAAGCCTCTGACCCCACTGGGCCCACCACATCGCCTGGCCAGGCACGACCAAAAAGAAAGCAGACATCCATCAGTCAATATTTATTACCTCCTGTCTTGACCCCATTAAGACAGGAGAAGATAGATGAGTAGCTGGCAAAGATGATAGCCGCTGACTTCCAGCCTTTCTCAATAGTGGAGGACACAGGATTCAAAAAATATTCACAGGCGCTCAACCCCTCCTACATTCCTCCAAGTAGGAAGGCCTTAGCCCAGAACGTCATGGATATGTATGACAGGGAGACAGCATCTTTGAAGAGAAGGGTGTCAAAAGTACCAGCTGTCTGTTTAACCACAGACTGTTGGACTTCAAGAACGCAGACAACATTGCACAACAGCTGTTTAGTGTTGCAGCAGAGTCGGGGGTGGACAAGAAAGTAGTGTGCTGCCTAACCGATAATGCAGCAAATGTTACTAAGGCTATACAAACCATTGGATGGATGCACCTTCCATGCCTGGCCCATACTATTAACTTGGTGGTAAGAGATGCCCTGCAAGCTTCAAAGCCCATCATTGATAAGGTGAAAGAGGCAGTGGAATACTTTCACAGAAGCACCATGGGGGCACAAAAACTGAAGGAGACTTAACTACAAATGAAGATGGAGGAGCTCCGACCAAAACAGGATTGTCCTACAAGGTGGAATTCCCCCTACTACATGTTGAAAAGCTTTATTGCCAATAGAAATGCCATAATCTCCACCCTGGCTGTCACCAATGCACCTGTTCGTCACCTGTCCCAGGAGGAATGGACCACAGTGCAAGAAATTTGCACAATCTTGCAACCATTTGAGGAAGTCACTGTGGAACTCAGTGCAGAAAGATGTGTAGCTCAGTTGGACAACAGTATATTTCTTTAGCATACATGCATAGTACCTGATAGTAAATTATGAATATTTTATACCATATTAGAAATCTGTGTAATACACTAGAGTGTATATAATTGTCAGTGGATTTCTGTAGCCTGCATGCCAATTTCCTGATAAAAAATTATGGATATTTGATACCACTATAGATATCTGTTTAATACATTGTAATATTTATCATTGTTTCAGCTTTAAAATTGTAACATTAAAGTTTTTTTTTTCCACTAGCTACTTGACAGCCTTGAAGGTCATAGTGCTGGCCAGGGGACTTCAAAGAGCCACCACTGATTTTTGGCAAAACACTACAACAGCGGCCGCGCAAGTTGTGATCGACATTTTGTGTGCGAGTATGTCATTGCGATTAAACAGGATTCATGCCAACCACATACAGTACTAGCAGATACTGCTGCACTTGACCCGCGTTTTAAGAGGATGGCCTTCCCTGATGGCAGAACAGCAGATGAGACGTTTCAAAGGCTGTCAACTGCAGCAGCAAGAATTAGCAGTGACACACCCATCCAACAGCAACCAGCTGTGGAAGGACTGGAAGGAGCAGGCAGTGGTGCTGGATCAATAGTTTGGAGCTATTTCCATGAGGAAGTAAGGGTGGCAACAATAATTCACATTTTTTTCTCTAAAAATCTCTAGAATAAAATCAGTCTGATATCTCAGTCTAAAACTTCCACCAGCTGTAAATCACTGCATTTAATCTATACATACTGCACATATGCAAATCTACTATTGTCACTTCTAATTAAATGTTAAACTGCATTTCATTAATCTGTTCTCTTACACTGTGCAATGACAAAAGTTGAATCTAATTTAATCTAATCACATAAAAATGGTATCTGCCATTGTTATATCTCCCACCCCTATGAGCAGGTAGCTGGAACAGTGGAAGCCAGGAATCCCACCGCCGATGCTGTCATGGAGGTGCGAGCCTACCTGGAGGATCCCCTCAAGTGGTGGGAGAGTCGAGCCCCTGTTTACCCCAGGCTTAGCAAGCTGATGGCCAAGAAGCTTTGTGTTGTGGCGACATCAGTTCCCTCAGAGAATATTCTCGAAAACTGGACAGATAATCTCAGAGAGGAGAAGTTACCTTAAGCCCAAAAAGGTCAGAGCTCTTGTCTTCCTTAATGCAAATTTGCCCAAGAACAAGAAAGAGGCAGAAAAAGTCATAAAGTAAGGAACTGCTTTGTATTTATTTACATTGCATTTTGTGTTCATTTAAGACTTGAAGGGGGCTGATGTCCTATTTGCAAAGTTTACAGTAGTAATAGTAGTAATGTAGACATTTCCATTTTATTTATTCTAATTTTATCTCCAGTATATATTTAAAACTTGAAATATTTTTTGTTTTCTATCAAAATGTTCTTGTGTGATAACAATGTTCTTGTGTGGAAGTGTTTGTAGTAAAAGCTGTTTTGCACAGACATTCATTGCAGCCGGCTTTGTTTTTGATGTTTATTTGTGAGTAGGTATTGTATGAATAACATAAGTCAATGTAGCTTTACACATACACACACTTTGTACGTAAGCTAAATCCAAAATAGTGATGTCACTGCCTAAGCAGAAGGATGTTGTGCAACCCTATAGAATATAGTCCACACATGACAAATGAGGTAATAATATTTCAGAATAATTCAAACTCAGAAATTGGTGTGTGATATCTGAGTTTTAATTATTTGACTACAAATCTCACCTCATTATTCCTCCCAGTGATTATTTCCAGGATAAACGGAGATGCCCCCAAGCTGGCGTCTTAAAACTGACTAAATATTTAAAAAGAACCAAAGAGCCGTTCTTTTGAACGGCTCTTTGAAACGAACGGATCGCCAAGATCCGGATCCCCTCAGTGCCATAAATCCCCATCTCTAATATTGAGCCCATTAAAATGTACAGCTCTCGTTCTGAAGAAAACTTCTCAATGGAAAAAATGCTCTTGAACGAATAGATGGGTGGCTCTGAAAAGAGCCGTTGGACTTTAGAAAAGAATCGCCGAGCGGTTTACTTGCTCTTAGCGGGTTTCTCGGTCTTCTTGGGCAAGAGCACAGCCTGAATGTTAGGCAACACGCCACCCTGAGCGATAGTCACACCACCCAACAACTTATTGAGCTCCTCGTCATTACGCACGGCCAACTGAAGATGACGAGGAATGATTCTGGTCTTCTTGTTGTCACGGGCTGCATTACCTGCCAATTCAAGAATCTCAGCAGTCAGATATTCGAGCACAGCAGCCAGATAAACGGGTGCACCAGCGCCCACACGTTCAGCATAGTTGCCTTTTCTCAGCAGCCTGTGAACACGACCGACGGGAAACTGCAAACCAGCCCGTGAAGAGCGAGTTTTGGCCTTAGCACGCGCCTTACCGCCGGTTTTTCCTCTTCCAGACATGGTACTATAATACTAAAACTTCGTGCCGTAAAATGCTGTAAGAGGCTTGTGCTGCGCTTTTATAAAGGCGTTCATGGGGAGCGACGTGCTGAATCAACTCGACTGCTTCATTTGCATGTTTTCATTACGTCACTAAGTGGGGGCAAATCCAAGGCGCTGTGCTCGACCCCCGCAATACTTCAAATTCAAAAATAAACCTCCGAACAAAGGTACAACGTGCTTTTCTTTTATCATTTTCTTTTTACCTGTACACTGGGAATATACATCCAAATATTATTTATATTTTATATATCACGTCTCTTTCTTGGATTTCATTGCGCTGTCTTAGCTCTTCATTTATTATTTATTGTTGAAAGCACTGCACTGGGCAAAAAGACCGATTCTTTGAGCATGAAGGACGTATATACCAGATAACAATGTTCATGATCTTTCACTCATGGTAGAATTAGCAAGACATAGAAAGCTATTGTTTCATTTACAAAGAACAACACGAATGGGGAAATTCTTAAACAAAAAAATCACTGCAATCGCTTCTTTATACGAATTACTAAAATAGTGCCCACGTTTTTTCTCCATCCCTGCCTTTGCGAAACTGATAACATGTATCTGACACGCGTGGGCATTGTTTTTTAAACTGATAAGAATACTGGATGCTATTAGGAGAGATAAAAACTTAAAATATCCTTTTGAAAACTGAACCCTAAAGCAGAATTGTGCGCGCGAATTTTGTCCCATTCAAATGCAACGGTCGAGTCTAAAAAGAGGGAAACGACTGCTCGCTTATGGTTGGTGGCGACGTGCAGCGTTTCTAATTTGCATGACTGGCTATAAAAAGAGAAGCCGAGACAACTGCGACATTCTGATTTTGATCTGTGAAATCTACAACAATGCCCGAGCCGAAAGCTGCCCCTGCGCCCAAAAAGGGTTCGAAGAAGGCTGTTTCAAAGAGTCAGGCTAAAGGTGGGAAGAAACGCAGAAAGTCTAGGAAGGAAAGTTACTCCATTTACGTGTACAAAGTGCTGAAGCAAGTACACCCCGATACTGGTATTTCTTCAAAGGCAATGGGTATCATGAACTCGTTTGTCAACGATATATTTGAGCGCATCGCAGGTGAGGCTTCCCGTTTAGCGCACTACAACAAACGCTCCACCATTTCTTCAAGGGAGATCCAGACCGCTGTGAGGCTGCTGCTGCCGGGTGAGCTTGCTAAGCATGCCGTGTCCGAGGGCACCAAGGCAGTTACCAAATACACCAGCTCTAAATAAACTGCAGAAGTCTTACCCGAAACCAACGGTTCTTTTCAGAGCCACCCATTTTATCGATGAAAGAGCTCCACTCTCCTGCTAAACAATAATTTGTGTTGTACTTGATCTGCCTGCGGATGTTGGTTCAAATCTTTGGGCGCGATGTTGTGGGTTTTTTTTTTCCCCTGACATTTTTCCAAGGAAACTTGTGAAACCTATTGTATTGGTTACATTTCTTTTGGTTTCCAAAGCAGAGCACCAGCTGGCTTCCTTACTAGTAGCGCTGTACCGGGATTTGTTGCCCAATGTCTTTCATTCCCACTAAACGGGTCTCCGTGCTCCAGTGAATGCGCGACCCGGGAACTTAGCCACCTCTTCTTTCAGCTGCTTCTGCTTAACTGCTGTTAGAAAGGCGCTCATATCAGAACGTAAAGGTTTTTCTTGCATTCCTCAAACTAGCACAATATTTAAGTAGGCTTTAACAGGACCCGTTAGCGACTGCAACACAGCATAGACTTCCCGCTAAGAGGTGGGAACTCGTGCCAGGGATGGAATAAAGAAAAGAATTCGGAGCTTTTAGTTCTGAATTTCCCCAAAAATCGTAAATAGGACGTTAGCGTTACACCTCTCAACCAGAAGCATTGGGTGGTGGTTTCAGCTCTCCCTGGTTGTGTACTAAGATGTTAAAGTTACATAAGCGTCTTCTCCCGTTTTGGGTAAGAAAAATAACCTAACTCGTTAATACAACGCAATGAAAAACCAGATTGCAGTCGTGTACAAATGCAGAAACTTAATCCCTTTTACCTGAGATGGCTAATCATGGCAGCCTCAGAAATACAAAACTTTTGTTCTTACACCGCGTTTCTCACAAAGGCTCTCAAGGCAAAACATGAATTATAAAAATCACTAAACACAAACACAACGTGGACATAAAGAAAGCTCTCTAAAAAGAAATTGTGGGTGGCTCTGAAAAGAGCCGTTTCAAATTAACGATTTCATTGACAATTTAACCGCCGAAGCCATATAGCGTACGGCCTTGTCTTTTCAATGCGTATACCACGTCCATGGCGGTCACGGTTTTCCTCTTAGCGTGCTCAGTGTATGTGACAGCGTCCCGGATAACATTTTCTAGGAAGACCTTGAGTACACCGCGAGTCTCTTCATAGATCAAGCCAGAAATACGCTTTACACCACCTCGACGAGCCAAACGTCGGATAGCTGGCTTAGTAATACCTTGGATGTTATCTCTCAGAACTTTACGGTGACGTTTTGCGCCTCCTTTACCGAGACCTTTTCCTCCTTTGCCACGGCCAGACATGACTATTTCTTTCAGGCTGTTTTTTAAAAAAAAAGTTAGTAAACAAAAAACGACAACTTGGTGGCTTAATATGAGTAGAATGACGACCTGTTAGAGCGCAGTACAGGAAATGTCTGCGCGGGGTTTAGGAAATCGCGTCTTCAGTTCGCTTTTCAATTTCCGAGCTCCATGAAAAAAGCAGTGAATGCACCACGTGTAATCTAAAATCAACGGAAAATCCTGGAAGGCGCTACATACACTTCACACGGATTGTTTTTCAAATCTTTTTCCCTTTGTTTTTTCTTTATTGTCTTAATGAATGGTAACTCGCACCTTACAATAGTTTGGCCTTAAACCTCAGCACATAAAATAAAAAAATAATCTTCAGTAACATGAGCGTTAACTGCACTCAAATTTTATCATACAAAAATAAACCTCAGTTATTCATCCACCCATCTTACTAACCTGCTTATACCGAAATATTTCCGTGTTTATTTTCGTTCACAATACAATTAAGTCTTGTTAATAATGCTGAAATTGGAGCATTTCATATATATATATATATATATATATATATATATATATATATATATAGTGAAGGACAGCCGGGTCCCATGCTTATGTTCCGGGGGAGCCACCACGGGCAGTCCAGTACCTTCCCCGGGACGCTTGGTGGCAGCCTCCCTGGCAGATGGTGATTCCCCAACCACCTGCAGGGCTCCATGGGAGATGGAATCCTCCACAGCCTGGTTGGGGGCTCAGATGGCCGCTAGGGGGAGCTGCATGGACTCTGCAGCCTGGCTGGATGAATCTTCAGCCCTACCCGGAGGTCCAATTAGGACCAGGTGGTCAAGCACCTGGAACACTTCCAGGTGGGCTATAAAAAGGGCCAGCCACCACCACACAAAGAGCCAGAGTCGGGAGGAGGAAGACTGAGCTTTAGGAGGAGTGTTTGGTGTTGCAGGTGTGTTTTGGGACTGTGTTGGGCTGTGTGGCACAGGGAAGACTTGTCCCACACCTGAAGATAAATAAAAGTTTGTTTATTTTTATACGTGCCTCCGTGTCCATCTGTGTTGGGTCTAGCGCCTTTGTTACTATATATATATATATATATATATATATATATATATATATATAAACTACTCAAAAAATGAAAAAAAAAACACTTTAATCAGAGTATAGCATCAAGTCAATGAAACTTCTGGACCCTACAGAGGTTGGTGGCACAGGTAGTCCAACTTCTCCAGAATGGCACATCAATACGTGCCATTGCCTGAAGGTCTGCTGTGTCTCCCAGCACAGTCTCAAGGGCATGGAGGAGATTCCAGGAGACAGGCAGAGTTACTCTTTGAGAGCTGGACAGGGCCCCTCATAGACAGTCCTTAACCCATCAGCAGGACGGCTATCTGCTCCTTTGGGTAAGGAGGAACAGGATGAGCACTGGTGTGAATGTCTCTGACCAAACAATCAGAAACAGACTTCATGAGGGTGGCCTGAGGGCCCCACGTCCTCTAGTGGGCCCTGTGGTCACTGCCAGGCACCATGGAGCTCGATTGACATTTGCCATAGAATACCAGAACATGCAGGTCCACCACGTGCATCTTGTGCTTTTCACAGATGACAGCAGGTTCTCCCTGAGCACATGTGACAGATGTGAAAGGGCCATGGAGAATATCATGCTGTCTGTAACATCATTCAGCATGACCGGTTTGGTGGGGGGTCAGTGATGGTCTGGGGAGACATATCCATGGAGGGACACACAGACCTCTACAGGCTAGAAAACGGCACCTTGACTGCCATTAGGTACCGGGATGAAACTGTTGGATCCATTGGCACACCCTATGCTGGTGCAGTGGGTCTTGGGTTCCTCCTGGTGAACAACAATGCCTGGCTACATGTGGCGAGAGTATGCAGGCAGTTCCTGGAGGATGAAGGAATTGATACCATTTCAGTCCATCCGACACTGCCAGGTTGCACCTCAGACTGTCCAGGAGCTCAGTGATGCCCCAGTCATCTCATTCAGAGCATGCCCCCCTCCCCCTGGACATTATCAGGCAATTCATGTTCATTATACAAGAACATGGGGGTCATACAAGCTATTGACTATGATTTGGAGTTGTTGCAATGGACTAGCCTACCTGCCTGCCGCATCATTTTTTTCACTTTGATTTTCAGGGTGTCTTCAAATTTAGCCCTCTGTAGGTTGATAATTTTCATTTCCATTAAATGATTACCCAGTCCACATTAGTATAGATGTCCAGCATAATTTTTTCCCCTTTGACATCTGATGTGATTTGAAATTCTTCCTTTTATTTTTTTGAGCAGTTTATATATTGTGGTCCCCAGGAGGAGGAGAGGAGGGCTTGTGCCTCCTCCAGACCGCGAGGGGGCGTCCGTCCTAGTTATGTTGGGGGCCACGGGTACAAGGCTTGGAAGCCCAGCCCTGTAGGAACCCATGGTCACCGCCAGGCGGCGCCCCGATGCCGGTTTATCCCGTGTGGTCTTTGGCCGGGGATGGAGCCCGGCGGGGCGCTGGAGGACCAGAGGAGGGCGTGTGCCTCCTCCAGACCGAGAGAGGGCGTCCGTCCTGGTTATGCAGGGGGCCACGGGTACAAGGCTTGGAAGCCCAGCCCTGTAGGGACCCGTGGCCACCGCCAGGCGGCGCCCCAGTGCCTATTGATCCCGGGAGCCCGGCACTTCCGTCACACCAGGAAGTGCCGGGGGGAAGACAAAAGGGGACACACGGACGGCTTCCAGGTGCGCAGCCGGCACTTCCGCCACACAGGGGTGTGGCCAACGTTAAGTGCCGGGAAGCAGCTGGAGCCCATCTGAGTTCCCATAAAAGGGGCCGCCTCCCTCCAGTCATGGGTGGAAGTCGGGAGGCAGAAGGACGGAGCTTGAGAGAGGACAGGAGGTGGCCAGGAACAAAGGCACAGAGACTGTGGCCCTGGACTTTGGGGGATTCAGTGCCAGGGGCACTGGGGTTGTGTGAGTGCACGAGACTTTTGGATATTGTAAATAGTGTGAATAAACAGTGTGATGGGTGAAAACCTGTTGTCCGTCTGTCTGTGCCGGGGCCAGCGTTCACAATATATATATTGTGGTAGCCGGCCCAGACACAGATAGGTGGACACGTTCATGTCACTCAACACGCGTTTAATAGCTCTGTACCCGTGGCACCCAAAGGTACCAGGGCAGTCACCCCACATGGTCTGGGGAAGGCACAAGCCCTCCTCTGGTCCTCCTGGGCGTCCCGGCCTGGTCGCCACCTAAGCCATCTCCGGCAATATATATATATATATATATATATATATATATATATACAGTACAGGCCAAAAGTTTGGACACACCTCCTCATTCAATGTGTTTTCTTTATTTTCATGACCATTTACATTGGTAGATTCTCACTGAAGGCATCAAAACTATGAATGAACACATGTGGAGTTATGTACTTAACAAAAAGGTGAAATAACTGAAAACATGTTTTATATTCTAGTTTCTTCAAAATAGCCACCCTTTGCTCTGATTACTGCTTTGCACACTCTTGGCATTCTCTCGATGAACTTCAACAGGTAGTCACCTGAAATGGTTTTCACTTCACAGGTGTGCCTTATCAGGGTTATTTAGTGTAATTTCTTGCTTTATCAATGGGGTTGGGACCAGCAGTTGTGTTGTGCAGAAGTCAGGTTAGTTGGACGATCATTTATTTTTTTTATTATATATATATACATATATATATATATATATATATATATATATATATATATATATATATCCATCCATCCATCTATCCATCCATCCTCTTCCGCTTATCCGGGGCCGGGTCACAGGGGTAGCAGCTTAAGCAGAGAGGCCCAGACTTCCCTCTCCCCAGCCACTTCTTCCAGCTCTTCCAGGAGAATCCCAAGACATTCCCAGGCCAGCCGGGAGACATAGTCCCTCCAGCGTGTCCTGGGTCTTCCCCGGGGCCTCCTCCTGGTTGGACATGCCCGGAACACCTCACCAGGGAGGCGTCCAGGAGGCATCCTGATCAGATGCCCGAGCCACCTCATCTGACTCCTCTCGATGCGGAGGAGCAGCGGCTCTACTGTGAGCTCCTCCCGGATGACTGAGCTTCTCACCCTATCTTTAAGGGAAAGCCCAGACACCCTGCGGAGGAAACTCATTTCAGCCGCTTGTATTCGTGATCTCGTTCTTTCGGTCACTACCCATACCTCATGACCATAGGTGAAGGTAGGAACGTAGATCGACTGGTAAATTGAGAGCTTTGCCTTACAGTTCAGCTCCTTTTTCACAACGACAAACCGATGCTGAAGCCGCATCACTGCAGATGCCGCACCAATCTGCCTGTCAATCTCACGGTCCATTCTTCCCTCACTCGTGAACAAGACCCTGAGATACTTGAACTCCTCCACTTGGGGCAGGATCTCACCCCCAACCCTGAGTGGGCACTCCACCTTTTTCCGGCTGAGGACCATGGTCTCGGATTTGGAGGTGCTGATTCTCATCCCAGCCACTTCACACTCAGCTGCGAACCTCTCCAGAGAGAGATGAAGATCAAAGCCTGATGAAGCAAACAGGACAACATCATCTGCAAAAAGCAGTGACCCAATCCTGAGTCCACCAAACCAGACCCCTTCAACACCCTGGCTGCACCTAGAAATTCTGTCCGAAAAAGTTATGAACAGAATCGGTGACAAAAGGCAGTCCTGGCAGAGTCCAACTCTCACTGGAAACGGGCTTGACTTACTGCCGGCAATGCGGACCAGGCTCTGACACCGGTTGTACAGGGACCGAACAGCCCTTATCAGGGGGTCTGATACCCCATACTCCCGGAGCACCCCCCACAGAATTCCCTGAGGGACACGGTCGAATGCCTTTTCCAAGTCCACAAAACACATGTAGACTGGTTGGGCAAACTCCCATGCACCCTACAGGATTCTGCTAAGGGTGTAGAGCTAGTCCACTGTTACATGACCAGGACGAAAACCACACTGTTACTCCTGAATCCGAGGTTCGACTATCTGACGGACCCTCCTCTCCAGAACCCCCGAATAGACTTTTCCAGGGAGGCTGAGGAGTGTGATCCCTCTGTAGTTGGAACACACCCTCCGGTCCCCCTTTATAAAGAGGGGGACCACCACCCCGGTCTGCCAATCCAGAGGCACTGTCCCCGAAGTCCATGCGATGTTGCAGAGACGTGTCAACCAAGACAGTCCTACAACATCCAGAGCTTGAAGGAACTCTGTGCGTATCTCATCCACCCCCGGGGCCCTGCCACCAAGGAGTTTTTTGACCACCTCGGTGACTTCAGGCCCAGAGATGGGAGAGCCGACCTCATAGTCTCCAGGCTCTGTTTCCTCATTGGAAGGCATGTTAGTGGGATTGTGGAGGTCTTCGAAGTATTCCCCCCAACGACCCACAACGTCCCAAGTCGAGGTCAGCAGCGCACCATCCCCACCATATACGGTGTTGACACTGCACTGCTTCCCCCTCCTGAGACGCCGGACGGAGGACCAGAATCTCCTCGAAGCCATCCGAAAGTCATTGTCCATGGCCTCTCCAAACTCCTCCCATGCCCGAGTTTTTGCCTCAGCAAAAGCCGCATTCCGCTTGGCCTGCCGGTACCTATCAGCTGCCTCCAGAGACACACAGGACAAAAAGGTCCTATAGGACTCCTTCTTCAGCTTGACGGGATCCCTCACCGCTGGTGTCCACCAACGGGTTTGGAGATTGCTGCCATGACAGGCACTGACCACCTTGCGGCCACAGCTCCGGTCAGCCGCCTCAACCTCCCTGGGACGTGGTCGAAGTTCTGCTGGAGGTGGGAGTTGAAGCTACTTCTGTCAGGGGACTCTACCAGCCGTTCCCAGCAGACCCTCACAACACATTTGGGCCTACCAGGTCTGACTGGCATCTTTCCCCACCATCGAAGCCAACTCACCACCAGGTGGTGATCAGTTGACAGCTCCGCCCCTCTCTTCACCTGAGTGTCCAAGACATATGGCCACAAGTCCAACGACACGACCACAAAGTCAATCATCGAACTGAGGCCTAGGGTGTCCTGGTGCCAAGTGCACATATGAACACCCTTCTGCTTGAACATGGTGTTCGTTATGGACAATCCATGACGAGCACAGAAGTCCAATAACAAAACACCACTCGGGTTCAGATCGGGGGGGCCATTCCTCCCAATCACGCCCTTCCAGGTCTCACTGTCATTGCCCACGTGAGCATTGAAGTCTCCCAGCAAAACGAGGGAATCCCCAGAAGGTATGCCCTCTAGCACCCCCTCCAGAGACTCCAAAAAGGGTGGATACTCCAAACTGCTGTTCGGCGCATACACACAAACGACAGTCAGGACCCTTCCCCCCACTCGAAGGCGGAGGGAGGCCACCCTCTCGTCTTCCGGGGTAAACCCCAATGCACAGGCTCCAAGTCAGGGGGCAATAAGTATGCCCACACCGCCGGCCTCTCACCGGGGGCAACTCCAGAGTAGTAGAGAGTCCAGTCCCTCTCAAGGAGATTGGTTCCAGAGTCCAAGCTGTGCTTCAAGGTGAGTCTGACTATATCTAGCCGGAACCTCTAGACCTCGTGCACTAGCTCAGGTTCCATCCCCTTCAGAAAGGTGACAATCCACGTCCCAAGAGCCAGTTTTTGTAGTTGAGGATCAGACCGCCAAGGTCCCCGCCTTCGGCCACCAGCCAACTCACACTGCACCCAACCTCCTTGGCTCCTCCCATAGGTGGTGAGCCCATGGGAAGGAGGACCCACGTTACCTTTTCGGGCTATGCCCGGCCGAGCCCCATGGGTGCAGGCCAAGCCACCAGACACTCGCCATTGAGCCCCACTTCCAGGCCTGGCTCCAGAGGGGGACCCCGGTGACCCGCGTCAAGGCAAGGGAAAACGTCGTCCAAGATTTTTGTTCTTCATGGGAGGTTTGTTGAACCACTCTTGGTCTCATCCCTCACCTAGGACCAGTTGCCTTGGGTGGCCCTACCAGGGACATAAAGCCCCGGACAACATAGCTCCTAGGATCATTGGGACACGCAAACCCCTCCACCACGATAAGGTGACGGTTCAAGGAGGGGCATATATATATATATATATATATATATATATATATATATATATATATATCTTGTGGCGGACAGCTGGAGCCTTTACTTAGCTGAAATGCTCTGAGTACAATATGGAAAGACCAGGGGAGAGAGTATTTGCAAGACTTTTTCTCCACCGGACTGAAATATTGCAGCCCCCTTGGCTTGTGGCCTTGGCCTTGGGTTGTGAGCAAGTTCAACGCTGCTCGGGCCCAAGACCACTGTCAGGGGGCACCTGGATTTCTAAAGTGCCTTATTTGCAGCACTTCTGCCACACCCAGAAGTGCGGCTGGAAGAAGCCATTCATCACTACTCAATGGCCAAAGTCGGGGGTAAGAAGACAAAGTCTCAGGGGGAGTGGAGGTGTAAGGTCTGGCAGCAAAGGGACTGTGTTGTGTTCAGTGTCTTTTGTGCTGTGGAAGGCGACTCTCTGTAAATAAACTGTGTGTTGCGTGGCAATTGGTGTCCTGCCTGTTTGTATTGGGGTTAAGGAGGCTGTATGCACACTGGGCTTTACTATATATATATATATATACACTGTGTAAGCCAGCCCGACCACAGACAGACAGACACCATTTTAAATGCACCACACACGATTCATTTACACTATGAACAAAGTTCACCACAGTCCCACACAGCACACAGTGCTCCAGCACCAATCACCTTCTCTCTCTCGACATCACAATGGTCCTCTTCGGGCTGCCTTCTCTCCACACCATGAAGCCTTGCCTTCCTGGTGTGGCAGAAGTGCCGACTGAGCAACCGGAAGCACTCCAGGTGATCCTGGGCTACCTTCTGCCAGCACTTCCTGGTGTGGCAGAAGTGCTAGCTTCCAGGGCTTCAGGAACCAGAACCCACCCGCTGGAGGTGGCCATGGGCCCCTATAGGATATATATATATATATATATATATATATATATAATCTGTTGAAAAAGCTGTGAAAAGCACAGGGTCCTAGAAACTATTGAAATCGTCATAAAAAAAGGAAATGTCGAGATGTCAGGTAATTGAAAGTTTCTTTAGAGGTTTCGTTTTGCTGATGTTCTCGCCTCGCTTGTGTTTTAGCGGCGGGAGGAAAAGTAAAAGGGATACTGTTTGCCGATGTACTTGCCTCGCTTCTGCATTAGTTGTTTAACTGAGTGACTCTTTTTTCTGAGGTTTTGCTTTGCTTTGCTGATGCGCTGGCCTCGCTTGCATATCCTCTGAGGTGAATCCCTTACCCCAACTCCACCTCTCACTTCCAGGTTGGACAGGCACACACACTTTCACACGTAGTTGTTTATGTATAAGATATATATTGTAAAATGCATTATATATGCACCGGGCCCGGCCCAGACTCACACCCGGAGGCATGTATAAAACAAAAGAACTTTTTATTTTCTTCACCTGTGGCGCACATCTTCCCTGTGCCCACCACTGGCACAACACAGTCCCCAGTACACAAATAAAGCACTTAAAACACACTCTTCTCTGGCACCACCACTCCTCCGCCAAGCTTCGTCCTCCTCCTCCCAACTCTGGCCATTGAGTGGTGGTTGATTGCCAAGTTCCGGCTGCACTTAGGGTGTGGCGAATACACTGTCCATATGGGTTCAGGAGTCCCAGCTGCAGCACCCCTGGCAGTACCCGGGGTTGGCATCTAGTGTCCAGTGGGAGGTATTGCACGGTCCAGGGCTGCTTACTCCGAATATACAGTGAAGGGGTGTCCCGGCCGGGCATGGACCCCGGCTGTCAGCCAAAATATATATACCTGTATAGACAAAGATATATATAAATATATAGGATGGTCCATATCTAATTATGCAATTTTCATTATGCTATAACTTGTTAAGTTTATTACATAGAAAATCACCCAAAAAATCCCGGACCAGTGAGAAGTTTGCAAATTGACGACATGAAGAATCGTCTTCGCTCCGGACTGGAATCATCCCCATATAAATCATAATTAGATCTGGACCACCCTGTATATATCTTCATTATAACAAAACAATCTTGGGACAAGACGTGACCTATTGAGAGATTTTTTGGAGTGATGTCCCGTGACACGGAGACTTTTTACACGAGATTGTTTCAAGTCACGCCATACTTACGACCTATTGGAAGCAAGTCCTGTGAGATGGCGACTTTTGCAATTAAATTCTTTCAAGTCACGTCCTACTTACAACCATTTTCAAACAAGACCACGGTCATCTAACCTCTCAGTTGTGTGAATGCTTTTGTCAGACACATTTCCTGCACTCTCAACTCTTCTAAATTTTATCAGGACAATAATTGTATACGTTCTAGACACATCAATGACTAAGCGAAGAAGAAAGAGCATGGACAAACATTCGAAAAAGTCTGGTAATTTATTATAGATAAAGAAACTACATTCATTCAAGGGCAGTTATACATTGCATTGTCACAATGTGAGTCTAAACACAGCATCAAAATTTAAAACAATCTTGAAGAAAAGTTCAAAATATTGTTTTTACTAAAGTTTTGAAGTAAAAGTGAAAACAATGTAACGATTACCATGAAAATAACAATTTCTTTAAATTGCATATCCAGTTAACCAAACCCGGGGGTAGACAAACGAGGCGGAGCCCCCACTCCTAGTATATATATATATATATATATATATATTGTGGCAGTAGGGGGCAGTAGTGCACCCTCGAACCCTCAGGTACAACTCCGGAGACCAGGTAATAGTCCAAGAATCTTTTATTTTCTTCCAGTGCACCAAGCACCTACCACACTCCTCACAAATCTCTTTATAACACGCACAATAACCTCTCCTCCTCGCCCAGACACTTTGCTCCTCTCCCACCCAGCACAGCTCAGTGTCTGGACTGAGGCACCGTCCTTTTATAGGCCCCGACCCGGAGGTGTTCCTGTCCCAGCAGTCTATTATTCCTTCCGGGTCAGGGCAATCAGTCTATTACTTCAACCCGGGAGCACGCCATACCTTCCTGTCACGTGACGTGCGACTCCCGGGTCATAAGGCACAACAGAGCCCATAAGTCCCCCCACAGCGACTCCTGGTGGCGCCCAAGGTATCCAGCAGGGCTGTGTATAAACACCACAGAGTCCATAAGGCCCTGCTGGACCTCGGGCACGCGATCCGCTGTCGGGAGAGCTCCTCCTGTCGGCCTGGGGGTGCGGACCGGCCTCGGAAGCCGGCAGTCTTCCACAGTTCCCCCCCCTTAGTGACGACTTCTGGGCGGAGCGTCCGGCCCCGAGAGGGACGTCCTCCTCCAGGAGGGCCGCGTCATCCGGGCCTTGAATGCGTTGTCCCTGTCCTCGAGCGAACCTTGGGGGGACGGTGTACTTCCTGTCTCCCCGGGGACAATAGCGCTCGTGGCCCGTCGCCGGCAATTATAGCACCGACGGAGTCCTCCTGGCTGTTCCCCTCTGCGGGACCAAAAACATCTCGGGAACTCCGTCAGCGTCGTCTCGCCCCTTCACCTGCCAGGGAAGTCATCATGGCCGCCTGGCGGCCCTCAAGCCTTCCTTCCATCCTGTTGGGAGACCCACCATTCCTTTTGGGATCTCCCGCTTAATGTGGGGCTTGCGCTCAGCCTGAGGCCCTCCATGGGAAGAGGAGAGCCTCTGTGCTGTCTGCACACCCGCTACCTTCCGCTTACTGGGAGTCGGCGTCATTTGCACCGTCCCGCACCGATGAACAGCACTATTCAGCTGCACCGGCACGAGCGGCGCATCCCCCGGCACTCCTACCACCGGCGCTACCCCGCACTTAAGACCGGTCGGGTCCTGGTGAGCCGTACTGCCCCGGAAAGCCACGCCACGCGCATGCCCCGGGCTGTTTGCTCCAGTCCCCGACCATTCGGTCATCGTATTACCAGTCTCTTGTCGGGCACACAGTGCTTTGGCACGCGCTACTCATTCTCCGCGGTGCCCGATCGCACTGTGTCCCCTTACTCTCTACGACACGGGAGGGACTCACCTGTACTCCCGCATCGATCATCTCCGGAGCTTCCCGGCGCAGCCGCTGCACGAAATCCTTCAGCGCCTTTACAGGTGCTGCTGCCGTCGCTCCTAGTTCCTCCACTCGTTCTTTTAGGTCTTCGACACCCTGCAAGAAACGGTGCAGGGGCTCGAGGTATTTCTCGAGACCCCGTAAGTCCAAACAGTTAGTTACTACGGCCGGCTGCATTTTCGCTTCCGCGTTGTGCTTACCTTCCGCCGGGAACCAATGAGCACGCCCCCCAGGCACGTGTTCCGCTGGGTCGCGCAAAGGCCCCTGGGAGTTGGAGTCCTCAGAGGGACGGCTGGCTACTACAAGCCGGCTGCGGTCTGCCTTTTCCTTTACGCGGCAGACTCGCCAGCCACAACCCGTCCCTCTTTGTCGGTGGCTTTTTGTTTCGGCGGCGCTTCGCCCGCCTTCCCCTCCCCTTCGAGGAGGCTCGGACCCGTTAGGGGCGACCGCCTCGCCGGCGGACTCGGGTTTCCTCCACCGTCCGACATCCCCGCTGGTGACCAGTCTGTTGTCGCCGACCGCTGCTGTCTCTAACCGTCTTTCACGCGACTTGCCTTCTGGGAGCCGCGGCCATTTTGCCGAGGCATGAGGCCGTCGTCCAAGACGCCGCTGCAATCCTCCCGGCGGACGTCTGCAAAACAGGATACCTCCGTAACGGAATGCAGCACCCCCGGACCGTCTAAGGAGTACGATGCGCTGGGCATTTGTCCGTGTCCGGGTCGCCGCGGCCGGGCTTGTTTGGCCCGTATCAGCGCTTTGTCTTCCTCGCTCCCGGTCAGGAGGGTCCAGGACATCGCGGCGTCCGTCATGCCCTGCAGGCGGCTGGGACTGACCTTCTTTTTCCGTTTCTTTCCCATGGCCCTGTAGAGCGGGATAGCACGCACTGTTGCCGCTTCCTTGGCAGCGGGTGGTGTTGTGCACCTCCGTGTAAAATGGGGAATCGACCGAGGTTGTCTGCCCACACGAAATTTGTTTTTATGCAGGTCCTCTGCCAACAGACGGCGGAGAATCCTGCCGACTATGCCAGTGTGGCAGTAGGGGGCAGTAGTGCACCCTCGAACCCTCAGGTACAACTCCGGAGACCAGGTAATAGTCCAAGAATCTTTTATTTTCTTCCAGTGCACCAAGCACCTACCACACTCCTCACAAATCTCTTTATAACACGCACAATAACCTCTCCTCCTCGCCCAGACACTTTGCTCCTCTCCCACCCAGCACAGCTCAGTGTCTGGACTGAGGCACCGTCCTTTATAGGCCCCGACCCGGAGGTGTTCCTGTCCCAGCAGTCTATTATTCCTTCGGGTCAGGGCAATCAGTCTATTACTTCAACCCGGGAGCACGCCATACCTTCCTGTCACGTGACCGTGACGTACTCCCGGGTCATAAGGCACAACAGAGCCCATAAGTCCCCCCACAGCGACTCCTGGTGGCGCCCAAGGTATCCAGCAGGGCTGTGTATAAACACCACAGAGTCCATAAGGCCCTGCTGGACCTCGGGCACGATCCGCTGTCGGGAGAGCTCCTCCTGTCGGCCTGGGGTGCGGACGGCCTCGGAAGCCGGCAGTCTTCCACAATATATATATATATATATATATATATATATATATATATATATATATATATATATATAAAGCATCTCTAAACAATCACCCTCTTTCTTTTCCATACACTGTACTTGGAGGGCAAGCAAGGTATACACACCCAGTTTAGAGTCACACAGTTTTTGTAAGTTTAGGATTGAAATGGCATCCTTATAACTAAAAGTGAAGTCTCTGAGCAGCTACAACACACTGCTTACCCATAACTGTGCTTTGTATCTTATAATCGATGGGGTCTGAAGCTTTAGGCCAACAAAAAAAACTTTTCTAAAAAGAGCAGAAATTGTACTCTTTATTCTCCTTATGAAAATGGATTGCTGTTATTCATGTATCTCTCCATCTTCCTATCCTTCTTATTCTGGACCGGGTCATGGGGGTCTGCTGGAGCCAATCCCAGCTAACACAGAAAACAAACCACAGGCAGGACACCAGCCCACCCACACACAACAAGCACAATTTAGTATCACCAATGCACCTAACATGCATATCTTTGAACTGTGGGAGAAAACTGGAATACCCTGAGGAAATCCACACAGACACAGGGAGAACATACAAACTCCACACAGGGTGGACCCGGGAACCGAACCCAGGTCTCTTAACAGAAAGGCAGCAGCGCTACCCACTGCTCCACCGTGCCGTCCAGTTTCAATTCAGAGTATTTTAATTGAATAAGGCAACAAAATAACTTTTTTATTGTACAGTAGTTTATTTGGCTGATGGCTTTTACTGCTGTCTATGAAACATCTGACTATAAGCTTAGTTCCTCCTTTACCTATTGCTTTTTATTATTTAGGTACCTTGCGGTCTGGCAATTGTAGCTAACCAACATATATTTACTCAGCTATAATCCTTGTGAGTCACTTTGATAAATCATCAGCTGTATGAACACATGAATTGCTAGAGATGATATGGAAACGTGAAGCCAGAAGTGATGTAATCAGGACGGGACAGAAGGGAAGTAGCAGTTGTTGTATGCACGGAAGGGAAATCTTTTGTGGGTCTTTGAAAAGGTTTGTTTATTTGTCTGTTTTTCTGCTAAATAAAAGAGAGAGGTGTTAGTACTTTCTTCCAAACTCATCTTTTGTGTATTATCACGCTCCATTGAGCTGGTTGGCTGCTCCCATGTGTGACACAACAAATGTCCCCCCAAGGTTCAGACCCACTGGGTCAGGTGACCTGAACCAAGAGGTTAAAAACCCAAGAAACAGCATCAGCATTAGCTTGGAGAGAGCTCCTGCAGTAAACGACCATGAACCTATATGGGTGCAGGTCCAAAAACCACCTGTTGACATGGGGATTGGACTCTTAATGTCCGGCCATCCACTGTAAAGCAACATGGTCAGTAATCAGGGTAAACTCCCAACCCTACAGGCTGTACTGCAGTTGGGTCACTGCCCATTTAATTGCAAGGGCCTCCCGTTCTACCACCACATACCTTGTCTCTCAGTCTAACAGTTTCCAGCTCAGATACATTACGTGGTGTTCAGCATAATTTGGCTCAGCATTGCACCAAGACCTGTGTCTGAAAATAAATGGATAAGAGAAATCAGGAGTTCTTAATATAGGTGCTGAAGTAAGGATGTTCTTTAAGTCACTGAATGCTAGCTCTGTCTTTTCGTTCTACACCAAATTAAAAGGGGCCCTCTTCTTTGTTAGATCAGTTAGCAGTTGTCGTACACACAGAAGGGAAATCGTTTGTGGGTGTTCAAAAAAGTTTGTTGATTCATCTGTTTTTCTGCTAAATAAAAAAAGACGTGTTAGTACTCTGTTCCAAACCCGCTTTCTGTGTATTATTGTGGACCGTGGAACTGGTCGGTTGCTCCCTACTCGCGTGTGTGTGACAATTTTATTTATATACAGAGTAAATAAATATATAAATATATATATATATATATATATATATATATATATATATATATATATATATATATATATATATATATAGTGATAGACGGCCAGGAACCCTGCCACCCAGGATGCATGGAGGAAGGAGGAACCGGGAGAGCGGCACTTCTTTTCCCTGGGTACCTAGCCGGTCCTTGATCCCTGGGGGACAGTACTTCCTGGATACCAAGAAGTGCTGACAGACCAGGAATGATTTATGCCCAGAGTGCTTTCAGGTGCAAGGGCAGTACTTCTACCACACTAGGGAATGTTGCCGGAAGTCCATCATCAGGCACCTGGAGCACATTTGGGACAGGATAAAAGGGGCCACCTCACTCCAATAAGGGAGCCAGGGACTGTGTAAATACATGTAAATAGTAGTGGTTCTGTAAATAAACGTGTGTATGTGGTGGACACTGCATTGTCGTGTCTGTCTGTGGCCGGGCTATCTTTAACAATATATATGTATTGTGATGCTTGAGTCCCTGTCTTGAGCCCCAAAACACAAGATTAAGTCTTAGTACTTAGTACTTAGTAAACCAGCTTTATTCAGCTTGAAAACAGGAACAGCACAGTTATTTATTGTAGCGCTCACTTATGCACAGGCACAGCAATACTGTTCCCTGCATTTCTAATGTTCCTTGCATCACCCATCAACAACAGGCATTTATAGCACGACAGCGGTTGGCTCAGATTTCTTTTTACGGTGAGCCGCTGCAGCACTGGGAGCCCACAGTTACCCTGGCAAAGGATATGCAATCTTCCACAGATGCTGCGATCTCGCTTCGGGAAGCACTACTATACAGTCAAATGAAAAAGTTTGGGAACCTCTCAACCTGCATAATAATTTACTCTACACGTACTTTCGAAAAACAAAGATAACAGTGGTATGTCTTTCATTTCTTAGGAACATCTGAGTACTGGGGTGTTTTCTGAACAAAGATTTGTAGTGAAGCAGTATTTAGTTGTATGAAAATAAATCAAATGTGAAAAACTGGCTGTGCAAAAACGTGGGTCCCCTTGTCATTTTGTTGATTTGAATGCATGTAGTTGCTCAATACTGATTACTTGCAACACCACATTGGTTGGATTAGCTTGTTAAGCCTTGAACGTCATAGACCGGTGTGTCCAATCATGACAAAAGGTATTTAAGGTGGTCAATTGCAAGTTGTGCTTCCCTTTGACTCTCCTCTGAAGAGTAACATCATGGGATCCTCAAAGCAACTCTCAAAAGATCTGAAAACAACAATTGTTCAGTATCATGGTTTAGGGGAAGGCTACAAAAAGCCATCTCAGACGTTTAAACTGTCAGTTTCAACTGTAAGGAATGAAATCATGAAATGGAAGGCCACAGGCACAGTTGCTGTTAAACCCAGGTCTGGCACTCCAAGAAAAATACAGGAGCAGCATATGCGCAGGATTGTGAGAATGGTTACAGACAACCCACAGATCACCTCCAAAGACCTGCAAGAACATCTTGCTGCAGATGGTGTATCTGTACATTGTTCTACAATTCAGCGCAATTTGCACAAAGAACATCTGTATAGCAGAGTGATGAGAAAGAAGCCCTTTCTGCACTCACGCCACAAACAGAGTCGCTTGTTGTATCCAAATGCTCATTTAGACAAGCCAGATTCATTTTGGAACAAAGTGCTTTGGACTGATGAAACAAAAATTGAGTTATTTGGTCATAACAAAAAGAGCTTTGCATGGCAGAAGAAGAACACCCATTCCAAGAACAACACCTGCTACCTACTGTCAAATTTGGTGGAGGTTCCATCATGCTGTGGGGCTGTGTGTATAGTTCAGGGACTGAAGCCCTTGTTAAAGTCGAGGGTTGGATGAATTCAACCCAATATCAACAAATTATTCAGGATAGTGATCAAGCATCAGTCACAAAGGGATGTGGTCCTGGTCAAGACAATCTCCTGAACTCCAAACTGAATGTCAGAATGGGAAAGAAAGGAGATGTAAGCAATTTTGAGCGTGGCATGGTTGTTGGTGCCAGACGGGCCGGTCTGAGTATTTCACAATCTGCTCAGTTACTGGGATTTTCACGCACAACCATTTCTAGGATTTACAAAGAATGGTGTGAAAAGGGAAAAACATCCAGTATGCGGCAGTCCTGTGGGCGAAATGACTTGTTGATGCTAGAGGTCAGAGGAGAATGGGCCGACTGATTCAAGCTGATAGAAGAGCAACTTTGACTAAAATAACCACTCGTTACAACCGAGGTATGCAGCAAAGCATTTGTGAAGCCACAACATGCACAACCTTGAGGCGGATGGGGCTACAACAGCAGAAGACCCCACCAGGTACCACTCATCTCCACTACAAATAGGAAAAAGAGGCTACAATTTGCACGAGCTCACCAAAATTGGACAGTTGAAGACTGGAAAAATGTTGCCTGGTCTGATGAGTCTCGATTTCTGTTGAGACATTCAAATGGTAGAGTCAGAATTTGGTGTAAACAGAATGAGAACATGGATCTATCATGCCTTGTTACCACTGTGCAGGCTGGTGGTGGTGGTGTAATGGTGTGGGGATGTTTTCTTGGCACACTTTAGGCCCCTTAGTGCCAATTGGGCATCGTTTAAATGCCACGGGCTACCTGAGCATTGTTTCTGACCATGTCCATCCCTTCATGACCACCATGTACCCATCCTCTGATGGCTACTTCGAGCAGGATAATGCACCATGTCACAAAGCTCGAATCATTTCAGATTGGTTTCGTGAACATGACAATGAGTTCACTGTACTAAAATGGCCCCCACAGTCACCAGATCTCAACCCAATAGAGCATCTTTGGGATGTGGTGGAACAGGAGCTTCGTGCCCTGGATGTGCATCCCACAAATCTCCATCAACTGCAAGATGCTATCCTATCAATATGGGCCAACATTTCTAAAGAATGCTTTCAGCACCTTGTTGAATCAATGCCACGTAGAATTAAGGCAGTTCTGAAGGTGAAAGGGGGTCAAACACCGTATTAGTATGGTGCTCCTAATAATCCTTTAGGTGAGTGTATATATATATATATATATATATATATATTGTGAAGGACCGAGGAGACAGTAGCAAGGGTTGGGGTTTTCCGGCCCCGTATATTGTAAACCACAAACAAAAACTGGTCAAAATTATAAACAAACAGTTCATAATGCCGGACTCCTGGCGCGGCCATTTTATTGGGGAGGAGCCGAAGTGGAGGAATGCGGGAAGGACCGCAAGGGAGGATGGGAAGGATGACGCCAGGGCAAGATGGCGGAGGAAGGGCGGAAGTATCGCACTGCGGTCAATCCAGGCCTATGGTGCAGGAAGGTCTTTCTTTCTATGAGGAAGCAGAGGGAGAAAGTTAATACCCCACCATTCCCTGGCGGCGAGTGGTTTCCCAGGTGCTATCGAATCAATCCGCTGCCTCCTACTCGCGCGCGTGACACGATCCCCCTTAGCCCAGGACCGCCAGGTCGGGCGGACCTAACCGAGAGGTCGTGAATACGAGAGAGGGCATCGGCATTGGCCTGAAGGGTGCCCGCCGATAAGTGACAGTGAACTTATACGGCTGTAAGTCCAGGAACCACCTGGTGACCCGCTGGATTCACTCTTTGTGTAGGGACATCCACTGAAGTGCAGCGTGATCAGTCACCAGAGCGAATTCGCGACCCAGCAGGTAGTAACGGAGGTGGGTCACTGCCCACTTAATGGCCAAGGCCTCCCTCTCCACTGCCGCGCACGGTCTCCCGGTCCATCAGTTTCCGCTAAGGTACATCACAGGGTGCTCGACACCATCGACGCTTTGGCTCAGCACGGCACCCAGGCCTGTGTCCGGCGCCGGTCTGGAGAATAAACGGAGCCCAAAATCGGGCGTCCGTAACACAGGTGCCGACGTTAGGGCCTTCTTTAGGTCACTGAACGCTGTTCTGCTTTGTCGGTCCACACCACGTATAGGGGCGCCCTTTTGTCAGGTCAGTCAAGGGTGCTGCTCTTCGAGAAACGGGAACAAACCGGCGGTAGTAACCGCAAGCCCCAAGAAAGCCTGCACCTGTTTCTTGGTACTGGACGGGCCATTCTAAGATGTCTTTAACTTTGGAGCTCTGTGGCCGCACCTGTCCTTGTCCCACGAGGTAGCCTAAATATTTGGCCTCCTTTAATCCAAAAACACTTCCGGGGTTTATGCGGAGGCCGGCTTTAGCCAGTGTTCGGAGGACAGCTGCGACCTGCAGTAGATGCTCCTCCCAGGTGCCGGAATAGATGACAACGCCATCCAGGTAGGCGGCGCTATAGGACTGGTGGGGCTTCAGCACTCTATCTACCAGACGCTGGAAGGTCGCCGGGGCCCCGTGCAGCCCAAATGGGAGGACCTTGTACTGCCAGTGCCCGCTAGGGGTGCTAAAGGCCGTTTTCTCCTTTGCGGATGCCGTTAAAGGAATTTGCCAATACCCTTTTGTCATGTCAAGGGTAGTCAGATATCGAGCCGCACTCCAGCCGCCAAGGAGGTCGCCAATGCGGGCATGGGGTAGGCATCGAACTTGGAGATCTGATTCAGACGCCTAAAGTCATTACAGAACCTCCAGGAGCCGCCTGGCTTGGAGACGAGGACAATAGGGCTGGACCAGGGACTATGGCTCTCTTCAATTATGTCCATGTCCAACATACGCTTCACCTCCAGTTCGACCTCTGCGCTTTTGCCTCCGGAGTCGGTAGGGCCTCTCCCGGACGATTACCCCGGCTCCGTGACTATATCGGGCTCAATCAGCGGTCCGCCGGGTGACTCGCCACTACCTCGGGATGGCTCGGAGTGTTTGGGCTAACTCCTGCCGCTGCTTGGGGTCAGCTCTTCGCCGAGGTTAAGGGCAGTTGTGCTTGCGAAAAGGGAGAGTGACCTACGGAGCTGGGAGCTCCTCTCTATCTCTCAGGGCTTTAACAGGTTGACATGATAGATCCTCTCACTTTCGGTCGACGATTGGGCTGTTTCACCAAATAGTCGACGAGTCCTTTTCTCTCCTTAACCTCGTAAGGCCCTTGCCAGTGAGCGAGCAGCTTCGAGTGGGAGGTCGGGACGAGCACCATAACTCGGTCCCCCGGGCGGAACTCCCTGAGGACGGAGTTGCGGTTGTAACACCGGCCTGCGCTGCTTGCGCACGAGTCACGTGCTCTTTTAGGAGGGGCCTGATCTTTGTGAGTCGGTCGCGCAGTTGCGCACGCTCAAAATGTTAGAGGAGGGAAGAGCCTCGCCTCCCAGCCTTCTTTAGGATGTCGAGGATTCCCGGGGTTGTCGCCCGTATAGTAATTCAAAGGGGAGAAGCCTGTAGAGGCCTGGGGTACCTCCCGGTAGGCAAAAGCACGAGCGGGAGGAGCTGGTCCCAGTTCCTGCCGTCGCGCTGACTACCTTGCGGAGCATCTGCTTAAGCGCCTGATTAAATCGCTCACCAACCCGCCAGTTTGCGGGTGATAGACTGACGCTTTCAGGTGCTTTATCTGCAGTAATTTGGCTACCTCCTTGAACGTATCCGAAGTGAAGGGCGCACCCTGGTCCGTGAGGACCTCCTTGGGTATGCCCACGCGGAAAACAAATTAACCAGTTCCCGCGATGCTTTTAGTATTAGCGAGCGCAGGGGAACCGCCTCTGGGTACCGGGTGGCATAGTCCACCATGACTAGGATATACTTGTGGCCACGGGTTGAGGGCTCCAGGGTCCCACCAAATCGACCCCTATCCTTTCAAAGGGATGGTCCACGAGGGGAATAGGGACTAGAGGAGCACGGTCCCTCCTAGGAATCTGGCGGGTCTGGCACTCGACAGGATTGACAGAACCGCCGGACCTCCTCATTGATCCCAGGCCAGTAAAAGCGGGCTTAATCCTCTCCAGTGTTTTTCGCCCCGAGGTGGGCCTAGGAGGTGAGCATGTGCCAACTCGCATATCTCCCGCCGGAAGGTACGCTGAATTAGCAACAACTTCCGCACCTCGCCTCATGGGTAGCCACTTTCGGTACAACAGATCATTCTCAAGGACAAAGAAGGGTTCCCGCGGTGTGGATCCGTCCGCTGTTGAGCTGTTAGGCAGAACGATCGCATTCCGGCAAAGCGCAGGGAGTCATCATTCCACTGCTCCCTCTTAAAGGAGGCGGCGTGGACCGAAATTGATGGTCCAGGCGCGAGAGGGTCTTGGGGCCTGGGCCCGGAAGAGTTCCCTGGCTAGTCCCTTCTCCGCGGAATCTTCCGGTCAAGGTCCGTAGCCACGAAAGGTCCCCGAGACACCAGCCCCATAGGGCCTGCCCTTGTGCACGGCGTGGAGGCCGCGGAGGGGTGCCTTTTCCCCTCATAACAAGATCCAACGAGGCCCCGGAGCGCGAATGGCTTACCGCTGATTCTTTTAGACCAGTCTTGTCCCAGAATCACTGGGAAGGGGGTCAGGTAACACAGCGACCGCCATTTGATTGGTTCCCCTTCCAGGTGACATAGCAGTGAGCGGAACGATATGACCTAGTCCCCCATGCACACAGGTGACCAACAAATGCTGTTTTAACCACTGTTGCGGTAAGACAAACGGCGAGCAACAATGGTAATGTTGCTGCCGGAATCAAACAAAGCCACCACGGCGTGCCCATTTAGCAACACCACTCCCGTGATTCGACTGCCAAGGGATGCGGCGGGTACAATACCTCTCCGATGATGTCCAGCTGCAGTCCATAGGCTCCGGGCGATGTGATGGGGCAGTTTGGCAGCAGGTGACCGGTCTCGCCACACTTGAAACAGCGCGGCGGACCCGCCTCTCTCTGGCTCTGGCTGGCGCTTCTGCAGCGCGCCGAGGGGCTCGGGTGGCCGCCCCCCTGCGGTTCCCGCGAGCAGGCTTTTCTGACCCCCAAGTCGGAGGACCGCCAACTGACGCTCCAGGACGCCGAGGAGGCCCGACATGTTCTGATAGGCGTGTCCCCGACCTGCTGGGCGAGGGAACTGGGCATCGCATTGACCAGGCCTTCACAGGCCACCCGCCGACCACTTTCCGCCTGCCGGGCTCTCTGGCCGTAGCCAGCGCCCATCTTGCCCCAGAACTCAACGCCTGGGCGCGAAGCGGCTTTTCGGGTCAAAGACCCAGTTCCGCCATTCGCCGCCTGCTGGCCCGGCTAATGCCGTAGGGGCCAATATTTCGGGCTTGAGGAGGTCGTAATTAGCGCCTCCTCCTCAGGGAGGTCATAATAGGCCGCAGCTGGTCCTTCAGGTATGGCGCCAAGATGGACGCCCACTGACCGCTGCCACTCGCTCCGGGTGGCCGCCCTCTCAAACATGCCCAGGTAGGCATCGACGCCCTCGAAGGGCCCATCGGACCATAGGATGAGGCGGCTGCCTGGGCGGGTCTGGTCTCGCCCGTGGGCTTCCACTAACCTGGCCTCGTGGCCTCCAGCTCCCGGTGGTGGCGGCTTGCGCAGCTGCAGGCCTGGAGCTGGCGCTCATTCCTGCAGCACGTGTTGAGGTCCTGTCCCTCCGTCATTCCGGGATCTCTCTATCCTGCCGGCTACGCCACTTGTGAAGGACCGAGGAGACAGTAGCAAGGGTTGGGGTTTTCCGACCCCGTATATTGTAAACCACAAACAAAAACTGGTCAAAATTATAAACAAAACAGTTCATATCGCGCCGACTCCTGGCGCCGCGCCATTTTATTGGGGAGGAGCCGGAAGTGGAGGGAATGCGGGAAGGACCGCAAGGGAGGATGGGAAGGATGACGTCAGGGCAAGATGGCGGAGGAAGGGCGGAAGTATCGCACTGCGGTCAATCCAGGCCTATGGTGCAGGAAGGTCTTTCTTTCTATGAGGAAGCAGAGGGAGAAAGTTAATACCCCACCATTCCCTGGCGGCGAGTGGTTTCCCAGGTGCTATCGAATCAATCCGCGGCCTCCTACTCGCGCGTGCGTGACAATATATATATATATATATAGTGTGTGTGTGTGTGTTCGATACATAGGGTGAAAAAATAATAATGGTACTGATGTATCTTTTGGCTAATAAATGAAATTTGATCATTACTTTGAATACTTGGTTTTCAAATTTTAATCAAGTAAAATATAATAATATAATTCCATTTTCACTGCTAGAAATTGTTCAGAATGGATGGCTGAATTCTTCTCCTGTAATCCTCAGCCTCCTTTCATTATAGGTTTAATGACAGCGATTTTTCTTTTTGGTCTACTGACCTTTTTTGGGGGTATTGCCTGTTTGTTGTATTCTGTAGGCATTTATTTTTCTATTAGTTATTTAATGTTATTTGTTTTGTTTCAGAAACCACATACATGTGTAAATAAATAACTATTCAGCTTTATAAAGCTATTACAACAAATCCTTCTTTGAATATGTTCAGCGGTTAATCATACTGATACTCTGGTCTGTTTCATCCGCCTGACTGAGAATTAGCATTTTTCACCACAGACTCTCCAATTTGATTCCCACACTTTTTAACAATATTGTTTCCACATATTTTTCTTAAGGCAGTATAAGTACTTTTTTTATGTCTGTGACAGTCTGTCTGATGTGTGCAGAATACATTTTATAAAATTACCTGCCATACTAAGAATGTTAAACCTGCTAGGTAGTCTAAATCACAACTCAACTTTGTTCCCCTTCTCCTAATCCAACAAGCACACTGCAACTGCATTTAGTTTTGATCCTAGTCCGCAGCACTAAATGGGATTGTTAGTCTTGTTAACTTAAATACAAACTAAGACCAGATGGGATCATCCTGACCTGACAGCAGACTGGCCCTATACCTTTTGATGTTAAATTAAGTTGTAATTGTCAACATATGTATAGTCTAATTCCTAATTTACTTGGAGTAATTTTTGTAAAACATTTGGTATTAATAGCTGCTAGAGTCAATGATGACATGGGCCACAAAAAATAAACAATAAGTAAATATCAGTTTTTTTAGGAAACATACAGATGTGATACCTTTTCAGATTACAGAACAGGGAGTTTTAATAAATGGTACACATAATAATAATAATACTAATTAGAGGAATAATAATAATAATAATAATAATAATAATAATAATAATAATAATAATACAAAGCTAGTGGCAAGCAACAGAATAAATAAATAAAATTAATATTACTTGAAATAGAATTCTGATTCCTTTGTGGAAAATAATCTTAATTCCACTGCATATCTCTGTTCTGCATATGCCCCATGCTGTTCTTAATTTAAAAAAAATTATGTATGAACTAATTTATTATAAAACCTTAAAATATATTAAACATATAATACTATTACAATACATAATAACAATTTTACCTATAGGTTACAATCTGAGTTGTAGTGGTTACATTAAAAAAAAAATTGTGGTGATCTGTTGTGGAACAACCCCATTAAGAAGACAGCAGTGGTTACCAAGACCTCATTGCTAGCTTGAATGGGCCCCCATAACAATTCAAGCTTCAGGGTTCAAAAAATGTAGGTTGTCTGCTGCTCTTTGACAAAATCTGTAATTCAGCAAGAAATTGAAAATTCTATTTCAAGTAATTGAGAAGAAAACTCTGAATCTGCGATGTTAGATGAGGTTATGCTTTGGCCACTGCTAAACTTTTTGAGCTCTGGTAACAGTGTCCACATATCATGCTCATCACATTCCCACTGTCTGATAAGAATTTTAGCCCCCATGTTGGCACTATTTTTTGAACTCCCACAATACCTCAACTGGATATGCCATATTGCTTATATTTCAAGTTGGACCAACAGTGACATACATGCAGAATTCTGAGAAGATCAGTTTAGGTGTTTTACCATAATTTTAAAAAAATAAATAAACAGATCAACAAACAGTGTGACTTTATTTATATACAGTAGACATGTATTGTACACATGTGTGTCCGAGAGTTACCTTCTGTGCTCATCCAAGGTAAGCAATACCACCCCGGGATGAGAGGGAGCACTGTTACTAACGGTATCATCTCTTTCTGTTTCCACAACTCAGTGAAGACTGCCAATGAGGGTAATTGACTTTACTTCATCTGGTTGGAGGACTATAAATCTGAGGTGTTTCCAGAAGATAGCATCTCATTTGGATGTAGACTCAGATCAGAACAGAGCAGAACCACAGGACTGACCGATTGCTTAAAGCCACTGAAGCCTTGTGTTTTGTTTTGTTTTTTTTTGTGCCACCGCACAGATTTCTGTTATGTCTGGCACCATTATTAAAGCAGGTGACCCAGCTGCCACCCCAAAATTAATTTGGATCCCATGTCATTCCTCACTAAACCACAGTATATATCTAGTAGAACATTAGAACATTCTAGACGAGAGCAGGCCATTCAGCCCAATAAAGCTTGCCAGTCCTATCCACTGTGGAGATCAGCCCAACTACAGACAGACAGGCTACAGCAGTCTAAAATCACACACGTTTATTAAGTTTTCCTTCCTTACAGCAGACACACAGTGCCCAAATCCCCAACAATGCCCAATGTTCTTTTCTTTAACTTTACTTTCACTTCTCTTCTGCCACCTCCCCTCCTCTCCTCTCCTCTCCTCTCCTCTCCTCTCCTCTCCTGCAAGATCTGTCATCTACCTACCAACTCCAGCTCCTTGAGTGGAGTGAAGCAGCCCCTTTTATAGTTCAGCTGGATGTGCTCCAGGTGCTACCTGATGACCTTCCTGCAGCACTTCCTGGTGTGGCGGAAGTGCTATATGGGAACCCAGAAGCACTCCGGGTGTATCTGGTTACTGTTCTGGCAGCAATTCCTGGGTGTGGTGGAAGTGCTGAAGTCCATGGCTCTGTAACCATACAGGCGCCTCCTGGTGGTGGCCATGGGCCCCAACAGGGTTGAGCTTCTATGCTCCAATCCTGTGGCCCCAATGGAAACCAGGGCAGCTACCCTCTCGTGTCCCGGGGAAGGTATTGTCCCTCTCCCAATCCTTCCATCTTCCAATCATCCCAGCTGGGCAGGAGCCTCAGCCATCAGTCACACCACTTAATTCTCCTAATAAACATCAAATTTAGTTTTGAAAGTCCCTAAAATCTTATAGTCTACCACATTAATTGATAGCTTATTCCAAATGTCTATAGTTCTCTGTGTAAAGAAAAACTTCCTAATGTCTGTGCAAAATTTACCCTTAACAAGTTTCTATCTCTGTAACCCATGTTCTTGATGAGCTCATTTTAAAATAACAGTCTTGATCCACTGTATAAATTCCCTTCATAATTTTAAACACTTCCTCATAATTCATCCCCTATAGCCCTGGAATGCACTTAGTCGCTCTCCTCTGGACCTTTTCTAGCGCTGCTGTGTCCTTTTTGTAGCCTGGAGACCAAAACTGCACCCAGTATTCCAGATGAGGCCTCACCAGTGTCTTATAAAGGTTGAGCAGAACCTCCTGTGACTTGTACTCCACACATCAAGGCGCTATATAACCTGACATTCTGTTAGCCTTCTTAATGGCTTCTGAACACTGTTGGGAAGTTGATAACTTAGAGTCCACTATCCTAAATCCTTCTCATAAGGTGTACTCTCAATTTTCAGACTGCCCATTGTGTACTTTGTATTTAAACCTCACATTTTTACTTGCTATGTGTAATGCTTTACATTTACTGACATTAAATTTCATCTTTCACAAATCAGCTCAAGCCAGTATGCTGTCCAAGTCATGGGTTTACATATTTATTTGTTAGCCTCTTTACAAACTCGAGGGTAAATATTACCTGGTCCTGGTGATTTTTTTGATTTCAGCCTATTTAATCTGAGCTACACTCCTCCCTCTAAAATTCCCAAATCCTTCAGTACCTCATTAGTAGTCCTGTTTACTGCTGGGAGGTAATCTACTTCCTCACTTGTGAAGGCGTCAGAAAATTGGAAATTTAGAGTGTGCGCTATTTCACTCTCTGTATCTTTTAATTCCCCTTTACTATTTCTGATGCACTTCACCTCCTCCTTGACTGTTCTTTTACTACTAAAATACTGAAAGAATTTCTTAGGGTCATCTTTCGCCTCTGCTAAATTCCTCTTCATTTGTCTGTTAGCCTCCTTTCTTAATGATTGCCCTCATGTTCTCATGCACCCTACAATTCACTTTAGAGTCATTAGTCTTATATGCCTTATAAAGCTTTTTTTTCTTCCTTTGCTGCTTCTTTTTTAACTCTTTAACACACTGTGGAGTTTTTTTTTATTTCCTATTAATTCCAAATTTAGGTATGTACCTGTCCTGCTGTACATGTAAAACATTTTTAAACCTGCTCCACTGCTCCTCAACTGTCTATCATCCTTAGACTTTGCCACATCTGCTCAAAATTTGCCCAACCAAAGCTATACTTAACAGTTTTACTCTTTGCATCCACACTCTTACAAAACACTGAGAATTGTATTACATTATGGTCACTTGACTATAGTGGTCCAATCACCTCTACACCCTCAAATCTATCTTGTTTATTAAAAATACTACATACAGACAGGCTTCACCCTGTGTTGGTGCTTTAATATACTGTGTTAAAAAACAGTCACTTATTATTTCTAAAAACGTCTGCTCTTGTGCTCCACCATTTGCAAGGTTAACCTAGTTAATATCTGGATAATTAAAGTCCCCCCATGACTATAATATCTCCCTGTAAAGTTGCCCTTTTAATATTACTAAAAGGATGTGTGTTGAAATTACTGTCTGTATTGGGTGGTCTATAACACACTCCTAAAAATGCCATCTTTCCCTAATGCTTTCTAGGCGAGGCCACATGTCCTCACTAAGATGGGGCTTATCTTTCAGCTGAAGAGGACTTGCATTAAATTCTGTTTGACATAAACAGCAACCCCATCTTCTTTTCTGTTCTGTCTATCCTTCCTAATAAATGTGCAACCCTCTATGTTACACTTATCCCCATCTTTGTTATTTAGCCAGGTTTTCATTATTGCTCTAATACTGTATCATAATTATGCTCTGCTACATACAGCTCCAACTCACTTGCCTTATTTCTAATATTTCTAGCATTAAGACAAGCTATTTTTAATGTTTTACTCCTTATACATTTAAATGTTGGGTTAGAATTTACATCAGAATGCATTTTTATTGCCACACCGTTGTTTGTTACTCCATGTATAGGTCTAAATCTGGCCTGTCCTAAATTCCCTGAACCCCCTATTCCCTAGTTTAAACAATTCTCGACTAGCCTACTCATATGCTTCCCCAATACATTGGTGCCCCACTGATTCAGATGTAGCCCATCACAGCAGAACAAGTCCCATCTGTTCTTAAAGGAGTCGCAGTGCCCCATAAACCTATACCCTTCTACCCTACACCAAGATTTGAGCCATGCCCTAAGCCTTCTAATCTCCTCAGTCTTACCTGGATTGGCGTGTGGCACAGGCAGAACTTCAGAAAACACTACCTTATCAGTTCTTCTCCTTAGCCTGGCACCTGTTTGAATTTGAATCGCAGAACAGACAGACTACCCTTATGTATTTAATTTGCTCCAACATGGACAACAACAACTAGATCCACCCTTCCAGAAAGGTACCCCACCTGTACACCCAAAAGACAATACACCATGCAAGACTCCCTGTCTCTGGATCAAACCTGCGCTTCAATCCCCCTATTGATTGAGTCCTTAACTATCACTACATCTCTATTTCTAAGAATTGGTTTTGAGGTGGCCCATTGGTGCTCTTCATTCCTGCTTTTCATCTCAGAATTACCAGAGTTTCACAAGGACCTGAAAATGGTTTGACACTTCTAATTCTGGGGTTGATGCCTCAGACAGTGTGAACTCTTTACCTTATTATTTGAATGGTAAATCTGTAGTGTAAAATCTTTGTGGCCCTTCCCTAAATAATTCACCTCAGACATACCCATTGCCATACCTAGCATTTATAGGTTGAGTGAAAGCCTGTGCTGATGTATAGTTTGTGTGGTCCTGCCAGGATGAACTGGTGGCCCATCTGCATTTCACAGATTTATCTTTTAGCCTTAGAAGTCTTTTGGAATTTCAGTATGTTTGGCTTTTTACAATTACAGATTTGTCACTGATATATCTTTTTATAAGTCCATAGTATAAAAGGAGCCAATGAATGTGAAGAGGTGGGCACCACAGGGTATTGAGACCCACAAGATGAGTCATCTGCAGTCAGTCAATGGGAGGACACTGATGGCCTTATTGTGTAGCAGATGACATCAATTTGTGCATTGGCAACACCATCATCACCAAGAAAGTGAAGTGCACGTCTGTTAATAAACTTTGTTCACTTCTTATTTAATTTAAAGACCACACAGAGCAAAAACGTTGCCTTCAGACCTGGAGACATGAAGAGTTAACATGAGAAAGACCTGAAAGCAAAACACCAGGAAGTGAAAGGGGCTTACAATAGAGGACAATGGAGGGCAAGTAGCACCAGACTAAAGTGACAGACATGCATGTATGGTGAGCAGACATAAGCATTCAGGTGGATCACCATTGCGGGGACCTGGACAGTGCTAATAAGCTGACCCTGATGGTCTCTTACTTTGACTCATGATCTTCTTTACACTTCCTCATCAACTCCTAAAGTCGGGAGGACTTCTCCTCCATCCAACTCACCTGACTGCCCCCATGATGCCCACTTTCAGCATCCCAAACTTCACCAATCAAAATCAGTGACTCAGAGGAGTGCATCTAAAGCTACCCCACTATTGGTCCCGTAAGGGTTAAGAGGAGCCTGTCTGTGGAAATTGTGGTCAATGTTGTCACCCATCACATACAGCCTGAACAAATAAAATGTGTCTCCTCATGGTGGATATTAAATTTTGAGGCTGACGGTTTTTTAATCAAATTTTTAGCTAAAATTGCAACTCATTATGGTGGTCCAGCACTGTCCTCTGTCTCAGCAGTCATTACATAAGCAGCAGCAGTGAAAAAAATAGAGTCTAAAATCTACTGGTCTCTTATTCTTTTCACTCCCATGATTTCTGTTATGTTTACTGTCAGCTCCTTATTCCTACATTCTTGTCTACTTGTCATTTTGTTGTTTTTGCTCTTCTTTCTTGTCAATACCTGAGGATGTTGCCCATCTTTACATCTTCACTTTGACACACATGATTGATCTACTTGAATCAGAATTCAGGTAGAGAGAAGGTCTCCTGATCTTCATGTCCAAGGATATCTTTGGCCTTCTCACCATAGATGAAGGAGTAGGTAGCCCTAATGTCTCATTCAAAAGCTACAGACCTTGGAAAGAAAATTCTCTCCTCCATTCTAACATGACTCGGTTTTATATCTGTTTCACTTTAAGATGGTCACTCTCTACTTTCCACTATTCATTAATTCCTTCTCTACCGATCTAGACTCTCTTCCTCATCCTCTCTGCTGTCTTTGTCTTTCTTCTTGTAGCTCTTCTCCTTGCACACACTTTCAGTCCATCTTTCCACACTTAATTACTTGCCCAACTGTTCTGAAGAAGCCCACCCTCAAAAGGGATCTCACACTCTATCCTCAAGGACATCAGTAGTTTCAGTTCTCACCAATTTGTATTTTTGGACTCTGCTCCTAATTCTACAACCTCTTATTTTACAGTTTCTGTGTCTATTCCCCTTTGTTTTTATACTCCTGCATCCATCCAAGTTTTCATCCTACTTAGTCCAGTTCAGGGTAGCTGGGACACCATTGGGTTTAAAGCAGGACCGCACACTGAATGGCTTGCATGTTCCTGATGTTTTCTACACAGTTAGGACTGAGTTTTCCTCATTTTGTATTTGCTCTTGTTTCTTTTTAAATGGCTCATTTATTCAGGCTGCTGCTCCCCAAAGAGGACAATAGTGGAGGTGACATTGAAATGGAAACAATAGAATGAAAAAGAAGAAAAATGAAGAAGAGATCCTTGTGTCTTAAAGTGTTACAGAAGACCAAATCAGCACATGGTAGTGTCTGCTCAGTCAGATGTAGAAGTCAGGAATTAAATGCAAATAGGGACAATAAATCAGACGTGGAGCAGACAGGTTTAAACAATACTAATTATTGTAGATGAGCAGGCATTTTTTTGAGGTTTCCACTTACAGCTGGTCAACTTGTCCATGGTTTTCAGCAATACCAATTCTGCCCAGAATTCCCCCTTCTCCCAACCATTTTCTTAAAACTGGACAATCAACCTGTTATTACTCATGATGCTACTCTCGCTGGACTTCTGACCTTAGGTGGCTTTGAGAAAAACACAACTGAGTGTAAAGAAAAATCACAAAGGCCGTGAGGAAGACAGAGAGATAGTATGTGAAAGAGAGCTGACGAGATTACAAAAGAATAAAGAGAAGAATTTAGAGTGCATGGGTATGGGCGCTGTCTCTGAGGGTCAGTTGATCATCAAATTCAGTCTTCTCATGTGATGATATACACCTGCTGCCCAGTTCTGTTCAGCTGTGCCTGTAGTGACCTCAGGTCCTTCTTCTCACTCTCACCGATCCCATTAGCATATATCCTGTGAAGGACACAAATGCAAGTTACAAACGCCAGAGCATGGCACTTCACACACTGGAAAATCTACGTGAACACCCCTGAAGTAAACTTCCCAGCATTTCTCTCAGTGTCTCTGGTCATTTAAATCAAATGATGTGTATGTTGGACTGCCGGTCACTAAGTTCATTGACTAGCTGGGTCAAAATCCTCTGAAGTCTAGTTTTGCCATATATTTTAAAATGAAAGATATGACAATAACCTCCTTGTCCACCTGTTGTCACTTCCTGTGTCCACTTCCTGCCCCCCCTCTCTGTTCACTAATGTTTTTTCTCCATTATATTCTTTCCTACTTATTCCCAAATCTCTTCACTTTTCTCTCCAGTTCATCTCTTTATTGTTTCTTCTCATTTATCCACTCACCTCCCTGTTAACTGACATTTGCTTTCTCTTTGTTGCTTGTTCTAAATTACTCTGAACGCCTCATTGCTCAATCTGTTCTTGTGCATACTGCTTGCTTTCCTGGTTCTGTCACCACTCCTTCCTGTGTCCTTGTCTCTTTGTCTGTGGCTGGATTGTCATCTCTACAGCTAATGTCCTCCTTTTTCCCCTGTCCTTTTCTCTCTTTCCTTCTCACACTTCTCTTTTCTTTTCTCTCTTACCTTATGTCATTTCTTATTATCTAGGATGTTCTTTCAGTATATCTCCTCTGTCCATCTCCATTTACTAATTGTCCTTCTCCTTTCTTCAGTCAGGTCATGTGGTGTCATGTGGACTGTCCATCCATCAAGACGTCTGATGTAAAATGATGACCCATACACCCTCACAATGTTTACTCACCATAGTGTCTCTAATTTACAGTTTGAGTTCCTTAATCCCTCACACAGCTGAGTCACTCCTGAAACTCCCAGCTTATTATTGTCCAAAAACACATAAGTCAGCCTTGAGTGTTCAGAAGAGAATATCGAGGAGAGAGCTGAGCAACATATGGAGGTGAGACCACAATTAGACAGGCTGTAGAGATAAGGAGAGACCAGTGAGGGCATGACAAGGAACAAACAGACATAAGGGCAAACCACAGAGCACTTTTTTTTTTTTTTTACAAAGGCTGAGTCCTCATTGACTGTGTTGACTGTGACATCCACCCATAGTTAAACACTGACCACAACAGGAAAAAAATAAAAATCAAAAGATAAATGAAAAGATCATAAAAAACAAAACAGATTGAAGCATCCAAAGATTCCTGTATAGTGATATGCATATGAAGAAGAAATGTAATAAAACACCACCAGAACTGTATGGAGAAGAAGACAAGAAAATATCATGTGGTGTGAAGACTAGACACACAAGGATCTCTGTATCTGTCTTTCTTTCTTTAACTCTTTTTCAATTATTCAGTTATTTTTGTTCCTGCTGATGGCCACATAACATTAAAAGTGAGGAGCTCATCAGCTAAGCAGATTTGTGTTTTCTACTCCATAAATGCATTTCCTGTTTTAATCCATGCCTCTTTTTCATGTCTACATGTTGATTGTGTACATTTTAATTATGTGTGTGAGACATGTCAGTAAGAATTTAGCTGGACTGTCAAGAGGACAAGAGGAGTGATTACCACCTGTGTAAGGACAATGACTGATAAGAAAGGACCGTTTCATAAAGTCAGGACAGTCAAAGTCAAACATTGAAATTGTCACTTCAATCTATGGGCATTGTGATCATTCTCTCACTCATTTCATATTCATCATTCCATCCCTTATAATCTCAGTCTCAGGTCTCACCACATTGCCACATACATGCCCATGTTTCATGTGTTTCAGTTTTTTTCCTACTCATGTCATTCCACAATGAGACCCCTTTTATGTCAACAGTGTCTACAAATACACAGATAGACAGACAGACAGGCTTGGTCTTAGTAAGTAACATGATGACTACAAGCAGAGTTGTGGACATTCAAGTGTGTCACTGACCAGCATCTATAGACTAAAAAGGATAATAGAAGTCAAACCATGTATTGCCTGAATGCCTACAGATCACTTCACGCAGTATGGCCTAGTGGATCAGAATAGGACAAAGATGACAGTACAAACCCCAAAATCTATTAGCTTGAATGAACCACGTGAATAAAGTCATTGTATGAATGACTCAGCACTAAGAGTGAAAGACAGACTGGAGTAACAAGAAAGTGGAATGAATTGAAGCAAAATAATTAAAAATGAAATAAGGAGGTGGACTAAATTTACTGTTAGAAATAATACCAGAAGAGCAGAGCAGTGCTTTGTCTCCTATTCTGTTTGTGATTTACATGGACAGGATATGCTGGTACAGCTGGGGTTTGTAGTCTTAAAATTGCATCACTGCTTTTTGCAGACGACGTGGCAATGTTAGCTCCATTGGACTGTGAACTTCAAGATATACTGGGATGGCTTGTGAACAAGTGTGAAGTGACAGGGATGAGGATCAGAGCCTCCAAATCTGAGGCTATTGTCCTCAGTATGAGAAAGGGAAACTATCCTTACCGAATGGGAGGCGAGTTACTACCTAAACTTGAGTAGCTTGGGTTCTTGTTCACTGGTGAGGAGAAAAGGGATGGTGAGTTTGACGGAGGGATAGGGGTGCAAGCACAGTTATGTGGTCACTATACCAATCCATAATGGTGAAGAAGGAGCAGATTCAGGTCTGAACATACCAGTCGATCTAAGTCCTTAGCCTCAACTACGGTCATGAGCTTTGGCAATGACTGAAAAAATGAGATTGAGAGTATAAGCGGACAAAACGAGATTTCTCTGCAGGGATTATCCTTAGAGATACAGTCTTAAAAATGGTTCCATAATGGTACTGGATGGTCCTTAATGGAGTTGTGTGTTTACTCATAGGACATTTGCTTGTCAAAGATCTATTTAATTCTGGGAATGGTTCTTTGCATATGAAGTTGGTTCTTTGTGATTTGATAAACTACCTAATATTTGGAAAAAAATCTAAATATTTAATATATGGTACGCTACCTAGCAGTACACTAACAGATAAAGAAAACCTGGACTTAGCCTGTGTTATTGTATGCAGAGAGACTCTCTTAAAAAATCAATTTAAAATCATGACCCATTAGTATTTCTTAAACATATTACAGATTCACAATAAGTGATACTAACTTATTACAATTGATCTAATTTAATTAGTTGGTCTTTTTCTCTTGTTTTGTATTCAGAAGAGCCCAGCAGGATTTTTTTTTTTTTAATTTATTTATAAGACATTTAGAAATATTTCTATTTTTTCTGAAGCTTTAAATGCTTAACTCTCTTTTGTTGTTCTCCTATTGTTTTCCCCTTTTCCTGTGTAGTTTGCTTCCTTCATTTAACTCTAACAGTGACAATTACCAACAAGCAGAGCAGACAAATGGGATGATGAAAGCTGTAACTACTTCAGAGTCAGACTCAGTAATTAGTGAATAATTGATTAACCGGAAAAACAGAATGAAAATCAGGAATACATTAGGGTCAACAATAAAAAAAAAACTACATATTCTTCTTATAACCAACTGTTTAATACATTTCAATAACAATTTAGAAGATTTGTTTTGTAATTTCTACATTGACCCCAAAACAAAGAAACTGGGAAATAATGATTCACTTATTAGGCTAGGGAGTCCAATGAAAAACAGAAGTTGGTTGGCACAAAAACCTGCAGCCACAAGGGGTCCCCAGGACACACTTTGGGAACCACTTCCCCATGGCATCACTCTGAAGAATCAGCCTGGCACGTTTATTTTTAAGAGTGTAGGGTGTGAAGCACCCAGGAGAGGCTCAGAGTACAGCCATTGATCCACTGCACCAAGAGAAGCCAATTGAGGTGGTTTGGGCATCAGAAATGGATGGCTCCCAGACACCTCTATGTGAAGGTTTTAAGGGCACTACCAGCTGGGAGGAGACTCTGGGGAAGACCCAGTGCTTGCTTGGTGGATTATATCACCAGATGGCCTGTCTTAGGATCCCATTGTATGAGTGGGAAAGTATGACTAAGTTAATTAATTAAATAAATAATACCAGAAAAAGAATGATCAGATCAATAGGAAGGAGTCCAAATTACAAGTGTACACTTAAAGCCATTAGTGACATGGACTTCACACATTTGGATGATCTGATCACTTGTAGTTTTGAAAATGAGACAATCTCAGTTGCCAGCAGTATATGTGTAGAGCATTATGCCTATGAAGTTTTATTAATAAGTAGAAGATTACAATTTATCACCTCCATGCAATTCGAGGTGCAGTTTGAGGTGCAGCAGATATTCCTGACTAATAAGTGAATGTCTGAGGTGGCAAGTAATTTAAATTGTCATTTGAGGACTCTTGGTGATTGCTGTGTTCACTTGAGCTTTTTAAGATGTCATTAACAACTGGGAATCTCTTTGCACCTTTATTATGCACTATAACATTATTTCTTTTTTGCATATTACTATTAAATCTATTGATATTCACTTTGATTTTTTTAACCATTACATGCCTGTAATTTGCACACCAGGTTATTAATTATGACTATAACAATTCTATGTTCTGAGCACAGTGAATTTATTAAATCCTCTAGAATTACACTTTCATTACAGACAGTACTCTAGACCAGTAGCTGCAGGTTTTCATTCTGACCATCTTCTTAATTAGTGCGCTGTTTTTGCTGCTAATTAACTTGTCTTGCCTTAGATTTAATTGACGTGATTCAGACCCCTTAGTTGTTTCTTTTTCCTTAATGAGCAGCAAAACAATAATGAGACACAAAACGAGCTGCCACATGACCAGCTAACCTGAAAATAAATAAAGATGAAGGTCTCGGTCATGTCGGTCTGCTCAGGTCACCAAAACATCTCGACGGTGGTCTTAGAAAAAATAGAAAACCAACAGTCTGCTGTGGTAAAATGAGACCAGCAACAAGTCATGATATTCAATAACGACTTTAATTAACAGCAGGAATTGACTTAGTAGGAAACTGGTTGGAGTGAAATTGGTTGAAGTGAAATTGGTTGGAGTTTGACTTTCCCATTTAGCTGGTCATCTCTCAGCTTGTTTCACATCTCATTTCTGTTTGGCTGCCATTTAATGAAGAAACAAATCAATTCAGAGGACTGAATCCTTAAAAAAACAGGGCTATTAAAATGAAGGGAAAAGGAGTTAGGAGTTGATTAGAAATAGGGTTAGAATGAAAACCTCCAGCCATTGCGGCCCACCAGGACCAGGTTTGGACACCCCTGCTTTAGACAGTGTGGCAATTTCTAATCCCAAAAATCCATACTTATCAACAGCAATATAAACCCCTAGTACATGCTGTGGTGATAATATACATAAGTATGCAAATTCTGTAGATGGCAGTAGAGTACCAAATCAGAAATAAACGATACATACAGGAGGTGCTTTGCCAGTGAGCAGTTGCTACCAGTACTTGCACAGAGTAGTATAGAACTTAAGAAAGGTATTTACTCTTGCTGTATAATTGTAATAAAGTTTACTTAAATAACCCACAGTTAATTTTGTTCAACTAAGCAAATAACACATGGGACCAGAAGTGGTTCTGCGAAACAGTTCCAGAACTTTCATTCAAAGAAGAGTCCCAAGGTAATTGTGAGATGCTGAAGAAAGGAACAAAAGCAGAGTTTAAAAAAAACAACACCACAGAAGTACAAGTAATAGTTAAGTTAGAATCTGAAAGTCAACATGGAGAGTGGCCACCTAAACCTGAACCTATGAATTAGACCAGGAATGTGGATAGGGAATGGAATGTCCTCAAATGGTATCTCTTGGCTTAGACAGCAAACAAGAAGCATGAAAAATTGTGCTGCTGCAAACAGTTACTGGACCCCAAGCAAATTACATTTCCATACATTGATGTTTGAACAAGCAGATGACAAAGAAGAGTTGTCAAGGAATTAAATGGAAAAAATTAAACTTATGAGAAGTTATGGCTTTGACATTAGTACTCAATGACAGGGAGAACTGTCCAATAATGTTTTTGAAGATTCACAACACAAATAATATATGACATTCTAATTGAAAAAATTGAAAGAAACAATACTGAGAGAGACTGATCTAACCATGGAGGGAGGAATTAAAATACACACACTGAGGAAATTATTAGGAACATTACATTAATATTGGGGAGGTCCTCCTTTTGCTCTCAAAGCAGCCAGAGTTGTTCATGGCATGGGTTACCACTCACTCACTCATCACGAAATCTCCCAAACCATGAGGATTTGGAACTTGAAATTTTGAATGTAGGTTACCCTTGGCCCGTAGGTGCTCGCTAAGAAACAGTTGTAAAAATTTTGTGGTCCAAGCGCGTTCTGTCTGTATGTCCGTCCACTTTTCATGAGAGAATTACTTAACAGATTTAGATCTGGCCGTTTTCTATAATTTGCTTTAACTTTACGGTTGATTTTGCGACTTCTCTCATCGTGCTAAGGTAGGACCTCGGTTCACAACCATAATTCATTCCAAAACTCTGGTCGTAAACCGATTTGGTCGTGAACTGAAGCAACTTCCTGCATAGGATTGTATGTAAATACAATTAATCCGTTCCAGACCATACGAACTGTATGTAAATATATATATTTTTTTGTTTTTAAGCACAAATATAGTTAATTAAACCATAGAATGCACAGCATAATAGTAAACTAAATGTACAAACATTGAATAACACTGAGAAAACCTTGAACAACAGAGAAAACTAACACTGCAATAGTTTGTGATATAGCGCTACCAACCGCTGGCTAAAAGCACTTTTTAAATGAGTTTTAAGCACAGGGAAAAAATGAACATTTGAAAAAATCTGTAATTTAATAAAACATCAAGAAAAATAACATTGCAACAATGCATGCTACGAACAGATCGATGGAAACAGAAGTGAAAACAAAATCAAGCCCAGTGCATTCTTTAACTGCCTTCCTACCTTAATGCGTCCAGCTCTCTCTCGCGCTGCCTGTGTGTCTGCATCTCAGGCTGCCTCTGTGTGTGTGCGCGCGCATCTCTCTCGCACTGCCTGTGTGTGTGTATGTGTGCGTGCATCTCTCTCGCATTGCCTGTGTGTGTGTGTGTGTGCGTGCATCTCTCTCGCACTGCCTGTGTGTGTGTATGTGTGCGTGCATCTCTCTCGCATTGCCTGTGTGTGTGTGTGTGTGTGTCTGTGTGTCAAGCTCTCTCGCTCTCTCTCTTGCTTCCTGAACAGGAAATGCACAGGGAGAGACTGAACATGTACAAACCGAAAGGGAACACGATCAGATACAGTGCCAAGTTTGTCCCGTTTCATTACTATGTATGTACTATGCCACTGGGTACCGCTATCTGTCTATATATCTATCTATATCTATATATATATACTGCTCAAAAGAATTAAAGGAACACTTTTTAATCAGAGTATAGCATAAAGTCAATTAAACTTATGGGATATTAATCTGCTCAGTTAATTAGCAGAGGGGGTTGTTAATCAGTTTCAGCTGCTGTGGTGTTAATGAAATTAACAACAGGTGCACTAGAGGGGCAACAATGAGATGACCCCCAAAACAGGAATGGTTTAACAGGTGGAGGCCACTGACATTTTTCCCTCCTCATCTTTTCTGACTGTTTCTTCACTAGTTTTGCATTTGGCTACAGTCAGTGTCACTACTGGTTGCATGAGGTGATACCTAGACCCTACAGAGGTTGCACAGGTAGTCCAACTTCTCCAGGATGGCACATCAATACGTGTCATTGCCAGAAGGTTTGCTGTGTCTCCCTGCACAGTCTCAAGGGCATGGAGGAGATTCTAGGAGACAAGCAGTTACTCTAGGAGAGCTGGAGAGGGCCATAGAAGGTCCATAACCCATCAGCAGGACCAGTATCTGCTCCTTTGGGCAAGGAGGAACAGGATGAGCACTGCCAGAGCCCTACAAAATGACCTCCAGCAGGCCACTGGTGTGAAAATTCTCTGACCAAACAACCAGAAAGACTTCATGAGGGTGACCCAAGGGCCCCATGTCCTCTAATGGGCCCTGAGCTCACTGCCCAGCAGCATGCAGCTCGATTGGCATTCGCCATAGAATACCAGAATTGGCAGATGCACCACTGGTGCCCTGTGCTTTTTACAGATGAGAGCAGGTTCACCCTGAGCACGTGACAGAAGTGAAAGGGTCTGGAGAAGCCATGGAGAACATTATGCTGCCTGTAACATCATTCAGCATGAGCAGTTTGGTGGTGGGTTAATGATGGTCTGGGGAGGCATATCAATGGAGGGTCACACAGACCGCTACAGGCTTCACAAAGGCACCTTGGCTGCCATTAGGTATCAGGATGAAATCCTTGGACCCATTGTCAGACCCTATGCTGGTACAGTGGCTCCTGGTGCACGACAATTCCTGGCCTCATGTGGTGAGAGTATGCAGGCAGTTCCTGGAGGATGAAGGAATTGATACCATTGACTGGCCACCACACTTTCCTGACCTAACTCCAATAGGACACCTCTGGGACATTATGTTTTGGTCCATCCAATGCCACCAGGTTGCACCTCGGACTGTCCAGGAGCTCTGTGATGCCCTGGTCCAGATCTGGGAGGAGATCCCCCACAACACCATCTGTCATCTCATTAGAAGCATGCACCAATGTTGTCAGGCATGTATACAAGAACACAGGGGTCATACAAAGTGCTGCGTACAATTTTGAGTTGCTGCAATTAAATTTTGGCAAAATGGACTAGCCTGCCACATAATTTATTCACTCTGATTTTTGGGGCGTCTTTGAATTCAGGGCTCTGTAGGTTGATCATTTTCATTTCCATCAAACGATGTGGTATCCTTTCGTTCCTAACACATTACCCAGTCTATATCAGTATAGATATCCAAGAGGATTTCTTTTTCCCCATTGAGATCTGATGTGTTTTCAAAGTGTTCCTTTAATTTTTTTGAGCAGTTTATATCTATCTATATATCTCATCCGGAAAGTATCACTTTTTCAGCGCATCACCTTTTCCACATTTTGTTATGTTACAGCCTTATTCTAAATTGGATTAAATTCATTTTTTTCCTCAGAATTCTACACATAACACCCCATAATGACAGCGTGAAAAAAGTTTGAGGTTTTTGCAAATTTATTAAAAATAAAAAAACAGAGAAATCACATGTACATAAGTATTCATAGCCTTTGCTCAATACTTTGTCGATGCACCTTTGGCAGCAATTCCAGCCTCAAGTCTTTTTGACTATGATGCCACAAGCTTGGCACACCTATCCTTGGCCAGTTTCACCCATTCCTCTTGGCAGCACCTCTCAAGCTCCATCAGGTTGGATGGGAAGCGTTGGTGCACAGCCATTTTAAGATCTCTCCAGAGATGTTCAATCAGATTCAAGTCTGGGCTCTGGCTGGGCCACTCAAGGACATTCACAGAGTTGTCCTGAAGCCACTCCTTTGATATCTTGGCTGTGTGCTTAGGGTCGTTATCCTGCTGAAAGATGAACCGTCACCCCAGTCTGAGGTCAAGAGCGCTCTGGAGCAGGTTTTCATCCAGGATGTCTCTGTACATTGCTGCTGTCATCTTTGCCTTTTTCCTGACTAGTCTCCCAGTTCCTGCCCCCCACAGCATGATGCTGTCACCGCCATGCTTCACTGTAGGGATGGTATTGGCCTGGTGATGAGCGGTGCCTGGTTTCCTCCAAACGTGACGCCTGGCATTCACACCAAAGAGTTCAATCTTTGTCTCATCAGACCAGAGAATTTTGTTTCTTATGGTCTGAGCGTCCTTCATGTGCCTTTTGGCAAACTCCAGGTGAGCTGCCATGTGCCTTTTACTAAGGACTGGCTTCCGTCTGGCCACTGTACCATACAGGCCTGATTGGTGGATTGCTGCAGAGATGGTTGTCCTTCAGGAAGGTTCTCCTCTCTCCACAGAGGACCTCTGGAGCTCTGACAGAGTGACCATTGGGTTCTTGGTCACCTCCCTGACTAAGGCCCTTCTCCGCCGATCGTTCAGTTTAGATGGCCGACTCTAGGAAGAGTCCTGGTGGTTTCGAACTTCTTCCACTTACGAATGATGGAGGCCACTGTGCTCATTGGGACCTTCAATGCAGCAGAAATTTTTCTGTAACCTTCTCCAGATTTGTGCCTCGAGACAATCCTGTCTCGGAGGTCTACAGACAATTCCTTTGACTTCATGCTTGGTTTGTGCTCCAACATGAACTGTCAAGTGTGGGACCTTCTATAGACAGGTGTGTGCCTGTCCAAATCACGTCCAATCAACTGAATTTACCACAGGTGGACTCCAGTTAAGCTGCAGAAACCTCTCAAGGATGATCAGGGAAAACAGGATGCACCTGAGCTCAATTTTGATCTTTATGGCAAAGGCTGTGAATACTTATGTACATGTGATTTCTCAGTTTTTTTATTTTAATAAATTTGCAAAAACCTCAAGTAAACTTTTTCACGTTGTCATTATGGGGTGTTGTGTGTAGAATTCTGAGGAAAAAAATGAATTGAATCCATTTTGGAATAAGGCTGTGACATAACAAAATGTGGAAAAAGTGTGCGCTGTGAATACTTTTCGGATGCACTGTACATTAACTAAAGGATTAGATTTAATAAATGTTAAAATGTACATCTTGTTAATTTGAAAGGAAAGGGGATGTGGTGATAACATAAATAAGCATGCCAATCCTGTAGATGGCAGTAGAGGCCTAAAGCAAGAATAAACAATATATAAAGGAGGTGCTTTAGCTATGAGCAGATGCTGCCAGTACTTACAGTACACTGAGTAATGAAGAGCTTAAGAAAGTTATTTACTATTGCTGTATAACTGAAATATTTGCTTAAAGAATCCACAGCTTTACCTTATATAAAAGCACAAATGTCATGAGTCCAAGCAGTTAAGTCACACTGTAGATGGCTATGAACAATGGAGGATGAGATTTTGTTGAATCTTAATGCTAGTTTTACTCTAAGCACATTTGAGAAATGTGTGAGCATTGAATCAAATAAGCGTTTAGTAATGCAGGCAAAGCCAACAGCAGCAGTCTTATTGATCATTAAGTATATTTTGTGGCATCCCTGACTCCTACATAATGGCAGTTTAACAATCATTATAATTATAGCTGCTGTTTTTATTGGATTATTATTTAGGCTGTAGTTTTACTTTGTTTCCTTTTAAGCACATTTGTTTTGTATTTTAGAAGTAATAGACAAATCAACATTCTAACAGATTAGGATTTTATGTATTTGAACATATACATGTGCTTTTATTGAAACAGAAGTAATCCTACGTTTATTAAACTCCTATGTCAAAGTAAGGGTAACACACCTGTACATGGGTGGAGTGGAGAGCACCATTTATTGCTTTGCCTAGGTCAGCAAGAATACTCAAGTCACCCCAGTGATTGTGGGTTTCTAATTTTCTTGTTGGCATCTCCATCATAATAATTTCTAACCTTTCAAACAAAAGTTGGCCTGTTCAGTGCACTTGACAATAATGATGGACTCCATCTGAGCTTTCTGTCCACCTGTGGTCACTTGCTCTGTTTCACACCTTACGGTCTACACTGACTTCAGTCATAATCCTGTCACCTCTCCTCCCTTTAAGCTTCTTCCTATATCTGTGGGCGAGCGGTCATTTCCACCGTTTCTACCCACCCTTTGTCCTGTTCTTCTGTCTATCCATCTGTCAATCCTTTGTTCTCTTCTTGCAGGTCTCCTTTTCTTCTCTTGCTATTTGTTTCCTTCTCATTTGTCTCCTTGTTGTTACTTTCCTACTCTTCTTTTACCTGTGTGTCACCTCAGTCCAGCACCAGTTATCCACTACTTATTAACTACAGTCAGCTTTTTTATCCTCACTCACAATATTTTTACTTCTTATTTTGTTTTAGTGACTTTAGAGATCAGACGCAATAGAAGTGTGAGGGGGAACAATGAAAGACAGGAACAAGGACAAGATGAAATAAAGAATGGCCAGGCATTGGACTGTGGGGGAAAAAATCTAAAACAACAGAATTGACAGGGCAATGAGAGAAACCACTGTGGGTGAATGGCTCAGGGTCACATTGCTGTCTTTATAAATTTAATTGTCTGTGTCCACCTCACATCCATTTGTCCATCTGTCCACATGGAACACTGCAGTCTACCCTTATTAAATGTAGCATATTATAGATGTTGAACATTCAAGTTAAAGTCATAAGAAATAAAATTTCTTAAACACACACACATATGTTGTTCACTCACCTTAGTTTCTTTAATTTGCAGTTTTCACTTTTCATACCCTCACACAGCTGAGCTACTCCTGAATCTGTAATGTTGCATTTGCTCAGGTCCAGTTCAATCAAATGTGAGACTGGAGAAGACAGGAGTGAGGAGAGAGCTGAGCAAATTCTGGAGGTGAGACCACATTGAGAGAGGCTGTACAGAAGAAGAGAGAGAAGTGAGAACATGAGGAGGGACGGACAGACAGACAGACAATAGAAAACACAAAATAAACCAAACAAAATGTCCTGCCAGTTTTGACAAAAAACAACTCCTCACTGACTGTGCAGACTTTGACGACCATCCTCAATGAAGCACTGACCAAAGCAAAAAGGTGAGCATCTTGGGAATGAAATGAAAAGTCAGAGATAAGCAAGGAAAATAGAAAAACAAAATGGGTTGGAGGTAACAGAGTCTCCTCAATAGTGTGACACAGTTAGAGAGGAAATGTAATCAGACAACACTGGTATTGTATGGAGAGGAAGATAAGAACATCATGGAGGGATAAACATCACGTGGATTGAAGAAAACTCTTCAGCATTTATTTTTCTTCTCCACAGGGTTTCAACTAATGACCTCACAAAAACAAAAGTGAGGAGGACATTTGATGAGCAGATTTATGTTTTCTACTCCATTAAATGAACTTCTCTATTTTACTGTATTTGTGTTTAACATGTCGTTTGTTGCCTGCTGTTCAATAATATCAATAAGAATTTTAATGGACTGTTTATGGGACAACATGAGCAATGACCATCACCTGTGTGAGCACAATGAGTGACCAGAAAGAATACTTTTATAAAGTTAGAACAGTCAATGTCATGTCACGCTCTGATCTTGTCACCTCATTCCATAAGCACCATCATCCTTTCTCCCACCATACCTCATTTCATATTTGTTTTTGTCACCTCATTAGAGACTTGCCACTTCAGTCTCATCAGTTTATCATCTAAATGTCCGTGCTGTCTGTTTGACTTACTCTTTGTTCCTTCATTTGACATCAACATCTACATATTGGAAATAAGAGAGAGAGACTGGGTGCCAGAATGATTCCACTCCATTGGGCTCTTGAGCAAGGCCCTTAATCTGTAATTGCTCTGTCCTGGGTATGACATTAACTTGCATCCAGCCCAGCATGCAGGTCATCAAGGTTGCAGGGAAAATTTGGGGGTTGGTGGCAGGATTGGAAATAAGGTAGGATGAATTTACTGTTATAAATAAAACAATAAATATTCAGACAAAATGCTAAATGAAAATTGAATCAATGAAGATGGGTTAAAATTCTGAGTGTATGCAAAGGCTATTAGTGATGTTAACTTCACAAGTTTTGATGACACAATCTCATTTGACAATGATATGAGAACAAGAATGAGAGAGGGCTGCATGTGAAGGATTAGCAAAGTCACAATGTCAGTTGTCAGCCATGTCGGTTGTCATTTTTATCTGACAATATCTAACCTGCTTAGCCAGAGCAGCTAAAGTCTATCCCAGCAGTTATCATCATCATTATTATTATTATTATTACTGTTAACTCCATGATGGTGTTAGTTGAGGGATCAAATGGATTCAATTTCATGTCTCCTTTTGTTAAGATTGCTAAAGATCTGCACTGGCAATCATGAGGTTGTCGGTTCGAATCCCGTAAATGCCAATAGGGACTCTGCTCTGTTGAGCCCTTGAGCAAGGTCCTTAACCTGCAATTGATGAACGTTTTGAGTAGTGAGAAAAGTGCTATATAAATGCAAAGAATTATTAAGTGTCTGATGAGACAACTTCAGAAAAACTTGCGTACCTTTAAGACCTCTGCTTTGATCAACTCAAACCTCTAGTGGTGAGGGCTCGTAACTGCTCTCCTATTATCCCCTATTTATTTTCAGCTCTCAGTTCTTTTCCCCTTTAGTTTTCTTTTCCTTACTGGACATTCCCATCTATTCTTTTTTCTCTCACTTCTCCTTTCCTATAATGCCGTCTCTACTGAAAAGTCAGATGTTTCTTAACTTACTTTAATGAAGTTTGTAACATCTGTTAAAGTGAAATTACTGACAAGTTTATTTATGGACTTGGCTTATTCTGTTAGAGTGGGGATTCAGCACACAGTCTTGCTTATAAGACACAGAGTCACAGGTTCAGTATCATTCACAGTTGAGTGATTTTTTTTTTTTTATCTACAAGGCAAGGAAAGTTCACAGATGCCAATGTAACAGAGCTGTGGGCATAACCTTGAGTGTCTGTTGTGGTCAGCTATCTGTTTAAGTTGCCTGTCCTGAGGACTCACATCACCTCCTACACCAGCTTAGCTTACCAAGGTCAAATTCATGGATCTCTTATTACTTATCCATTCTTTAAAGACATTCAGCCGGGTGACTTGTGCACTGCTTCCCTGTGTGTGGATAACTCTATGACAGACTGTCCACTCTGCTTGTGCCAACTTTATTCTAATTCAAGAAGTCCTAACCAGGAGTGCAAAGAATCAGAATGACATTACTTGGCATATGTACCAAGTAAACTGGGAATTTGTGTTGGTAGCACAGAGCACATACACGTAAAATAAAATAAAAAAAACATGAAGATAAGATAATAGAAGAAAAGCAGAAACACATTTAAATGATCGTTATCTAATCCACAATTGTCAGTAAATTTTTACGAAAATTTTACACAACCTTCTGTTTTTCCATTACCCATCCCACATGAATAGAAAGCATGTTTTTAGAAAGCCTAGCACAGGGTGATGAGCTCAAGCGGAATGCACTACTTGCTGACATGTCACTTTTTTTCCTTAGGTTTTGCTATGTCACGATCAAAACCCCTCTTCAGGTCAGTGAGGATACAAGCCTGCTGAATTTGTTGTGGTTGCACAGCCAAGGGCCACATGATACAAGCAAGGGACATGTTATGAAAGACCTGACACTGCAGCCCAAACAGCTATAGGCATGTGTTGACTACATTGCACAGAGGTTTATTATTTGGGATGGGACTGTTGCATGACCTCATCAATTCCACAGTCACTCAGATGTATGGTGAGGGACCCTTTGAGGGTATAGTCCTTTGTATAGGAGATACAATGCCTTTTAGGTCAAAACTGGGGAAGAAATTAGACAGCAGACAAAAAAGAGCTAGTGTGCCCTCATGCTCTATCTCAGGCACTGAGGAATTCCACCACACTAACGTATGAGTTATGGTGAGAAACAACTGGGGACAACAGTTGAGTCAGAGTCATTCTGTACACCCACTCTAGTATGTTTGTTTGTCTGGCTACTACTGTATGTTGTTTGAGTGAAGAGAACAAAGAGAACCATAGAATAATAAGAGACACCAATGAGCACGGGGTACAATTAAAGGCTATAAAGCAGTGTTTCCCAAACTCGGTCCTGGGGACCTCCTGTGGCTGCAGGTTTTTGTTCCAACCAGCTTCTGTTTCTAATTGAACTCCTGGGCTAATTAAGTGAACTGATATTTCCCAATTTCTGTGTTTAGGGAGGATTATAGAAATTTGAAAACTAAGTTTGCTAAAAAATATATATCTTAAAATGTACCAAGCAGTTATATAGGAATAATGTATTTTTTTTTTCATTTTAACAAAATCCTTATTTTGATTTTCATTCTACTTTTCTAGGTGTTCTAATTGTTTAATTATTTACTAATTAGTGGGTCTGACTCTAAAGTAGTTGCAGCCTTTGAATATTCAGTGTGTTGTTTGCCAGCGTGTCTCATCTGCTCATCTGAAATTGTCATTATTAAGATACAACGAAGGGGGAAAACAGAGAAAGGGCAACATATACTGAAATCAACAAAAGAGAGTTAAGCATTTATAACAAAAGCAGAAATATTTATAAATGTCACATAAATGTGAAAATCACGCTGCTATGCTCTTCTGAATGTCGAATAAAAAGAAAAAAAATACCAGCTAATTAAATGAGCTCAGTGCTATCAGGTGTTGTCACTGATTAAGAATCTGGTTGGAACAAAAACCTGCAGCCACAGGGGGTCCCCAGGACCGAGTTTGGGAAACACTGCTATAAAGTGATGGTCAGAATTCTCAGATCTCTAGTTGGTCATTTGATTGTCTGCAGTAATTTAGAAAGATCCTGACTGAAATATGTAAGATTGAAACCAGCAAAAAGAAGGATTTGTGAGGCTGAGGTTTTAACTTGAATCATACTCTTACGAGTGGAGTCTCCTCTAAAGTGAAATACACAGGACCTCCAAAATTCAGCTAAGAAGCAGACCGGGATATTTACTGGTCAGTTCAGCAGAAGCTTTCTTTGTCCAGCTAGGCCCCAAATACTAACTGCTGGATTCAGTTGCGACAGACCCAAAAATAGGGGAGATAGCAAAACAATGACAAATATTACAAAAATAAAAGTGAATATCCCACAAGGTGAAGGGTCAGAGTAAACTTCCAGTTAGATCATGAAAAGTGCCTCAAAGAATCTTTGAATAAAACATTTACTAAAAAAAAAAAAAAAGAAAATTTAAATGCTCTAAAGAGCAATAAAGGAGTTGCCGCAAAGGCAATACACAGTAATCAAGTCCTAACACACCAATCATAATTTGAAATCCTAAAACAGAGCCAAAAAAAATATATATAAAAAATCCTGAAAATCCAAAGCAACAATAAACAAGAGAAGAACTCACTAAAACCAAACACACACAATGTACTACAGACGGACTGCAATTCCCATGAACTTTCATAGGACTTGGGGCTGTCCCTTCAGAGAGATTGACAGGTGGTCCTAATCCCTGGGAAACCGCCCACAAAACACAAGGGACATTGCAAACCCAGCATTCACACATAGAAACAAAACAATAAATACAATGAAAAAAAAATTGTATAATTATACAAATAATAGCACAAACAATCAAAATAGCCAAATTATTAAAAATGAGCAAAAAGGACATAAAAAGGCATTTATATGGAAGCTGGGGTAGTGCACCCTGGTTTAAACAAAATACACATCAACGAGTCGTCAAGGAAGTGCATTAAAATATGACTTGATAGCTTATATTTTATATCATGATTTACATTATTTTAAACATCCAACATGCTGTGAAGAGACACGAGCGCATGTTACAAACAGAAGTGTGTACTGCTTCACACACTGGAGTATCTCAGTAACACTCTCCCTAATGTCACTTTTGCAGAATTTCACTTAGTGTCGTTTAATTTAGGTGATGTGTGCATTGGCTTTTTGGTCATTAAAACACCAAACCGAATCAGTCGGCGGATTATTACAGATGAGCAGCTGACATTTTGTTTTATGGTCCGTTTTAGAAAGAAATTGACCTGTTCGGTTGAGGTGGCTGCCCATTGGGCCTTCTGTTCACCTGTGGTCACCTTCTGTGTATCACACCTTACTGCACATACTGCCTTCATTTCTAATCCACTCCTCCTTGTGACCTCCTCCTTCGTTGTATTGCTGGCTGGTTAGTTCTACTTCTTTCGCCCAAGTTTTCTCTGTCTGTCCATTTCACACTGTTTCTCCCTGTGCTCCTCATTTATTTAATGCGTTCTTTCTTTTGTATTTTGTACTCTTCTTGTCTTTGCTGTCCTATTCTGGTCATTCCTATCTATTCCCTCACTCCAGTTCTATATGTCCACTGGTCCTTATCCATAATCACTCTTGGCAGCTACTCTGCTCGCAATGACTGTGGTTCTCCTTCATGTTCTATCATAATGACTTTGATGAAAAATTTATTGAGGAAACCAGAGGCTGATAAGTGTGAGGAAGGGAAATGAAACAAAGGAGAACAACAAGGACCAGAATGAAATAAAAAATGGACAGCATGAAATTATTCGGCAAGAAAGAACACAACAGACTTGGTAAAGAGGACAATGAAAGGACAAGAGTGATTACTATGGGAAGGACAAAGTGTCACAATGCTGCCTTTTTGAATTTGTCTATTTAACTGCTTCTGATTAAGGACAGGCTTTTTATTGTAGGGGGTTAAACAGTCCAGAAGTGATAAATAAAATTTATCAAACACACACACACACACATCTTGTTCACTTACCTCAGTTTTTCTAATCTACAGTTTTCACTCCTTAGCCCCTCACACAGCTCATCTACTCCCAAGTCCTCTATGCTGTTGTCACTCAGCTGCAGGTCAGTCAGCTGTGAGTGTGGAGATGAAAGGACTGAGGAGAGAATTGAGCAACATCTGGATGTGAGACAACATGACGACAGGCTGTGGAGAAAAAAATATAGAAGTGAGAACATGAGGAATGACAGGCATATCAGTATGAATTTGACAGGACTCTTGACAGGTCAAAATTAGAAATGATTGTCACCTGTGTGAGGTCAACAGGTAACCAAAAAGACACATTTAATAAAGTCAGGACTGTCGGTGTCACATACTAAACTCAGCTCACTTTCATTGTTATCTTTCATCTCACAATTCCACTCTTCATATTTGTCATTTTCATCTCATTAAAGTCCCCATTTGGCGTCTCCTCAGTCTCAGGTCATTCTCACCACTTTATAATCTAAACTAGGTGTGCTACCTGCCTAAGATGGAGTAAACTCTAAGTATTGAACATAAACCTCAGCATATTCAGCATCAATGTTTGCAGTGCACCATCTATTGGAATGTATTTTGTAATTCATGTAGTGATAAAATGCATTGCATTTTCATTCTGACAGATAGCACATCACACATCTACATAGCAACCAGATGGGCATACAGATACAAGGACACACACATAAACACCTTTTATTAAGGTTCATGTCCATGTTGTCACTCTCTTTCAATTCTCTTTGTTCTGTCATGTTATTCAAGAGCGAGATACCCGATGTATTAATTGTGTCTATAAATACACAGACAGACAGCCTGGGGTCTCAATAATTGGCAAGATGACAACAAGCATAAATTGACACTCAAGTGTGTCACTTAACAGCACGCTGCTCTCATTTGAACTGAAAATGTAGCAGAGTGAAAGATAATTTGCCATCGAAATGGAAGAAAGCTCATTAAAATGAATGAGGAGAGACTGATACTGAATTGAGAATAAGGAGAGGAAATGTTAGAGCGAGAGAGAGCAGAGAGGACAAGATGACAGAAGATACAAACAGGAGGCACCACATAGCATAAAGACAGGGTGAAGTTGAAAATGGAAAAGAAATGAAGATGGAGTTATGTGACAAATCTTACAATAAGCATAAATTTAGGGTGGATCAAAAATGCCAGCAAAACCAAGAGACCTGACCAAGAAGGCAAACTAATTAAAGATGTAAAGGTTTTTTTGGGCCTTTTAGAGTAAGAACCAGGTAATTTAAAGACTGAGAGTGAAAGACCTATTCAAACTGGTGGATTAGATAAAACTTTTGATGGAAATATGAGCATGCCAAAAAGAAAAGTCAGATACATAAAACCTGCCATATGTATATTTATCTACATAACCTACCCTTTATAAATTACAAACACCTTGTAAATGTGCATTTGTGAACACACCTCAGTGCTAATCAACCTCATACATATGCAGTCATGATGCTGTTGAAACCTTGCCACCTGCATTCAAGAGCATCTGCCAGAGGTCTGAATGATCATATGTGGAATTATCATGCCTCTCCTCTGTGTTCTGAGGATCTAGTGTGGAAGAAATTAACTTGGAAATATACTTAAAGAAAGAAATCTTGTCCTCAAACTAGGACCTCTAAGTCAGGAACCAGTTGGCAGGGAGCTTGTCCATTGCATCTTTTATGTACTCTTCAGCAAATACTTAACAGGGAGCACCCTGCACAACAATCTTCTAAGAGACTGGCGGCAAGTGGTTAAAGAATAAGAAGTCCATATTTATAAACAACTGAATGTACATAACAGTGCTGAATTCATGCATGCACATTACCTGACATTTACTCTGATTGGTTCATTGCCTTACACGCCCATCTAATTGGTTAAAAAAATGCTTTTTTTAATATCTGGAAAAAATTTGGGATTAACTTGCTTAGAGATCTCTATATAGACGTCTTTGCATCCTATGAACAATTACATTCCAAATTCAACATTCCAGCTACACATTTCTTTCACTATCTTCAAATCACAAACTTTGCTAAACAGAACCTGCCTGATTTTCCTCATCTTGCACCCTCGTCTATGCTGGAAAAAATATTGCTCAATCTCAAGGACTCAGACACCATCTCTGCAATATATAAAATTATTTTACAGTCCCTCCCTTTCAAAGATCCAAGAGTACACTGGGAAAAAGATCTCTTAATCAATATATCAGAAAAGGAGTGAAAAGTACCAATGCAGAGAATTCACTCGAGCTCCATATGTGCAAAGCATACAATTACTCAACTCAAAATTATATATCGAGCACATCTGTCTCGTCTAACACTCCCCAAAATGTTTCCAGGGATGTTTTCACTGGATCACAGGTTTCGGTCCTGCACCAAATGAACATCATTATGGACAAAAAGTTTTAATTACCTTTCAGGCAGCCTTGGTCTCATAATCCCTCCTAACCTATTAACAGCTGTGTTTGGGGTTCTTCCAGATGGGTTTAAAGTGGAGAAAGACAAACAAATTGTGATTGCATTCAATACACTGTTGGCACACAGACTTATTCTGATAAACTGGAAGAACCCAAACTCTCCTCTTTTAAGTCAGTGGAAAACCAATGTTTTATACTATTTGAAATTGGAAAAAGTCAAATACTCAGTTAGAGGATCTGTACAAATTTTTTTTCAAAACATGGCAGGATCTAATCAGTACTATATTTTAGAATAAGCTCTTAAAACACAGAGGAAGCAATTATTTCTGCATTTCTCTTTCTTCTCCATTCATCTCTATTGGCTTATCAAACTCATCAATTTAGATATGTTTACAGGCCTTAAGTTTTACTCCGTTGGCCATGCTCGCTCTCTCTCTCAAGTGTGGGGATCGACTTGATCTTAATCCTACTTTTTGTAAAAACTGATTGATTTGTATGGAATGATTGCAATAAAATTAATAAAATTTCAAAAAAAAAAAAAAACAACAACATGAGATGTTTTTGGCAGAGAGCAAAGCTAGCATAAATACCCCAAAATAAAAGTCTTGTTTCACTATATCCTTATTCTTCTCATATCTCATATTCTACCCTTATTCTTGAAATTTCTATGTATGTGACAACTGTCCAGTGTTGTTGGGTGCAGAAAATCTGCTGATTTCTTAATCTTACTAGACCATCCTGGGTATGACATCAGCCATCTGCTAGTACATTCTTGTTTTTGTTGTTCACTTGACCTTTATCTGGTTTCCTGATATACTTGAACACATTTCTGACATTTATTAACCCTTTCATACGGTTTCTAAGACAGATGCTATATTTTAATGGGGAATGCACTTGATGCACCCTAAGTCTCATTTTTCTTCCACAAAGGCATATAGTGCCAGTATACGAGTGGGTGGCCGCTATTACCTGGCAAAGGTAATGGCAAGATTGCTGATACAATTAGCAGCAATAGTGCATAATCACTAATCATATATGAAAAACTGTGGTCTGCCAAAGCTAGTTTTCCTCAAAATAAATAAATCACAGGTTGACTCAGGCCACGGACATGTGATGTGTGTCAACCTCATCTTGGCATCACATATGACTGGAGTGTTAATAAAATATAACAGGTTTAAGTTAACAAAAGCAGCTTCATTCTCTCTAGGTGCCCTTATTGCATTGTGAGTGCCTTAAAGTGATCTGATTACATTAGGAGAACTGAACACGGTTGAAAATTACCTTTTTATGCTGTCAAAAATATGTCATATGTAATGTATGTACATCCATACAATATGAAAACAGGATGTAGTGTCTCCTCAGATAGTTAATGGCTTTAAGCACAAAAGACACGACGAAGCTTGGCTGAGATTGTCCTGACCGCTCAGCTAGTACCCTGAGAAGTTACAACAAGTAGCTCATATAAACTTACAAATACAAAAAAAGGTTCTGCAGTAAAAATTAACAGCATTGGCCCTCTTAACCGGGAAATGAAATGCAGCCTGTACATTATAAATTATCACTTTCGTGGTGTAATATATTTGCCAAATGAATACATATTATAATAAGGGTTAAGTGATATGAATAATTATAATTCATGATAATTATTAAAATTCATATCATGAGCCATTATTATAATGTATTTATAATATTACAATAATGCTTACAAGTAGTCAGTTAGCTGGTTTGGCTGCATTCCCCTTCTTCATCAAGGGTGTCATCATTTCCCAGTTTCTCCTAAATGTTCCATACACTTGGGTCAGAGTTGTCATAAATATACAAACATTCGCCTGTCAAGTTTTCTTTTATTAATGCTGAAGTTTATGTGGGAAGTTGCATATGCACATTTCAAGTCTCTTTTTGGGCACACACAAGCTCTATAAATGAGGCATCGTGTCCCCATCAAATTTAATGGAAGACAAAAGACACATTCAGAACGCAGGGTAAATGGCCTCTGCTGGCCTCACCAACACCTCTTCCAGCAGCAACCAAAGCATTTCCTGGATGGTCCAAATACTGGGCGGACCTGAACATGCTTAACTTCTGGTGAATGACCTGTTCAGAAGTGCATTTGGTATGGCTGAACTGTTAGAATGAACAGTTAGAATAAAACATTTCTTTTTAAAACATTCACTAACTTGAAATGCCAAATGTTTGCAGTGCAAGAATCTAAGCACAGGTTGCATAAACCAAACATGTGCAAGGCAGTACTAGTAAGCACATAGGTCCCACACACCAACACACAGCACTGAATATGCAGCTCTGTACAACAGGAGATCAAGCACCAGGTCCATGGCTGCTACTATGCACATCGAGGACAGGCAGATTCCTGCTCGAGCTTATCCTTGGCCTCACTAAGTAGATCAAGTGATTGCCCATGCAAGAACCCTGAGCAACTCATATTTGCATACCTGTCAGTGCTTCAGTCTTCCTGGTCTGGTCTGATCTTTAAAATATTTAATGTATATTAGAGCTATTAAATCAAACTTCATCACAAGCACTTCATTTAAAACATAATTTCTAAACTTTGAGAATCCATTACCTATTTTGCACTTTTGTCACACTTCATTGTTGCATAATATGACCATGTGAGTCACAATATTAGAGTCCCTGGTAATGTAATTATACATACTGACATTCTCAAATTTGCATAATCAAATTTGGGCTCATGGGGGTACTGGCACATATCCCAGCAGCACTGGGGGCAAGGCAGGAAACAGCCCTGGACAGTGTGCCAGTTCCATGGTCCTGAAGTTATGAAAATTCCTACACAAAGACAATTTGAAAATACTAATTAACTTGTCCTGCACATCCTTAGAAATATGTGGGTTTAGGAAACAGCACTGAGACATGAGGAAAATATGCAGACTCCACACAGACATCTGGACACATGCATCAAAACCAGAATGCGGAATCCATAAGGCAGTCACACTACCAACTACAATATTCATTCATTCATTTAATTAATTTATTTATTAGTCTTATCTAAGGTCACCTGAAAAGGCAAAACAAACAAACAAAAAAAAAAAATAGACAAATGCAATACCACTTAACTGTGCACATGTGAAATTAGTCAATGGGGCTTTAAGAGAAAAAAAGGCGGATTTAACTGAATTCCCAATTCATGATGAGACTTGACTCAAAAGTAAGGTTGTGACTACTTTAAGAGGTTAGCAGAGCATAGGGTAGGACAAGGGACAAAGGGCTGGGCAGGTAACAATACTGGTGTAAAATTGAGAAATGATCTTTTCCTCACTAAACTGAAACAAATAACTGAAGAGACAATACTCAACCTCTGCTTCTCTTCCTTTGTCCTTAGCCGGGACGATGTGGGCACGTAATAAAACACTAAAGTAAATCCTTTATTGATGGATCATAGGAAAGGGTAAGTGTTAAAGGCAATACCTGATCCTGGATTGAGTGTTTTCAATGCAACTGCATAAACCAGAATATATCAGCTATGTTCCAAATTGAACTATCCCTTAGTGATCCTCCACTTTAAAGAAAAATACATAGAGTCATTTAGCAATTTATGCATGAAGGTCTTGTGATGCAAGAAATTGCAGTGCAAGTTGTGGAAAGAGACTTCATTATCATGGCCAATTATTCAACTCAACCTCCTTTCAAAAACTGTCATATAACTGGCACTGTATATATGATTCCTGTTTACTGTATCCTCATTAATCTTCTTCTTTCGGCTGCTCCCGTTAGGGGTTGCCACAGCGGATGATCATCTTCCATTTCTTTCTGTCCTCTGCATCTTATTCTGTTACACCCATCACCTGCATGTCCTCTCTTACCACATCCATAAACCTTTGCTTAGGCCTTCCTCTTTTCTTCTTTCCTGGCAGCTCTATCCTTAGCATCCTTCTCCCAATATACCCAGCATCTCTCCTCTGCACATGTCCAAACCAACGCAATCTCGTCTTTCTGACTTTGTCTCCCAACCATCCAACTTGAGCTGACCCTCTAATGTCCTCATTTCTAATCCTATCCATCCTCGTCACACCCAATGCAACTCTTAACATCTTTAACTCTGCCACCTCCAGCTCTGTCTCCTGCTTTCTGGGCAGTGCCGCCATCTCCAACCCATAGAACATAGCTGGTCTCACTACTGCCCTGTAGACGTTCCCTTTCACTCTTGCTGATACCCGTCTGTACTGTTGATCCCAAGTATTTAAACTCATCCACATTCACCAACTCAACTCCATGCATCCTCACTATTCCACTGACCTCCCCCTCATTTACACACATGTATTCTGTCTTGATCCTACGGACCTTCATTCCCCACCTCTCTAGAGCATATCTCCACCTCTCCAGGGTCTCCTCAAACTTCACCACCTTTCTCTTCACCTTGCGCCTTATCTTCTTGTACTCTTGTCTACTTTCTCAATCTCACTGACTATCCCACTTCTATGCCATCCTCTTCCTCTGTATACTCTCCTGTATTTCTTCATTCTACCACCAGGTTTCTTTTTCCTCCTTCCTCTTTCCAGATGCCACACCAATCACTTTTCTTGCTGTCACCCTTATCACATCTGCTGTAGTTTCCCAGCTCTCTGGTAATTATTTACTACCACCCAGTGCCTGTCTCACCTTCTCCCTGAACTCAACCTTGCAGTCTTCCTTTTTCAAATTCCACCATTTGATCCTTGGCTCTGCCCTCACTCTCTTCCTCTTCTTGATCTCCAACATCATTCTACAGACCACCATCCTATGCTCCTTAACTACGCTTTCCCCTGCCACCACTTTGCACTCTTCAATCTCCTTCAGATTGACTTTTCTGCATAGGATGTAATCTACCTGTGTGCATCTTCCTCCACTCTTGTACGTAACCGTATGTTCCTCTCTCTTTTTAAAATACGCATTCACCACAGCCATGTCCATCCTTTTGGTAAAATCCACTATCCTCTAACCTTCTTCATTTCTCTCTTTGATACCATACCTACCCCATCACCTCCTCATCTCTTCTGTTCTCTTCTCCAACATGCCCATTGAAATCCGCTCCAATCACCACTTTCTATCCCTTGGGTACACTGATAATCATTTCATCCAACTCACTCCAAAAATCTTCTCTCTCACTCATTGCACACCCAATTTGCGGTGCATATGCACTAACAACATTCATCATCATACCTCCAATTTCCATCTCCATAATCATTACTCTGTCTGACACTCTTTTCACCTCCAAAACACTCATGACATACTGTTCCTTCAGAATAACCCCTGCTCCATTTTTCCTCCTATCCACAACATGATAGAACAATTTGAATCCACCTCCAATCCACCTGGCCTTACTTCCCTTCCATTTAGTCTCTTGCACGCACAATACAGTATATCAACCTTCCTTCTCTCCAACATATCTGCTAACCCTCTCCCCTTACCAGTCATACTGCCAACAACCAAAGTATCCTCATTAATACAGGCAAAAAATTCCATATCACCATCACCTCAATGTATGGTATTGACAAATGCCCTCCTGCAGTCTCACTGTCCCTTTGTTTTTGTACCATCAGTAAGAAGGTGAGGAGGCAGGTGAGCACAAGATGGGCAAAAATGATCAAAGAATATCTCAGTCATAGGTTTCATGATGTCCTTAATCACATCACTTAAGTAGTGGCTGAGCACAGGAAGCACACATAAAACTGAACTGGGACGTGTTTACATCACATCTGTTTAAACTGTGGGGATAACCCAAACCAAAAGTAAACTTGTCACATTGAGCTGAATAGGAGTTAGCAGTGACAAGGTAAAGTTCACAAATATTCACAGCTGTAAGAGTGAAGGGTCTAAGCTAAGTCAGAGGATGCCAGCGATTTGAGACAGTCCAAAGACAGTTCTGAATTGTTATTTAATGTGTAGGAGTGTGCCCTGATGGACACTGGTGTGCTTCAGAGCATTGTATCTTGGCTTGTGCTGCCAATGAGATTGGATACGAGTGAGCAGAGAAAATGAATGAATGAATGTTTTATTAGTAATCCTGTTTTTGTTAATCAATTGTGAAGATGAGAGACTTGCTGCATATTTGAAAGAATAAAACTCCATGCATATCGAATGATCCCTTCATGTTTTTATGTCTATTGCATCAGGATATTGGCAATTTAAAATTTCTCCAATGGGGAATGAGTGGGATAGTGTATGTGACACCAGAATTGACTCAAGATCAGAGAATTGATAAACAGGATCAAGAAATAATAAGGAAGAGATGAAGAGGAAGTGAGGAAAGGGGACAACACACAAAAGAAGGACAAAGGTACACGAGAATTAATGTCAATCAAGAGATGAGTGTGTGAGAGATTGAAGACAAGAGAAGAGAAGAGATAAATGGAGCAAAATCTAAGTGTGTATATGGTGACAGAACCAGCTGTGACCTTGTGCCTTGCTTAGTGGGTTTCATTTGCAACATCTGAAATTTCAGAAGGTTTAAAGAACGTCCACCTCATAGATACAACTAACATCCCTCACTGCTGACACTGGGACTTTAAGGTCGGTTTCTGCGATTTTTTTGTATTTTACTGCTTTTCTTGATATTTTCGAATCCGTAATGGATTGTCACGCATGTGCGTCTAAGGATCTCCTTGAAGGCTCATTCGAGGTAAACGGTAACCCACCAGGACAAGAGGGGGCGCTGACGCTGAACTTGCTCCCTTTTTCCCCACAGCTCCCAGAAACCTTCCAGGGAAGGAAACTAGCTCCACCCCTTACAGTCCTCCCATTATAAAATGACCCCTGTGCCTCCACTAAGTCGTCTTATCTTGATGAGACCAGTTCTGGGGAGTGAAAGCTCTGAGAATACTTTCTGTTGTTTTGTTTGCTATTACCAAGCGCTATAGTAATTTTGACTTTGTTCTTGCTTGCCTTATGTTAAGTATTACAAGACGGCACTTGTTCAAGTTTGCAAAATTTGAAGGAATTAAAAGGGACTACCTGGCTGGAGTCCCAAACCTTGTTGAGTTGTTCCACCGTTGCTTGAACCCGTGTTCGGCCACCTCACAGGATCTGTCCTTATAAGGCATGTGGCTTTAAGCTAATCGCACAGATAAGGAGGAGTGTTGGCTTTAGTGACAGATTTTCTTCTGCTCCTCAAATATGGGATCAGATTGTACTTACACAAACATAAAGCAACTGAAGTAGTTTGTGCATTGGACAGAATTTCAGGAGTAAAATTTTTACGTTGCTTGATTAATAAGGGGTTATTCATGTCAGTGTCTCATATTTGCAGTTATTTTTTCCTCAGTCTCTCACACAGCTGATCCACGCCTTGTCAATCATCTGCAGAGAAGTTATTGCAATTTTGAAAAAGAGAGCCAAGAAGAGAGCAGAACACCACATGGAAGTGAGAAGACATTAATAGAGATTGTAAAGATAAGCAGAGGTAATCAAGGACAGAAGGAATGGCAGGCAGACAGACTCCTGCAGGTAAATCATCATTATCTCCAGGTCTAAATCTCGCCTGACAGTTTCAATTACAGAGGAGAAACTTTAATTCCTTCATGAGTACCAATATGCCTCAGCAAGTCTGCTACATTCCAGTAATGAATCCCACATACATAAGCCAGTGAGACTTCAGATTTCTGCATTCCCATAATTTCTTACTGCATTTATTTAAATCACATAATCTAAAAAAAAAACCTGTAAAACACTGAGATAAAAGATGTCTCACCTGAATTTCATAGAAAACATTTACGTATTACAAAAGATTTAGTCTTTTTTCAGTTTTTCAACTTTCCAAATGTTTTTTTCATTGATTTCTTTTTTTCTTTTTCATGTGCTTAGTTCAGTTCTATGGATATGGAACTATGGTGGTCTGCAGGTCTGATGTAGAAGATGGATCAGAGGTTCTACCGCAGAGACTGAGGAACTGTCACAGGTAAAAACACAAGAGCTGAATTCATGTATGGACAAAGGGCCATTGCGTAACTTAGGGAATTTTATGAAACATTAGAGAGGGGAAGCCCTGAGATGTCATAAAAGAAGGCCAAATGGTGGAGTCTTGCAGGGTCTTCATAGCTTCATGTGTGTTAAAGTGGATACAGGCAGACACTTTCACCTGTAGAGGGCGCCATATTTTAGAGTCTCTATTCTGACTCCTTAATAAAGTGACCCTGGTGATCAGGGATGAAGAGACAGGAATTACAGTGATCCACACTTTATCTGCCCTTGTGCTGTCTGTCCTTCTTATTGCTGTTAATGGTGTTCCCAATACGAAGGTCCAAACACCTTTAAGAATTAACTATTTGACCATACAGTTAGGTATTTGATGGTGCAGTTAAGGCGTCATTCATTTTAAATTCCATTCAAAAAAGGACTTCAAAACTTTATAAATGTAGAACTGCAATGAAACAAAAATCTTGACAGATGCAGAGCTTGTGTCATAAGTTAGCGGTGTGGCTAAAATAACTGACATCCACAAGTGTCAGTAAGACAGTTTGCTTCAAATTAGAGGGATGAATCAGAGATGCCGCTAAACAAGACAATCAGCCAAATGAGGAATTAAACCACATGACAGATAAAGGAGGCCGTTCTGTCTTTGAAGGAGCACCAGCTGTTGTCAGGATTACCAGTGACTTTTCTAGCTCCGACTGTCCATTTTGAAAGACATGTCCAGGTTTTATGCCAGGGCTGCTCTCCGATATCACAGAGAGGTGCTTGTGCTATCAGTCAATGTGTCACATGGCGGCTTGATATCTTTACCATGTCCTATTGAGTGTAGAAGGTAATTTTTTGTCTTTTAAAGGTGTCATTCAATATACTGTAAATATCCTTCCAGTATCCAGCCCGCTATATCCTAACTACAGGGTCACGGGGGTCTACTGGAGCCAATCCCAGCCAACACAGGGCACAAGGCAGGAAACAAAACCCGGGCAGGGCGCCAGCCCACCGCAGATACTGTAAATAATTGTTCAAAATGTTTATTATGTTGTGTTGCTAAACTGAATGTTTTAGTTATTTAACAACTGCTTAATTACTTTCATTCACCTTGCTTGTATAATTGAAATTAAATATTGTTAATAAAGCTAATTTTTAAATATTAATCTTTGATTTATTATTTTGTTTTGTTTATGTGCTTCTGACCGTCCACCATGGCCCTGCCCTTTGTCCACTTTACCTCTAGGTTACGGTTTTGAACGCATTATGGCTAGCAACAGTGTCAACCTCTCAGAAGAACATTTTCATTCTTAATTAAACCCACTATTTTTACAGTCTTTTTTTAATAAGAATGGAGGGTTTCAGCTCAAACAAGTACAGGGCTCCGAATGAGCAGAGTCTTAATGTGCCACTGATATGTGAGGGATAGCTGACAAACGTTCATGAGACATCACCGCAGTAACATCAGTTCCTACAGGGTGGAAGGTGGGACTTATTAGAAGTGGATTTAAGAGTCAAATGAAACTCCACTGAGTTTACAGACAACAAAACTAAACTAACGAAGGTCTGATTACTCACTTGACATGTCTACAGCAGCTGAGACCCGGTGCCAGCCTCCTGATGCACTCTGGGATGAGGTGTGTGTTTGACAGGTTAAGCTCCTCAAGTTCCCCACAGCAGCTGATGACAGAGCTCAGCACAGCACAGTCCAGAGGAGATAAAGTCATGGAACTGAAGTCCATCCTTAAACCCTTCCCAATAGCATTTCTGATTAATTTCTCATTCTGAGTCTCATAGAGCCATTGACACACTCGCAGAGCTTCACTTTTATCTTGGCCCTGTAGTCCCTGCACAGCTTTCCTCTTTACCCACTCCAGTATCTGTTGTGTCGTCTTCCACTCAAACTCCCCCAGGATTCCACACAGTGCTTTAAAAAGAGAAGGCCTGGTCAGTCCGGCTAGGAACTGAATAAGAATATCAAATCGTCCATCTTCACAGGAGTCCAGCATCACAAGAAGCTCCTCAACACCCCCTGATGGATCGAGATAGAAAGAGCAGGCGGCTATGAACTCTTGCAGGGTAATATGGTAGAACGTGTATGCTGTTTGCTCCAGAGTGCTTTCTCTTTGAAGGATTTCTTTGAGAAACCCTGAGAGAAACATAGAGGATGGGACTGACTGGAGACCAAAGGTGGACATCTCAAACTTGTCATAAAACACAAGAATCCTGTTAGCCACCCCATAATAAGCCATTTTAGCCAATTTTACTAGAATCCTTCGCTGGTCCTTGGCTTCTCTCCTGTAATTGGTCAGGGTGTTGCAAAGGAACATCACAAAGAGCTCAGTGAAAGTTCTGGGGGCAGCTCCTCGCTCTTCTTTAGGTGTCATGAAGTAGCTCTTCAACACACAGCAAATAATCCAGCAGAACGAGGGGTTGAAGCACATGGTATACAGGATGGCATTCTCCTCCACATACTGAAAAACCTCAGCAGCCTGATCAGCATCACCAAAGAATTTTTTAAAGAACAACAGCCTTTGTTCAGGGAAGAATCCTAGGATTTCTACAAATCGATCCACTCTTTTCATGTTCAGGGACTCCAGGGCTGACGGCCTGGTTGTTATGAGCACTGAACAGCCCTTAAGTAATGTCTGACTGATCAGGCTGGTGATCAGAATAGGGATAGGACAGTAGTCATCTGGGTTTGAACAAAGCCGCTTCTGTGTGAAGTCCAGTTTGTGTCTATACTCATCCAGACCATCAAATATAAAGAGGAGAGATTCCGGTTTCTGAAGGATTTCACTCAATCTAAGATCATTAAGATATTTATAGTGCCTTGTGATCAGCCTGGTCAGAGCCATGTGTGGCTCTGTTTCTGTGTCTAGTAAGTTGAGCTCCCTGAATTTAAAAAGAAACACAAATGAAAACCTCTTGTACTGAGTGCCTTTGGCCCAGTCAAACATGATCTTCTGAACCATAGTGGTCTTCCCAATTCCTGCCACTCCACTAACTACTATGATGTGGGGAGGAGTCTCACTCTCTATACTCCTTCTGAAAAGCTGCTCAGTCCAGATAGGCTCACATTTCATTTTTGTCTTCTCCTCGACCAGCATGGCATGAGTCCTCCCCATCTTCTCTAGTTCATGAAGCTTTTCATGGTTGATCCTTCTGTATTGACCAATGACCATCAACTCAGTATATCGAGTCTCAAAGCCCACAGCTTTGGTTTGTGGATACCTAGGAGAAGCCTGATCCTCCAGAGTCCTTGTGGGTTCAGATACACCATCTTTGTGTGTCTCTTGGAGGCCTAAAAGTCATAATGAGGACAAGTGAAAAATCTTGGGAACAGGAAAATGGACAAGCTGATGACCAGAGATATAAGACCATCATTTTTACCTTTAATATGAGCATCAATGGGAAAAGGTTGAAAACTGGTATGAATGTCCTTGAAGAGGTCCAGACCTAAAAAGCAAGGAAATGATTACCATTGGAAATTGTAACTTATACAAGAACACAGAATGTGGGCAATTTATCAACAGTAATCTCACATTTACTCTTTGTCTAAATGTGACGGATTAGCACCAATATGTAACTGTCTCTGGCTAAAGTGTAAAGCAAGAACTGGCCAGTAGGTCAGTATTGTGCTTGTTCAGGTGACAAAGTCCCTGGAAGTCACCAAATACAGAGAAACTCACATAGTAGGCATGTTGAGTAACATTGTTATTGTAGAGAGTCCAAAGAAAGACTTGTTCGACAAGATTTAGGCAGTAAACAGCCTTACAGAAGCTCAGGTGTCCTTCAAAGTCTAAGATCATAATTTTCACAGCCAGCAGTGTGACATCAAGATGTTCAGCCAGTCCCCAGAAGAGGTCTCATGGTCATCTGACTCAACATAAAAATGAAGAGGTGGAGCCTGTCTAGGGGCAGACAGAAGATCATGGAAGTAACATTGAAATGGATGACAGTGGAAAAAGCAGTAACTCAACATTGAAATGTCAGAACAAAATGTCTCCTTTGGACTTGAGGCTGAAAGTTTGCAAAGAAAGAAAAAGCAAAAAATGTTAAAAAGGAAACAAAGACACATATCTGCTGGTTATGGAAGTGAACCAAAAAAGGACAATGAAGCCTGCAAGTCTCAGGCTGATAAAAAAAAAGAACAACACAGTCTGTAGGCAGCATGGAGACACTGTAGGTTGAGAGTCTTAAAAGATTTTGGGACAACAGGACAGAAAATAATGAAAGTGTGAAATATGACACCAACAAACAGCAGCAAAACATCACATCTCAAATAGTTACAGTGAACCCCTTCAATCTTGTTATGGACTTCAGAAAAAAAAAGATCAATTGGAGAGAGAATTGTAGCTATGTGACTAAGGCAAGAATCCCAGTGTTAGTGAGGGGACCTGTCAATATTGTGCAGAGGGCTACACACAGGCATATTGCACATATACTCTTTTTTGTTGTGTTCCTGAGTCCTCCCTCTGTTTTAATCCAATATTTCTATGGACATTTAGAGCTTCTTTGTGACTCCCCCAACTCACCCCCCTCTGTCAACTCCTCCAGTATTCTTGTCAGATTTGGTAATGGAAATCTCTCAAGTTCTTCAGCCAATGCCTGCCACATGCTGACCAGCATCATGCTATCTTTGTTGATCACGTCACCGATGATGGACTCCACATTTTCTGTCTCCTTATTAATTTCTTTGGCTTTGAATTTCTGAAATACATGAAACAGGAGAATGGTTTACAAATCAGTGATGGACAGCTGAGAATTAAGTCTCTTGCTAACACTGAGTTTTGTCATGTCAGCTCTCCTCCTCACATCTACTCCTCTTCCTCCTTATTAACACAGAGGATCTCCTACCTTAGCCTCATCATTGGTGAGGATGCGTTTGGTGACTAGGTTCTGTAGGACACTTACGATGTTGCATTCAATTACATAGTCCATATAGGGCTTGTAGTATTTTGTGACCTTAAGGAGGTCCTCATGATTAAATGTTTTAATAACTTCAGAAAATCTTCGTATCAAACCTAGAGAGAGAGAGAGAGAGAGAGAGAGAGATGAGAAGACAGTAATGGGAGCAATAAAGGAAATCTGGAAACGCAAGAGTGACAGATCAAACAAAAATAATCGAATTCAGGTATAGGAGATCTTCTAGACATTGGAACGTCTATTTTGGTTCCCTTTCCTCCACTACTCCAATCACAAGGTGATTTACTTTCTTTTTAAAAAAATGTGTTAACTATTACCAAATCCAATACCATTGCAAAATCTACTATCCTCTTCCTTCCCCATTTCTCTCCAACTCCATATCCTCCATACAGTATGTAATGAAATACATATGCTAATTTATCGGTGTTCTCCAGTGGTTCTTGTTAAAAAATGTAAGCCTAAGATAAGATGTTTTGGCAATATTTTTTCTTGGGAAAACAGGGTCCTTGGCAATTTGTCTTTTATAGGCCACTGTATTATTGCCAGAAATGAGAGGGCTTCTCACCATCTTTGAAAAACAAACATTTTGACAACACTGGAGGAAGGAAAAAGAATGGATTACCATGGACATAAAAAGCAAGAAAAGGAAAAGACAGTGGACACCAATAAACTGACATTTAAGATGGGAATGGCTAAACTGCTTGACATCAAAACAGTTTGGAATTGCGTACTTGAAGATGCTGGACATTAAGAAAAGGATTTGTTCCCAGGATGGAGAGAACTAGTGAGCTGTAGAAGTTTACTGTCTTGGACTGATTAAGGGGATCCCTGCTGGCACAGTTGCCTGTGTCACACACGTGCGCATGGGTGGCACGTGTGTGACAAAGAGACCAGACCCGACCCATCGAGTTGGGCATACCCAAAAGCTCGCAACACTTGGATAGGGAATTGGCATTGCTTTGCAGCACTCCTTGGCAATAAACGACCGAAAACTTGTGTGGCTATAGGTCTAAAAACCACCTTGTGACTCGCGGGTTCGAGTCCCTGTGCAAGGCAATCTATTGTAAAGGTGCATGATCCTTCACCAGGATGAACTCATGGCCCAGAAGGTAGTACCTCAGCAGAGTGATCAGCCATTTGATTGCCAAGGCCTCCCGCTCCATGGCCACATACCTGGTTGATCCTGTCAGTACCGTATGCCTGTCTCAAAGATTAAGCAATGCATGTCCAAGTGCACACAGAAGCAACAATGAAACTGTGAATGGCTCATTACATCAGTTATGGTCCCTTTGATCGCTCTACCCATGAGAACGTGTGTGACACCTGTTAGAAAAATAGTTGTAAGAACTGAGAATTGAAGGAGATTGTTTATTTGAGAAGAAATATGGGTGTGTTTTGTTTTTTTATATAAAATGTACTCTATATATACTCTGTATGTGCATATGTAAAATACCACTTGTAAAGAGCAAATCAAAGTGTTGGGGGACGTAAACCCTTGTAAACCTGCTTAGTTTAAATAAAGCAATAATTAAAAACATGCAACAAATTGTGGATAAAGTCCTTTTAGATGGGAGCTCAGAATTGAACTGGCTCAAAATGGCAGGACTTCCAGTCATTTGGGTTCAGGGTAGGAAGGACTGGGTCAAGGAGGGTGGATAACAGAAGACACGTCAGTGTTGGAACCACTGTCAATCTTCCGTTCTAAAGAGGGAGGAACAGAGAATGCATTAGAACAGGGAACCAACCCCTGTTGTGGTAGGAAATTACTATCACCAATGTCCTTAGGCTGTCTTCCATGTGCACGCATATGACACACCAAAAAATGAATCAGAATTGGCGTTTTGTTTCTTGCACTACACCTTTTGCACAATTTCATCCCAGGGATACAATAAAAACTCAATAAAGCTGTATGGTTGCAGTGACTCCTTTTATCCTCTCTATCATCAAAGGTTAAAACCATTAATTTTGTGACTCTGGACATCAGCTTATCCATTTTCCTGCTCCTGAACTTTCTCACTTGTTCTCATTATGATTTTTGGGCCTCCAAGAGACGCACAAAAATGGGGTGTTTGAACCCTCAAAGACTCTGGAAGATCAGGCTTTTCCTGGATATCCACACACCAGAGCTGTGGGATTTGGACTCAATATGCTGAGCTGATGTTCATTGGTCAGTATTGAAGGACCAACAATGAAAAGCATCATAAAGTGGAGAAGATGAGAAGGACATGCAAAGGTGGTCAAGGAGAATACAAAAGTGAAACGTGACCCTATCTGGACTGAACAGATTTTTAGAAGGAGTATAGAGAGTGAGACTTGGGAAAACCACCATGGTCCAGAAGATCGTATTTGATAGGGTTAGAGGCACTCGGTACCAAAACCTTGCATTTTGGTTTCTGTTAAAATTTAGGGAGATCACCTTAGTAGACACAGAGACAGAGCCACACATGGCTCTGACCAGGCTGATCACAAGGCACCTTAAACATCTGAATGATCTGAGACTAAGTGAAATCCTTCAGAAACGTGAATCTCTCTTCTTTATATTTGATGATCAAGATGAATACAGATACAAATAGAACTTCACATAGAAGCAGTTCTGTTCAAGCCCAGTGTTCGATTAGCAGGATAATGCATTCTGCCACATGGCAAAAATTATTCAGAAATTGTTCAAGGAGCATGAAAAAGAGTTCAAGATGCTGACTTTGCCTTCAAATTCCCCAGATCTCTGTCCAATTGATCATTTGTGGGATGAGCTGGAAAAAAAGGTCCAATCCATGAAGCCACCATCTCACAACGTATTGAACTTATAGGATTGTCAGCTAACGTCTTGGTGCCAGGTACTACAGGACACCTTCAGAGGTCTTTCAGAGTTCTTGTCAAATTGAGCCAGAGCTCTTTTGGCAGTACAAAGGTGTATCTACAGAATACTAGGAAGGTGGTTTTAATGTGTGTGATCAGTGTATACTGTGTACATACATACATACCGTGGTGTGAAAAACTATTTGCCCCCTTCCTGATTTCTTATTCTTTTGCATGTTTGTCACACAAAATGTTTCTGATCATCAAACACATTTAACCATTAGTCAAATATAACACAAGTAAACACAAAATGCAGTTTTTAAATGATGGTTTTTATTATGTAGGGAGAAAAAAATCCAAACCTACATCATTAAATCTCAACACAGCTTCTGTGCTTCTCTCTTATACAGATTTCATTATGGAAACATTTATTCACAAATGAGCTCTACTAACAATGGGCTAAAACTTTGAATGTCCACCAAACATAAATCAGATTATCTAAGTAAAGTCCCTCCTTAATGTTCTTTAAAGTATCCGTTATTGTACTGAAAATGTTAAACTACAGTTAGGTCCTTAAGTATTTGGACAGTGACACCATTTTTATAATTTTAGCTCTATACACCACCACAATGGATTTGAAATGAGGGAATAATTACATGTTTGAAGTGTAAGCTTTCGGCATTAATTCAAAGTCCCTCCATTTTCAGAGGCTTAAACAAATTTGGACAATTGACTGGCAAGCTGTTCCATAGCCAGATGTGAGCAGGTCCCTCATTATTTCATTAACTATTAATCAGATAGAAGGTCTGGAGCCGATTCCAAATGTTGAATTTGCATTTAGAAGCTGTCACTGTGAACTCTCAATATTAAGGTCCAAAAGGCTATCCATGCAAGTAAAAACAGACCATCATTAGGCAGAGAAAACAAAACAAACCCATCCAAGAAAGGCAGCAGAAACACCAGGAGTGGTCAAATCAATCATTTGGTACATTCTTAAAGAGAAGGATCAGCTCTTTTAATCTTTCCTCATAATTCAACCCCTGTAGCCCTGGAATCAGCCTAGTCACTCTTCTCTGGACCTTTTCTAGCGCTGCTGTGTCGTTTTTGTCGCCTGGAGACCCAAACTGCACACAGTACACCAGATGAGGCCTCACCAGTGTGTTATAAAGCTTGAGCAGAACCTCCTTGGTCTTGTACTCCACACATCGTGCTATATAACCTGACATTCTGTTAGCCTTCTTAATGGCTTCTGAACACTGTTGGGAAGTTGATAGCTTAGAGTCCACAATGTCTCCTAAATCCTTCTCATAAGGTGTACTCTCGATTTTCCGACCGCCCATTGTGCATTCAAACCTAACATTTTTACTTCTTATGTGTAATACTTTACATTTACTGACATTAAATTTCATCTGCCACAATTCAGCCCAAGCCTGTGTGCTATCCAAGTCCTTCTCTAATGATATAACGGATTCCAAATCATCTGCTAATCCACCTATCTTGGTATCATCTGCAAACTTAACCAGCTTGTTACTTATATGCGTATCTAAATCATTTATATTTATTAAAAATAGCAGCGGCCCTAGCACTGACCCCTGCTGTTCACCACTCTTAACATCGGCCAGTTCTGATGAGGTTCCTCGCACCATCACCCTCTGCTTCCTGTGTCTGAGCCAATTCTGCACCCATCGACAAACATCACCCTGAACTCCCACTTTTTTTAGTTTGATGCCCACCCTCTCATGTGGCACCTTATCAAATGCTTTCTGAAAGTCCAGATAAATAATATCATAAGCTCCACTTTGATCGTATCCTTTTGTTGCCTCCTCATAGATTCCAGCATGTTAGTAAAACACGACCTCCCTCTTCTGAACCCATGCTGACTGTTCAGAATAACTCCTGTTCTTGCCATGTGCTACACAATCTTATCCTTAATAATTCCTTCCATTAATTTTCCTGTGTTTTATGTTAAGCTTACTGGCCATGGAAGACAACTGTGGTGGATGATCATAGAATTCTTTCCTTGGTGAAAAAAAAAACAAACAAACAATCTCACAACATTTAGCCAAACTAGGAACACTCTCTTGGAGGTAGACCTATCATTACCAAAGTCTGAAATCAAGAGAAAACTTAACGAAAGTAAATACTAAGGGTTTACCACAAGGTGCAAACCACTGGAAAGCTTCAAGGAAGGACAGATTATACTTTGCCAGAAACAATTCTTGAAAAAAATAGTCCAGTTTTTGAACAGTTTTCATCTGTAAAACATGGTGGAGGCAATGTTATGGCCTGGACATGCGTGACTAACAACAGAAGTGGTTACTGGTGTATATTGATTATAGAACTACTGACAAAAGTTGCAGTATGATTTCTAAAGTGTACGGATAGGTCAATGCTTCACAGTATAGAGGGACAATGAGCCAAAACTTACTGTGAGAGAAACCAAGTCCCTTTCAAAGCAAAGTAGTGGAATATTCTTCAATGGCCAAGTCAATCAAATGACCACAACCCAATAAGACATGCATTTTATCTGCCGAAAACAAAACGCAAGGCAGAAAGTCAAATGAACAAACAGTACTTGAAGACAGCTGCAATAAAGGCCTGGGAAAGCATCACTAGAGTGGAAACCCAGAACTTAGAGATGGCCATTGGTTCAAGACTTCAGGCAGTCATGGACTGCAAAGGATTTTCAAACAAATATTGAAAATCATGATTATTATTCATGATTATGTTTGTTTGTCCAAATACTTTTGAGCTCCTGAAAATGTGAAGACCATGTATAAAAATGGCTGTCTTTTCTAAATGGCTCATACAATATTTGTGTTAAATGCCTTAAAATTAAAACTATAAGTCTACACTTCAATCACACCTTGATTACTTCATTTCAAATCCATTGTGATGGCACACAGAGTCAATGAAATTTGTATCACTATCCAAATACTTATGGACTTAACTGTAATTTAGGATTCTGTATCAGTCACAACATATCCCAGCAGCTTTAGTTTGAAGGCAGCAGTTAATCTCAGATGCCTTACAGTCCACTCATACGTACTCCCACACTTAACTAGTTAAGTCAACCAATGGTGGGGATGTTGGTGTTAAGGAGTCTTAAAATGATTTGTGTGCAAAACAAGGGCTTGGAGGAAGAAAGTAAAATCAAAGTCAAAGGTCAGGTAAAAAGCAACTAAACCAAAACACAAAGTGCAAAGCAAAAGTTTGACAGTTCCTTTCTGTCTCCTCTAACACTAGAAAGATAAAGAAAGATTTGTAAAACAGAGTTAATCCAATCCAAATAAAGGATGTTTGGGTATGCTCTGCAATCTTAGATCAGAGGCACATTAAGACATCAAGCATCATAATGTACAATATAGCAGCAGAATTCAGAAACCAATACAAAAACCCACAGCAAATATAATTCTAAGATGCCAGCATGGCTATTGTGAATTCCTCCCACAGAAACAAAATGGAAGAAGGTCCCAAATCTTGCAAAAATACAGACTGTTATGGTGTATAAAATCTACATTTTATTCTGTATTATATTTTGCTCAAACCCAACAAGATGAATTCAGATGTAGGATAATAAAAGACATATCTTCTTTTGTATACCTCACTGTTACAACAGTTACAGCCCGAGAAAGGAAGCATGACCTGATACCTCAGGTTCTTGATTACTTTACGGATGGACATCTGGGACATCAATGGGATTTACAGCCTGAGAAAGGAAGAACTGAGGCAATCTCAAAGAATTTTATTACCTGGGGAGCAAAATTCATCCATCATATTGACAGCCAGCCAATCAGGTGCATGGAACATTCATGTGCTGTGAAACCACGGCATGGAACTTTATAATAAATATGCCTCATTTTTAAGCAACGTTAGAAGCAGAAGAAGAATAGAAACAGTGACGATGGAAGAGCCACGTCAGAGAATACAACAAAGACACGTGTAACCAGTTTTCATCCGATCGTCAGTTAACAGCATTCTCATGAACATCGTTTGCTAAATCAATCGCCGCCTGAGACTTTCATCCTTGACATCACTGATTCCTTTCAGTAAGCTTTTTTTAAAGACTATTTTATCCAGACTTTACTATCAAACTTATTTTCTATTGCTTATTATTTGTTCTTTAATAAAAAGTAACTTGTTTTCATCTTTCTATGCTTTGTCTTAATATCTACAGTGATTGGAGTAATAAGGTAGATTTCTAAGAGCACCTGAAGCAGCTAGAGATTTTGCCATTTAGCTCTACGATGTGGGGTTTTAAGGCTGAGAGCGAGGGCGCCGCTCAAAAGTTAGGGGCAATGTGAGAAGAAGGTGTTCTTGGCTAATAAATGGCCTATAATCAAGGATACTGAGTCTCTGTATGTTTTAATATTTTCTTGGAGACCAAAAGTAATATTTAGGTCTGAGGTCTATTTAAAACATCGCATGTTGTCCGTGCCGATAGTAAATAAGTCTCTTGATGTGCTGAGAGAGTGACAAGTTGTGTGGTTCTTTAACTTTTTAAGTGCTAAAAGTTAGCCAACTGTGTGTGTCATTCATAGGGCACTGTTGTGGTTAGGGTCTGAGTGTATGTGTATCTATGTATGCGTGTGTGTGTTATTATTTAGGGTGCGGGAGTAGACCAATCCAATAACGAACTTGACAAAGGAAAGGGTAACTTAAATATAGTCGATAATACACAAACATATCTTTATTTCTGTTTCACAGCCACTGAATTTGCTTACACTTTGGGCAAATTAGTTGCAACTCATGAGGCAAGATTTAGGCCTATCCAGTACCAGAAATGGAGCAAAGGCTGTTAAATTCACCAAAATGTTCACAATAAGAATGAGGGGGGGAAACCCTGAAACCTCTGGTCAAGAAGAAGAAATTAAAGCAATGTTCCTAGTAGTTGTTTATTGGAGTGAACCAATAAAAAAATCTAATCTATAAAACTTCCTTTGATATACAGCATGCTAATTAATTCCTTGGCAAATGAAAGCCTTTTTAAAAGAATGAAGTGCCTGCTTCTTGATAAAACAATCCACAATAACTAATACAGCTGTTTGACCCTGTAAAAAGGAAGCTCTCTAATAAAACCAAGGGTCAACTACAGTCGGTATCAGTTGCAACTTCCATGTTGGGAGTCCAAAATTAGACTTTGCCCCATTAAAATTTGATAAGCCTGAATGTAAAACTTTATGTCTCGATTCGTGTTACACCACCAAAAATATCCTTTTATCACTTCTGTAATTTTCCAAACATCTGCGTGTTTGACTAATGGAAAATTCTGACCTCACTTTAATACTTTCCTCCCGACTCTTACTGGGGCAAGTACTAAATTATGTTGAGTATTATGTGGGGCTGGATGAAGGGCTGTGCTGTTTTTAACAATTTCTAGGATGTTTTCAGGTGGGTCCACACTAATCTCTAAAGGTAAGTTTTACATCTTTGGAGACCAAAGCACTCTCAAATTGTTGAGATACAGTGACAGCCTTTTTAGGTTTTATCACCTGCCCAAAGCAAAATCACATTAAATATTGTGAATAATACAATTTGCTATCATCTTGTAGTGATTATTCTTACAGGTGTTTAGTTATGTTCTTTAGTATTGTTCTAGCCTTCCTCTTTAGGGTTTTTGTGTTGCCGATTTAAAATTTTTTAGTAGTTTTTACTTTTGATCTTATTTTGAAGGAGTTGAAATATTTTCACATTTTCCCACAGCACCATTCTATTGTTTCCTGATTTTGGTGAAACATTGCCACGTAGACACATCCTATTGCAAGGGGGCACAATATTGAAAGACACATGACATCACCAGCGTATCAGCTGTACTCAACAGTTTGTCCAAGATTCTGGATACATTCAAACTCAGTAGCACTAGTCATTTGTCATTTTCAAATTTTTGGTGATCGATTCTCTACTTTGTTTTCTGACTACAACTAAAGCTTAGCAGTTTGGTTTTGGTTACCTAATTTCTGTCTTCCCAGTAATGAATTTTCATTTTGCTTGTTGACTATGTTTCATCTCCTTGTCCCTTACTTCAAACAAACCAATATTTTCTATTTCTGGCAGTTGTCTAATGTTTTAGTGATATGAAAACTTGACCTAGGGTTGTTACTTTTCTCATGCCAATTTAATAACTAGCAATTTCTGATCACCAATATCATAACTCTAAAAATTGGGAGTTAATTCACAGAAGAAAAAGCTCATGGGCGAAGTTTTCCAGTATCCAAGATTCATGGGGGAAAGAAACTTAGGATGCTTAGACACTTGTGGCACCATTTTTAATAGGAGCGGTACAATGATGTCCAGCATAACAAAACCCAAATGCATCACTATCAAGAGATGTAATTACAATACATAATATGGCCACAACAAGTACAAAACACCCACAGTAAATAACAGTCCAATACACATGTCTCTGTGTAGAATCATTTAGCTTGGGTAAACCATTGCTCTGCAGTTTCTGTATGAAACTGGACAGAAGGAGATCTTGATGAAATGACAAGGAAGCCAAAACAATTGAGAATTGTCACACGCATACATTTTCCATTGGATGAATACTTGATCAATTGACTCATTTTTTTAAGTAATTAGCTGATGACAGTGGGAAAAGGATTGTACTGTATGTTTTATGGATTGTGAGCCCTAACTTCAAGCAGGCCCTGCAACTCCAAAAAGACCTCAAAGCAGGCCTGGCCCTAAAACTCAAAATCAGGCCTACTGTCAAGGTCTAGCTGATAATTTAATTCTTTTTCTCCAGCTGTTCTTTGATTTTTAAAAACTAATCTAGTTTCATCGTTTTTTCTTTTGCCCATGAAAAAAAAAAAAGACATCCGATCTACTGGAAACCCCGGAGTCAGTGGATTGAAAGATTCTGTCATCAGATTAGACTTTAGTATTAAATGTCCAGGAGGGTGTGGATGACCAGTTGGCCAGGGTCTCTAGGACCAAGACTGTGTGTGACTCTGCCTTTGACCTTCTGTGTTCTTATTGAACATGAACCACCCAGGATGCTGCTGACTGAGGTTTTTGTTTTCCTTTTCTCCATTCTCTACTGGCCATAGCTGAACAGGTACTGTAATTAATAAAACAACAACAACATTTATTTATAGAGCACATTAAATACAGTACATATACTATAGTGCTGGGCTCCATTTATATTAATAATTTCCAAACTACCTTGTGCCTTTATGTAATCCTTATGCAGGTAGTAAAGCTTGTATCTGCTGTCACAGTCAGCTGGGGGTGGAGCCCAGCCGAGACGCCCGAGGGCACTGGAGGAGGGCTGGTGCCTCCTCCCGACCATGAGGGGGCGACCGCCCTGGTTTTGTTGGTGGCCTTGGAAGCCCAACCCTGTAGGGGCCCGTGGCCACCGGCAGGCGGCACCCCGGTGCCTGAAGAACCCTGGAGCCCAGCACTTCCGCCACACCAAGAATGGGGACACTCTGAGAGCTTCCAGGTGCGCAGCTGGCACTTCCCAGCACTCCTCCTGGACATGCCCCCGTGTGGCAGAAGCAGCTGAAGCCCATTTGGGGTGGTATAAAAGGGGCCGGCTCCCTGCATTCGAGAGCGGAAGTCAGGTGGAAGAGGATGGAGCTGGAGAGAGGACTGGAGGCGGCCAGAAGAAAGGCACAAAGGACTGTGAGGCCTGGACTTTGGGGGATCGGTGCTGGAGGCACTGGGATGTGCACGGACTTTATTGTAAATATTGTATATAGTGGTGGTCATAATAAACGTGTGTTGGGTGAACGAACGATGTCCATCTGTCTGTGTCCAGGGCCCGTTCCACACTGCATTTTATCCGAGAACTTGCCACAGCAGTTTGTGCCTGCACTCAGTGAAGAGTGCTACACGAAAAATAAACTGAACATAAATTTCTATATTTTTTTTTCTTGTGTTCTGACATTGTTTGCAAAATGATTTACTTTTTCAATCAGAACCATCTTGTCTTCCGTATTAGGACTGCCATTTTAGCATAATTTTGTTGACAGTTCCTATGCCAATACATGGCTAGTTGATGAGGTGCAAGGAATTGCTGGCATAAAAGTCAGGGTCATGCCGTTCTTGATTGACCAAGATAGTATTAATGACAGTAAAACTTGGTAATTTCTTACTGTTAGTTTTGTGTTTACAGATTGTCTTGTGTTATTTGGCTCTGGCTATACTGTATGTACCTTTTTTGGCTAACAACTTACCTCTCTGTTCTTTCACCTCAGTCCTGGATACACATCCATGGACTCGTGTATTTAATTGTCTTCCCGGTTAGGACTCCTACATGAATCCTGACACGTTTATGCCATCTTCTGATTCCATTCTGCCTCAAAACTGCTGTCTTCCTGAATAAACATCACATCTACAGCCAGCAATTTCAAAAAGGTCAAGGCCTAAAAATTCCAAATTGGAGAGTGGAGGCATAGAAAACCCCTGCCCCCACCAAAACAAATAATAATAATAATAATAACAACCACCTTTATTTATCATCAAAATTTTAAAAAAAGGTTTAAAAAATAATTAATGAGAAACAGTCCCTGCCTTGGGGTCCCACCAAAACACTTTCTAGTTCTGTGGAAACTGCTTTGAATTCTGGGATATAATAGTTTGTCTCGGTACTCTAACATAGTCGTTCTGCATATGGTCTTTATCTCCAGAAGAGATCCATCCAGTGTTTCATTCAGATTGACACTCTGGGGCTAAATAAACACAGAGGAGATTTATCAGGCAGAATAAGCTGTATTGTAATGGCTGCAGAAACGTCTGAAACTGTGAATCCAAGTGCAGAAGGACGCAATCAACAAGATGAAATGAGAAGACATCAGCAAGACAATTAATCACTGTAAATAAAATGGTATTACTTTTGGTTTGCCTTTTGAATTTTTCAGCTCTGGCTGATGTTATTTATGCATTTTACACACAAGGACATTCAAATTGCATCTTGTCTGTCTGCTTGTTGGTCTTTTTCTCTGATTATGTGTTCGCTAATCTCACAAAAATGGCTGAAATGATTTTCACAAAATGTTGCATGTAGGTTGCCATTGGTCCAATTTAAAACATTCAATAAAGGGAAAAAACAAATAAAACGGTACTTTAGTCAAGCTTACATACTAGTTCAATTATTCAACAAACCATTGACTTAACAAAAGTGGGATCAGATATGTATTCACTAAATCACAGTAACACAAATATACACGAAGCATCTATGATGCCAACATAGCAAGGAGTTACTGCAATTACAGAATTACAAAAAACATTCTCAACTCATAAGAGTAAATGAGGTAGTGTAGATGATGTATGCAACCTCTAATAATGATAAAAGGGTCAACATTTTGCACAAACACAGACATATATTGCACAAATTCCATATTTACACTTTCATTATGGAATAGACATTCAGATTATAACATGTGTGTTTCAAATGTTCAAGTACAGATTTAGCAGGGATATGTGTTATTGTCTATGTTGGACTGATGGCTCATCCAGGGCTAGTCCCTAGCAGGTGCCTAATACTCCCAGGATAGGCCCTGGCCAATAAAACCCTGAATAGGCCCGAGTAGGGCTGAAAATGTTACATTGTGTTTGCCTGCTGGAGGATCAATATATATTTTAGATGATTTTCTTACTTTTTATTGAGAGTCCATACAATTGAGACACATTTTTCATCAATGTAGCTTTCACTTATGACCCCAGTGTATATTGGCACCAATCCTAAATAGCAAGAATGTATCACAGGACCTGATTTTCTGCACACCACCATTATATCATGCTGGACAGATTGAGAAGTACGTAATCAAATACAATAACTGATGCAAACATCTGAGATGTCGGAGTTAACTAGATCAACTTTAAAAAAAAACATATGCAAATGGAGAGAACATGGTAAACCCACTGTTGTCACCATGTAGCCCAGTTTTTGTATAATTTCAAGACTCTGATACTTAAACAACACAAATGGGTCAAAGTGAAATAAGAACTACTTTAAATCGGTTTATTCTCCCATATATCATTAAGCTACCTCTTATTTAATTAAGTTATTAAAGTGTCTAAATATTAATAAGCCAATTTTCCTGCATTTTTATATTCTTTCTATTCAAATGAGTGATGTCTCTGAATTGTTCTCACCAGACACAGCAGCTACTTCCTCATCAGATCTTCTTCTCCTGAAGTATGCCTGCCCAGAGTTCTCTTGGGGCTTAGAGCTGTTGAAAGCCATTTGAAGATGTCAAGATGACAGAATATCGGAGAAGAGTGGCACTTGGTATCCTTTTCACCAACGCTTAGTTGACCTCTAGATGGTTAAAGACTGTGGGGGAAAAACAGGCAACACTGAAGTGGACTGTTTATTAGAGACGCTAAAGGAGCCGAGTAGGTGGGCAGGAGTGCACATCTGGACTCGGTTATCCATGCAGTTGCACATGAGAGCCTTAAGGGACACAATCTTGTTGTAAAAGTTCTAAATGTAAACTCTTAAATACTCAACAATAATCACAAGAATTAATCCAGAGTTTGCGGTGGGCTGGTGACCTGCCCAGGGTTTGTTTCCTGCCTTGTGCCCGGTGTTGGCTGGGATTAGCTCGAGCCGACTCCTGTGACCCAGTAGTTTGGATATAGCGGATTGGATTATGGATGGATGTATAAACCCAGAGTAGTTAGTGTGGACATGATGGTAGCCACACATATCATTCAGGGGCTCTGAAATCATTTAAAAGTGCAGCTGTAAGGACATTCAACTTTAACCACAGAGTTCAGACTTATTTAGTTAATGTGTGATTCTGTGGCAAGTGCTGGCTAGTGTCATAGTGTCCATACATCCTATGATTGTCGTGACACCTTAAAAATAAAGAATTGCTTCACAAAGCATAGAGGACTGAAAAGACCAGGAGACAAAAAGAATCAGCGAGCAGGCCAGTCTAAATCAGATGAACAGGCCAAGGTCAGAAACCAGGAAGTCACAACAGTCATCACACATGTCTTTTAGTAAATTTAGGACTATCAAACATTCCAGGATGAACAACAAGAACAGAATTATGTGCCCATTAACAAATACCAATACTAGGCTCCCAGCAGAGAATTCTGGGACGACTTCTGCTCTTTTAAAATTGTCTGTTTTTTTCAATTAAATTGGGGCATCTACAAAAGCTTCAACTTCCAAATGACATTCTGAAGGCATTGGGTTTCCTGGTTCCTGAACTTATCGTACTCCATTAAACTGCATTAGGTTTTGTATTCTTGCCCCCAAGAAAAAAATGAAATAGGAAAGTTAAAATTACTCTTCAGTAATGACCATCTACCTTGTCTGGACCTCAGACTTCAAGGAAATATATATATATATATATATATATATATATATATATATATATATATATATATATATATATATATATATATATATGGTCAGTCTTAATAATAAATGGTATTTCAGTTCCCACCAGTCAATGGCAGAGCTCTTCCAGAGCTAGTTTATTAGCAAAATGTGTCAATTTCTTACATAATAAATTTTGGTCAATGGGATATAATTTTTTTGGAAAAGAATATACAAGGTTAATAGGCTAAGGTATTGTTCATAGCATTTTTTGTCGACCACTAACAAAAGAACCTAAGAGGATTGGTGAAAAAGTAACACACACACACAATCAGTAATCTCCTTCTTGAACATACTAAAATACTGAATATTACTATGCAAACTGACTTTACTGACATATGTACTGAGCTAAAGGAAATCCATTGTATCCTGTCATAAATCATAGAGAAATGCACTTTGTACAGAAGTTGACAAATTAAAAATTAAACTTGTATATCAACAGCTTGATTAGACAACTTAAAAACTGTTCTTCTGTGCACTCTCTTTAAGGTGCACAATGTTATATTTTTCTCATCCAAGCGTAGCCCAATTGGTTCTCAAATCTCTCAAACTTTGCTCCAGAGATCATGTGGGCTCATTGTGTGGATACTGGCTGTACTGATTGTGTAAGTCTTTCGCCTTTTTTTTGGACTACCACTTAATTCTAAAGGAGGCACGCCTTGTTCAAAATATTAACTTCAAAAGCTCACAGATCACTTTTTTCCTATACTTCAGTCTCTTTACTGTGCAATACAAGAAGGCCATGGCACTAGTGGATCAAAAAGAACATTTTCCAAGACTTCATCCATATTTAGTTTATGACGCCGACTTGCTGTAATAGACAATTTCATTTCACATACCACCTTCCCGCGCTGAAGATCTGTTCATTCGGTTTTAAACTTCTTTATCTGCTTTCATTGTTTATGTAATTTAGCAACTGGAGGCGTTTTTGAGGTTGGTTGGATTTGAATGTATGGAGTCAGGAAGTTTTGGGCAGGAGACTGAGCTACGGAGATGTAGGTTTATAATATATGTAAAGTTAACTATCACTGCAGCACAGTATATTGGTAGGACTGAAAGGTTGTCAATTACTCTGTGCTCTGCTTGCAGCTCTATCCCACATCGATGATCTTTCTTTCACTGACCTCACCAGTCACCTTCTTAAATTTTCTTAATGTGAGCAGATGGTTGATGCAAATGCTGCACTAAATCGGTTGTTAGACAAATCTGTGTTGTCTATCGGAAGGTGCACTCTTCACTCTGTTTCCTTTATGTAATTTTACTGCTCATCTTAATTTGCTTGATTTGTTTTGATTGCTCTATCCTTCAGCCAGAGAATTCTCTTTTTTCTCTTCCTGTCACCATTCACACAGTTTCATATTGTTTATATTTCTATTTCACATACTCTTTCCCTGTTACTTTAAGATTCCTTATTAGTCTCATCTGCTTTGTTGGACTACAACTGTAACCATTTGCAATTGCATCTTCCATTTTTTGAGTCTTGAACTGCAAGATGGAAGTTCTATATTTCTCTTCTACAACACAAATAGTTTTTGTGGGCTTGATCTCCAACTAGACAAGCTCCCAGGTTTCAATATTGACTGTGTGGATAATGCTGGTGCCGTTTGGGAGGCAATTAAAGGTTTTATTCAGGGTTTTACAATCTTTCTTTCCCCTCACATCAAGCACATACTAAACTTTAAAGAATAAAGGAGCTTGCATCCATCCTCTCATCCTTGGAAAAAGCACACCCTCTTGTGCTCAAAAAATCATAAACGTTTAATTCTAACCCTAGAACGGAGGTGGAGGACCAAGAAAAGTAGTTTTTTTTTTTCTTTTCCATATCATCTATTCACACCAAATCTGACTCGATTTCAAATGAGGCCTGGGCAATAAATAGTGAATTTTTAGATTACTATTCCAAACTCTTTCCTGACACCTATAGTGCCACTCTCCCCGATATCCAATCATTTCTAGATAATCTTACAGGGGAAGAGGCTTCTCTTCTAGATACTCCCATTTAGTTGCTTGAAACTAAAGAGGTGTTAAACTCTATGAACAGTGGAAAGGACCCTGGGATAGATGGATGCTAGAGGTAATCTCTGCATTTTGGAAACACGCTTTGCTTGCGATGATCAGTTTTGTTCCCTTCTCTTATTACGATTATCCCTCCCCTTCTTTGATATGATTAATGGAGCCACCACTTCCAGACCAACTAAACCTTGGGATTAATTGGGTAATTACTACCATACCTTTGAAGCATAGTGAATACCCAACATTAAGTCAGAGTTACAATTGACTCAAACATAAGAAAGTCAGAAATGACAGAAAGTCATTAGTAAATTAATCCATCTTGACTGGTCTTCATACACTCAGGATTAGCCTCTAATTTTGTTGGTTTGATTTATTCCTTTTGAAGCCATGCTGCTCTTCTTTCCCTTGATGCAGAAAAGGCTTTCGATTGCATGAACTGACTGTATGTATAGCAAGTCATAAACAGAATGTGCTTTAATATAGGTTTTGTAAATTTAATTAAGACTTTTTATTATTTTCCCTCTGCAGTCCTCCTATCTGATTTTGACTCTCCTGCACTTCAATTTATTTAAATTACTTTCACTTTCCATCCATAATTCACAGCTTCTAACCCCATTACAGTTTCAAATTTGAGTTATGTAGTATTTAAAAATGATGATCATGACGACCTTCTGGTATCCACATGTGCTACAATTGTCCAGTCCTTTTAAAGCCATGCACAGTTATAGAATCAATTGGACTACATTTTCATATGTACTCCCTTCTTTTATTCCTTTATCTAATAGTCTCAGATATTTAGGAGTTGAAATTACTGCCTCACTTTCCGATATTTCCTCAAACATCTGTTGTCACATCTTAGCAAAAGGCAATCCAGCCAAACCTCTAAACAACAGATTTGTTCAATCTTTCACATATGCCCTAAAAGAAACCAAAATTCAACAGTGTAATACCAAAATTGATAAACAAAAATAAATAAATAAAAAAAGAATGTACTGTCTAACTCATAGATTTCTCTATAATCAGCTAGCCAGAATTGCAGTGGGCCAAACTTTAAACCATCACACTAGTGATATGCAAGTCACTAGACCCTTCCCAGTGACAATAGGCTATGCCTTATCATATCAAATCCATAAAATGGTAGAACCCATAAAAAACAAAATAGTGCTAAAAAAAAAAATCGCAAAAATATTCTAACATCCTTAAAACTCAAATTTAAGAAGCAAAGCTGCATTTGAATTCCTTGGGTATCCAGAGCCTAGAAAGATATAAACATTTTTGCATAACCCTAAGACGACACAGGAAAAATTAAATGAATATTACTGGCTATTAAATACTAATAATCTTGAAAGACGACAGTTTATTTTGCCATCGGTGTATGTGCACCTCTTTTTTCAGGTTTTCTTTCCTTATGACAGTTTCCTAATTTTAAAACTAAGCTGATCTGTTCATCAAGAGTGTCGGCAATGTCATAATTAGCCATCTCATATTTCAGCTCCACGTAGAGGCCGCTCCAAGGTTAAACTTCTCATTTTGAGTCAGCAGCTAAGGCTTTAAATGTTGTAATAAAGTTAATAGATTTATTGCCTTGCTGGCACTTAGTAGGTTTCCTTCTAGATAGTCCCTAATGTTCAGTCTGCTCAAAGAATTTTGAGAATTATTTGAAAACTTAATTCATATTTAAGAAATTGGGACAATGGTGATTTGCATCCTGGGGTTAACCTGAAAGTAAATAGATAATAAATGGTATTTTTGTTTGGTCTGTAGTGTATGTTTGTCATGAAAAAGATATTGTTCACTCGGAATCTTTGAGTACTTTGAGATCTTTGAAACGAAAAGCTTAATGAGGAAGGCAAACTTCTAGTCAAAAAAGAAAACATGGGTTTATTAACCCTTTAAGAAAAAGAAAATCCGAAAGGAAAAGAAAATCCGAGCACATTTCTCCAGTTTTGATGTCACTACACTGGTTACCTGTGTCATTCAGAATTGACTTTAAAATTCTGCTTTTGGTTTATAAAGCCTTAAATAATCTCGCTCCATCTTATATATCCAAATGTCTGACACCTTATATTCCTAATCGTAACCTCAGATCCTCAAATGAGTGTCTCCTTAGAATTCCAAGAACAAAACTTAAAAGAAGTGGCGAGGCGGCCTTCTGCTGCTATGCACCTAAAATCTGGAATAGCCTGCCAATAGGAATTCGCCAGGCTGATACAGTGGAGCACTTTAAAACACTGCTGAAAACACGTTACTTTAACATGGCCTTTTTATAACTTCAATCTAACTTAATTTAACTTAATCCTAATACTCTGTATGTTCAGTTCATCATGATAACTATTCATGGTGGCTCTAAAATCCATACTGACCCCTACTCTCTCTTCTGTTTTTTTTTCCGGTTTCTCTGTGGTAGGCCACCGCCTACTCAAAGCTTCATGATGCTCCAACAATGATGGATGGATCAAAAGCCAAAACTCTACGTGACCATCATCATCATCAAGTCCTTCCGTGAGAACCCTAAATCCAAAGAGGACTGTTTCATTTATGTTAGGTAGAATGCCCAGAGGGGACTGGGCGGTCTCATGGTCTGGAATCCCTACAGATTTTATTTTTTTCTCCAGCCGTCTGGAGTTTGTTTTTTTTTTTCTATCCCCCCTGGCCATTGGACCTTACTCTTATTCGATGTTAATTAATGTTGATTTATTTTATTTTCTTATTGTGTCTTTTATTTTTCTATTCTTCATTATGTAAAGCACTTTGAGCTACATTTTGTATGAAAATGTGCTATAGAAATAAATGTTGTTGAAGTTTCAAGACTTTTCCTAAAGTGACCCAAAATACACAAAAATGAACATATTTTAAAATTTTATACTGTTGTACTGGTGTTACACATTTTTGTACATTGAGGCTGTTCAGTGTTAAATTTGACTCATTTTTATTGGGATGGATTTTGCATCCACCAGTGTACATCAAAGAAATAAAAATAATGGTTTTAGAGAATCTTGAATCTGTGAAAATGTATATTCCATTTCTGTGAATATTTTATGGGATAGTGGTGACGAGTTCAATAGAGACCTTAACACCGTCATGAGAACTGTTTGTGTTCCCATTACATTTGCCCGGGTTTCCGCTGAGACAGGCAGCTGTTGGTCTCCAAAGGGTCTTGGGGGAATCTCGAAACAGTGAAATAGTAAAACAGCATAGGAGAGATCATATATGGTGCACATAAGGAACAGACGTCGTACAAAGGTCACAGGGTGCCTCGACACAGACACGAGATCCACACCTGCAAGCACAAGCTCCTGCAATGTAACAAAATAATATAAAATAAACAAATTAAAATCAATTTACTCTTTGCTAACTGAAATTAAAACAGAGATCAAAAGAAGGGTTGAGGAGGTGGTCATAAGGTTATAAAGGTATCTGCGCCGCCATTTCAGTGACAGAGGTTAAGGCAACAAGACTTGCTGTGCAAGAGGCCCTTGATCTGATCTTTCAAGATGAGGAAGCAAATAGTCATTTGGAGGAGGAAGGTTCAGAGCAGGAAAACTACATGGAGGAAAACTCTGATTGTAGCCCTCTCTGATGAAGACGACTCTGTGGCAGTAAGGGAGACATTTATGTTGAACAAGAATGCTATGAGCTGGTCTTCACTTCCACATCATGATGCATGCAGGAAGTCAGTGAAAAATATCATTCGAATGACTCCAAGACCCACAAGACTGGATACTTCTCATGCATACCACATTTGTTCAACATTCCAGCTCTTCCACCCTCCAGCCATTGAAAAAAATGTTATTTAAAATGACAAACAGAGTGGATTAAATAATATGGTCAAGAATAGAAGACCATGGATGTGACCGACATGTGCAAATCCCACACATGCAAGGTTTCCTACCACTGCCTTAAATGCCCAGACTAGTTTGCAATAAGCAATATTTTTTTTATATGTTTTGTGATGTAAGTGTTAATTAATGTTGAATGAATATTGATAATTATAGATGGTAGTTATAAGAATTTCCTTTATGATAAAGCAGTGAGGACAGTGTTTAATGTTTATACAGGTTTATATAATAAATCCCAATAGTTCCATAATGTTCTTGCCAGGACATGCTATTGTGTGATAGTAGTTTTTTTTTCTTGGAGAATGAAAACCTGAGATGAAGACTGGACTCCTTTGGTACAGTGTCTCTTCGGAAAATCCTTCAGTACTGCTGGTTTGACTTTGTGACGAATGAGCAGTGGCTCATATATCCCCTAATAAGGCACATTACCTGCATTGTGAGGGAGCATCAGTTACAGCACTACGGCCATGTGGCACGATTCCCAGAGGATGAGCAAGTTGGCAGGAACCTCATTGTTGTTGACCGGAGTGGCTGGACCAGGCCAAAAGGGACGCCCACGTAACACCTGGCTGTGGCAGATAGAGGGTCATTTCCGGATGGTGGGACTGGACCGCGTGTCTGCCTGGGGGGTTGCCAACCGGGTATCCCGAGATGTTTCGTCGTGTGGTGGGTGTGGCAACGTGCTGTACCAGTGCATGCTTCCCAAGCTGACCTGACCTGTTATAAAAACTAAAAAGTACACTCTCGCTTCTCTCTGAAACATTAAGGATTAATCACACATTTGTTAATGTCAGATAGGCTATTTATATATTCTAAATAGATCTGCAGGTCAAAATTCTGTATAGGCACTTATTATGAGGGAATACTTGGCCCAGACCATACTGTAAAGGCATGAAATATGAACAGTATGAAAGGGTTAACAGAAGAGAGACCTCCATTTCCACCAGCACACCCGAGACCACAGGAATCGAGCAACGGACCAAAAGCAAGACAGATCTTTATTTGTCCCAAAGGGAAGTTTACTTTTTTTTTTTTTTACAGACACTGAAGAACTACAAACAAGGCCACCGATACACCCTCTCAAATACGCACCTCAATTTAAAAAATAAAAAAACTTTTTGCAAACAACATTTTATTAACTTTTAAAAAGAGTAAAAAGAGGAAGAACAGGATAAAAAAAGTGGCAAATCAAAAGTAGAATGAAGCACCCTAACCCACCAGCACCTCGCCCCAATCACTCTCCACACAAGCACACATTTTGGAGATAGCTGAAAATTAAATTATGTAAAAAGTGCTAGCAGCATGCCCTACACCAGTGGTTCTCAAATAGGGGGGCACGAAGTAACAAAAAGGGGGCGCGAAGATGTGAAAACAAGAATCGAAAATATGAAAAATACATCTATTGAAACCAAAACAAATGAACTTAAACTACATGCTGATACTAGGAAATTAAATACAGAGTTAGATAAATGTCGATAAAAGATAAGTAGGTATAATAAAATATGCATCTATGATATATCATCAATTAAAAAAAGAACAAATTGGTATTAGTGAACTCCTTTCAAAAAAACGTTAGGGGGGCGCGATTAAAACTGTTATGAAAACCCGGGTCGCAAATACGTAAAGGTTGAGAAACGCTGACCTACACATATTGGTTAGAACAACAGAAGCGATTTTAAATAAGTCTTTTTTTTTTTTCCTAAAGGTGACATTGTGAAAGGGAAAGCAAAATTAATCCAAACAGCTGAAGGTTCTAAAAGAAATCAGTTATAAAATAAGTTTCTTCTAGAATTTATTAGATATTGGTAATGTGTCTGTGGTGGGCTGGCGCCCTGCCTGGGGTTTGTTTCCTGCCTTGCTCCGAGTATTGGCTGGGATTGGCTCCAGCAGACCCCCCCATGACCCTGTAGGTTAGAATATAGCGGGTTGGATAATGGATGGATTGGTAATGTGTTGTCCAGTGAGATGCCAGGAGGATCTGAACACCTCAAGAACTCACTGAAATGTAATTCTTGTTAGAGTGTGTAAAGGAGTACAATGAAATATTGAGTAGTAAAAACACTGTGGAGTACATGGAATTAAGATATCCACAATGAGTGAAAGAGAGGTGGAAATGGAAGTCTGCAAAGATACAGCAGGAGGACAGGATCAAAACATACGAAAAAAGGAATCAGGCGCTTTAAGAAGGCATATCTTACAAACTGGGTCAGGGACTAAACTCATCATTTTTGAAGGAATTATATAAATCATATGGACAATTCTATATTGAATAAACTGTTGATTTGAATTTTTGGAGCACTTTTTGACTTCTTTCAAGATTGATCCCACTTAATTGAAATACCGAGAGGCTTTTTACTGGCACATACAGCACTGTGACAGGTTTTAATTGAAAACTGGTTGTTGAAATAAAAGTGAAAAACAAATGAGATAAGATGGGGGATATTAGAGAGATGCAGCATATTCTGAGGACCAACCTGAGCCATAGGTTCAAGAAAAAGGTGCCGAGAGGTAGTGACGATTGTGGATGAAGGAGGAAATCTATGAGTTGTCCATAGCAAAAGCCTACAGCTGATGCTGATATAATGCAAACATCTTTTCTCATATAATGACAAATAATATTTCCACCTGAAGTGAACTTGTCCAAAACACACCTTTACATAGAAAGGGGTCTACAGAGAAACAGACCTGTATCAGACCATATTTAATTATTGTATACCTTTTAAGAATAAATAAAAAAAAATATTGCTAAAATGACATTTTTATTAACTGAAGTGGTTCTAAAAGTATAAGTAACTTGTAAAAGAATTTGTAATGAAGAGAAAAATCAAGAACGAATATAAAATCTGCCACCAGTAATGAAATGAACGGGTATTTGCTGTCAAAGAAAAATACTGATAACCCCCTATTTTAAGATCCCAGCTGATTTCCTTATATGAGCAGACCACCAGGGCTGCTGTGCCCTTGCAAATCATCACTCAGACCCCCAACTGGGTTTAGCACAGTTGTTACTTCAATCACACTCCTGCACCGGACCACCACAGTTCCATTTTCCACAGCTGCTATTTACATATATTGAATGGTTTTTTTCTTGTGTATCTAGAGAGGAGGTCAATTGGAGGGGATATAATAGCAGCAATGAAATGAATAAAGATTTTGCTCCCAATAAGCCCTTAAGTCAACACTAATCAAATTCACTGCCAAACTTTCTACATTTCCTCACCTTCAGGACTATTTCTTTGTATTTAGAAATAGTGACCGAATATAAATACTTGGGAACTCGCCTAGATAATAATCTAAATTAGAATAACAAAAAAACACACATATGCTAAATGCAGTAAGTACTTATCTCCCCTCTGTAAACTCAGACTATTTAAGATGGACAACATCCTCGCATTGTTCTTTAATCAAAGTATTATCCAATCTGTCATCACTTTCAGAGGCATTGCTTAGCTATAGTGATCTAGCAAGTCCAAAAAAAGTTGCAGAAGATTACCTAACATGCAGCCAGAATTATTGCAGCTGATGTAGAATGATTTATTAAGTGTGTGTGACAGGGTAATATTGAAGAAACTGGAGCTCATCTCAGTTGATGACAGAGAGCCATGCAGGACTTTCCCTCAGTATAAGGAGGACTGGCAATTTAAAGACCTACCAGCCACTCAAGAAAATTCTTTCTTCCTAATGCCATATGGCTTTAAAACCAAAAATATCAGAGATAGATAAATAAATAAATAATGCGGTGTAGGTTTTCATATGTGGTGTGCAACTGTTTTAATTAAAAACATAACAGTCAGACTGTTAGGAATAATTAAAAAACATACCTGCTCGGCGAAATAATCACAAGCAATCAACATATTGAACATTTCTTTTCCACATTAGTGTCAAGATTAATGAAGGAAATCAGTTCGTCCCTTTAAAATCTTATGTCATGCCATTAGTATAAAGCTGTGTGAGTAAGTAGAGAACTTGAGACTCATGCTGGAGGAGATTGCCGGTCCGACTCGTTCCTTTCAAGTTTTTGAACTGAGATACTCACCCCTCAGCCGTGCGCCTCTCCGTCCAAACATTCACAAAATCAGCAAACGAGGAATAAGCGTCGGCTTGCTGTACGGTCTTCTCCACGCCTCCGAGTTCCTTGCACTTTGTGCGCTTGCGCAGAGTTTTCAAAAGTATCTGCCTCTGAGCTTTGACGTCACATTCACAGCTCGTTGAAAAAAAAAAAACTTCAAAGGAGACCCAGTTGGCCTAACACTATCAGCTGTCAACAGCATGTAATCAGAGCTCTTAGGTTGTTGCCTTCGTGTCACGTCCATGTTATTATTTCTAAAACCTCTTACAAGTGAAAAGACCATCCACTTGAAAACTGTCAACGTCCTTTAAATACTAAAGGGACACTCTTTTAGCTCTGATTAACGACGACTTTAACGAGCATTACAGTAGAACAAGCACCATTTGGAAAATAAACAAAGTAGAGGACAGAAATGAATATGTTTTCTCAGATTCCTATTTGTTCATAATATTGTTGTCATGGCATTTTTTTATCACTTCTGTCAGCTGTGTGATATCGTGGAGTGTGTTGTATTGCATTGTAAAAGTTTGTACTTTCTCCGGCTTTTTATAACGAGCACCGACACGGGGGAGGCGCACACACCGAGAGATCCCGCACAGGATGAGCATCGGGCCAATCGGAATGGCCATCCCGTCGCGCGCCTGCCGACCTGCAATTTCTTTTCTAGAACGTGAATTCTCGGGGTAACGAACTGCTGCCTTCACTTAGGTTCAGCCAGCTAGGGGTGTTCCCTGAGACCACCAGGCACCGAGAACGCTGGGCGGGTCGATCCCCAGCTATTTAAAACAATCGCGATACCTTCAGGTGTCTGCCCATTGTGTAAGTTTATTATTGACAGCTGCATTCTCACAGACTTGCGCACCAAGTTCATCTTTAATATCTCGTCTGATTTACTCACATAAAATATGAATACATATTAACATCAGATTCTTTCTAGATTTCTGTCATCTGTGAAAATCAGATTGTGTCAAGCTATTTTATCCTTCAAATAGTGTTTTCCTTCAACTCAAAGAGAAGAAGGAGAAGGTTAAAAGAGTGTTAAGAATAATATGAGAAGAAAAATATAATAAGATGAAAATAAGTTCATTTTGCATATTCTGTTTACATAAAATAAACATGAAATTACTAAAAAATGTAAAGGGGAATCTCATTTTTATAGCTCTTAGGGGTCATGAAAATATATCCATCCATCCATTATCCAACCTGCTATATCCTAACTACGGGGTCACGGGGTTCCGCCGGAGCCAATCCCAGCCAACACAGGGCGCAAGGCAGGAAACAAACTCTGGGCAGGGCGCCAGCCCACCTCAGGGCGCGCGCACACACACACACCAAGCACACACTAGGGACAATTTAGAAATGAAAATGTATGCCCACTCTAAATCTAGATTTAAGGTTATTTATTGTTTGTTTGTTCATTCTCTCGCACATTGCTCTTCAAATGAAAAAGACTAGCATTTAATATCAGAAGAGAGCTGAATTACTAAAAAAAATGTAAAGGAGTTGCATTTTCTCAACTGAATGGTAATCTTAAAATTTTGACAACCGTCCTCCCCCATTACGTGTTTTTACATTTTAAATGAGGTTATTTTTTACTTTATCTTTTTGGACGAAATGAAGCATATCAGTATTTACAAGCATGAAAATAATAATACTTGACCAAATACATTTTCAAAAATAAAGGTGGCAGAGTGGATCTTTAGAGCAATACCATAGAAGAACCATTTTTCGTTCCCAAAAGTCCTGTCCAAATGAAGATTCCAGAATGAACCTTTATTTATTTGAGATCTATAATAGGCTCCATATTTTAAAAACCATAAATCGGTTTTAAAACGATTTGAGAAATACCTGTGAGTCCTGATTTTAAAAGGACTCTTGTTGCATAGAATAACACAGACTAAGTCCAGGTTTTCTCAGTATTAGTGTTCTGCTAGCCTGCCTACTGTACATTAAAGATTTCAGGTTTTTTCTACACCTCAGGACGTTTTACAAAAAAGAACAAAGAACCAACTAAATATGCAAAGAACACTTTCCAGAATGAAATGGTGTTTGGTCAAGTAATTGTTCTACAAGGAACCACACTACCCAATAAATGACCCTAAAATGCCATTGTTTTAAAGAGTGCACTCCCATTATACAATGAATCAGTTCCTTTCCAAGGTGTTACTTATTTATTTAATTTTAACAAAAACTGTATTTTTACTAATATTAACTTAGATCCAGTAAAGTACAATAAAGTGCCATTAAGGAACCAGTATTTTTGAGAATGTACAGTATATATGAAAATGATGTGTGTGTGGGTGTGTGAAGTTTTAGGAATGAAATGAAAAGTTAACTCTGGCAAAATCCACAGAAGAAACACATCTGGTGTGACAGAAGACATGAAGTGCCTTCAGGTGACACAGGTCACTGGTCAGATTGGGTCAAAGGGCAAATTGTTGCACTGGAATTTGGTCTAATCCCAAAAATTGTATATAGAGACTCTGTGAAGGAGGTGTAGAACCTGTGCAGGTGGGTCATTGTGCAACCCCAAATCAGAAAAAGTTGTGACAGTGTGGAAAATGTGAATAAAAAAATAAAGCAGTAATTTACGAATTTTCCTTAACTTTTATTTCATTGCAGACAGTATGAACACAAGATAATTCATGTTTTTTTTTTTTTTGCCCAACATCATTTGATTTGTAAATAAACATCCATTCTTGCCATTCAGGCTTGCAACACATTCCAAAAAAAGTTGGGATGGGGGAAATTCAGGGATAGTAATGAGGTATAATAACTAAATAATGATGTGATTTGAAACTGGTGATGTTAACAGGTGATTGCAATCATGATTCGGTACAAAAGCAGCATCGAGGAAAGGCCTACTCCTTTAGGAGCAAAGATGGGCAGAGGATCGCCAGTTTGCCACCAAGTGCGGGCAAAAATCTTTGAAATGATGAAGAAAAATGTTTCTCAAAGACAGATAGGAAGAGATTTGGGCATTTCTCCCTCTACAGTGCATAACATAGTGAAAAGAATCAGGGAATCTGGAGAAATTACCGTGCGCAAAGGCCAAGGGTGCAAGCCTAAAATGAATGGCCGTGATCTCGGCACTGCATTAAAAAACGTCATTCACCAATAAATGATATAACTGCGTGGGCTCAGGACTACTTCAGGAAGTCACTCTCAAGCACTACAGTACGTAGTTACATTAGGAAATGCCAGCTAAAACTGTACTGTGCCAAAAGGAAGCCCTACATAAATAGTGTCCAGAAGCGCCGTCGACTTCTCTGGGCTCTGAGGCATCTGGGATGGTCCATTGTGGAGTGGAAACGTGTATTGTGGTCAGACGAATCGGTTTTTCACATCTTTTTTGGAAGAAATGGATGCCGTGTGCTGTGGACCAAAGAGGAAAAGGACCAGCCAGACTGTTACCAGATACAAGTCCAAAAGCCAGGGTCTGTCATGGTATGGGGTTGTGTCAGTGCCTTCGGCAAAGGTAACTTGCACTTCTGCGATGGCACCATCAGTGCTGAGAAGTATATCTCAGTTTTGGAGGAACAAATGCTGCCTTCAAGACAACGTCTTTTCTGGGGACGCCCATGCTTATTTCAGGAAGACAATGCCAAACCACATACTGCGCGAATAACAAAGGCATGGCTGCGTAAGAAGAGGGTGCGGATGCTTGACTGGCCTGCCTGCAGCCCTGATTTGTCTCCTATAGAGAATGTTTGGCGCATTTTGAAACGAAAAATGCGTCAACGAAGACCCCGTACTGTTGCGCACCTAAAACGTTGTTTGCAGGAAGAATGGGACAAACTAACACCTGCAACACTTAGTCACTTGATTTCTTCAATGCCTAAACATCTTTTAAGTGTTGTTAAAAGACAGGGGAACTGTACAAAGTGGTAAATGCTGTACTGTCCCAACTTTTTTTGAAATGTGTTGCAAGGCTGAATATCAAGAATGGATATTTATTTACAAATCAAATGATGTTGACAAAAAAAAAAACATGAATTATTTTGTGTTCATACTGTCTGCAATGAAATAAAATTTGAGGAGAATTTATAACTTGCTTTTTTCTTTTTTTATTCACATTTTCCACATTGTCCCAACTTTTTCTGATTTGGGGTTGTATCTGAAATGCTATAAAATAAGAGAAAGCCAGCAGACCAGTCCAGATACACATCTATTCTGTGACTGCAGGGACTGCTGATGACAGTCTTCTTGTTATTGTGATGTACAGAGTGACTGGAATCAGAGCAGATTAAGCTACAAGACTTGTCACTAAATCCAAGGAGGCAGTCATCTCTCAATTCGTTCCTGGCAATTCCTTGATATGTGACTCCAATCCCAACCCAGGCTCCACTCCACTCAACCTCCCAGTAACATCGAGTCCCACTCAGAGCCTCTCTGCAAAGAACTTGGGACTGATATTCAAATCTTAGAGGATTATTAGGATATGGGACCTCTGTCATGTTATTAACTTTTTACTCTCTTCAGACAGGTGTAGGTATCTGTTTGCTGTGTCCAGAGTGACTGGACAGTAGACGGAATGAAGCTGACATTGTGACACATGAGCAAAATAACGCAAAAAATACAATATCATCTATGACCTTCACGAATTTTCACCTTCACGAGTATTACATATCCTTCATGATACACTGTGTGATTCTACTGACAAAATTAAATGATTTGAAATAAAAATTGGAGCTCAGTAAAATGAAATAATTTATCATCAGTGTGCAGAGTAATAGGCATGCAGTGGTCATGTGGACCAGCAGGGGGCAGCACCTCAGTCTTCACAGTCCAGAGAAGACTGTGGAGACTGTGGACTGAGTGAAGAGCTGTCATGGAGGAAGGCTAAAAGGAAATAAAATGAACCAGTGATCTTAGTGTTAAAAATGAGAATAGTAATTACCAGACAGATGATCAGGATGAATAAAGAGAAACTGGACTGCAATACTTGTGCATCATGGAGAGCTGCTGGATACCCAAGGAGTCAAAGAGGAAGGGTGGGAGAATTTGTGTGTGAGAACAAAAAGACATGAAATAAACTGGGAACATGTTCAGAATCGTGAGAGGCAAGTAAAAGAACAAAAATAGAGAGCAAGAGAATGAAGAAATGAGTGAGGTGGAAGAATAAAGGGTATATGGAGGAGAATGAGGAAGCGTAACATGAAAACTAGTTAGAAAAAAACAGAATAGGAAAGAATGTCAGCGGGACAGGCTGGTGGAAACAACATACAAGTATAAAGCAAAGCTCAGTGTCATTCAGTTCTTCATCATAAATTTTAAATAAAATCATTCAAGCTTTAAAAAATAGTTTAAAAAGGGGAAAATGAAAAATATCATCCTGGTTTGATATTGAAGATGCAATGGAATCATCGGTATGCACTATCAGCATCTCTTTCAAATTCAACATGCAAACCTTCATTTACATACCAGTGAGTAGTGGTACCTCTTGTTTCGATACTGGCACCTGATTTTAGTCAGGGTGAGCATCGGAACCTTTTTGAGAATTTTCAAGGGGGACCAACCCCTTTGAATGGGTGTTGACTTATCCTGGAGTTGAAATGTCACTGTATCACGATATCAAGAGTACCACCAGTAATTTGCTTCACCTTCAAGTGTTAAATGTCATAAATAAAAACTTATGAACCAACCTTTCACTACAGAATACAGTTTCTGTGCCAGTTTAAAATGCAATAGAAAAGTGACTTGCATTTTAATTCCTGTCCATAGATTGTGTCATAACTAAAATGATAGATAGATAGATAGATAGATAGATAGATAGATAGATAGATAGATAGATAGATAGATAGATAGATAGATAGATAGATAGATAGATACTGTGATGTGTGAGTCCCTATCTTGCACCAGAAACATGAGGCTGAGTCTCAGTACTTTAGCAAAACAAGCTTTGTTGTTATTATTTATGAATATTATCAAAAATGCATTGTTTAAATTGTAGCTTAACTCCTGCTTCTCTTTTACTACACCTAATTGCCTGAGGTTATAGATATAGGAGGGAAGGTGGAGAGAAGTTATATACTATAATACCTCATAAACAGTGGTAAGTCAGTGAGATTTGAGGCTTCTGACAGAGGCTACATATTAATAATACAATAAGGGAAAGTAAGGTATAATATATTACTCTACCAAGACAAAACAATTGGTGTAGTGGGCAGGATTTTGGGGTAACCATGTTTTGCACCCTGTTTGCAAATATTGTTTTGATGTACATGTGTGTGTATGTATGTGAATTTTTGGGCACCCAGTGTAAATGCGGTGGAAGTAAAACATTGTTTGGTTGCTGAATGGAATATAACCAACAAAGTGTAGAGACTACATGTACAGTTAGGTCCATAAATATTTGGACAGAGACAACTTTTTTCTAATTTTGGTTCTGTACATTACCACAATGAATTTTAAATGAAACAACTCAGGTGCAGTTGAAGTGCAGACTTTCAGCTTTAATTCAGTGGGTTGAACAAAATGATTGCATAAAAATGTGAGGCAACTAAAGTATTTTTTTAACACAATCCCTTCATTTCAGGGGCTCAAAAGTAATTGGACAATTGACTCAAAGGCTATTTCATGGTCAGGTGTGTTCAAGTCCGTCGTTACGTCATTATCAATTAAACAGATAAAAGGCCTGGAGTTGATTTGAGGTGTGCTGCTTGCATGTGGAAGATTTTGCTGTGAACAGACAACATGGTGGTCAAAGGAGCTCTCCATGCAGGTGAAAGAAGCCGTCCTTAAGCTGCGAAAACAGAAAAAACCCATCCGAGAAATTGCTAAAATATTACGAGTGGCAAAATCTACAGTTTGGTACATCCTGAGAAAGAAAGCAAACAAGCACTGGTGAACTCAGTAACACAAAAAGACCTGGACGTCCATGGAAGACAACAGTGGTGGATGATCGCAGAATCATTTCCATGGTGAAGAGAAACCCCTTCACAACAGCCAACCAAGAGAACAACACTCTCCAGGGGGTCGGTGTATCGATATCCAAGTCTACCATCAAGAGAAGACTGCATGAAAGTAAATACAGAGGGTGCACTGCAAGGTGCAAGCCACTCATAAGCCTCAAGAATTGAAAGGCTAGATTGGACTTTGCTAAAGAACATTTAAAAAAGCCAGCACAGTTCTGGAAAAACATTCTTTGCACAGATGAAACCAAGATCAACATCTACCAGAATGATGGCAAGAAAAAAGTATGGAGGAGGCGTGGAACAGCTCATTATCCAAAGCATACCACATCATCAGTAAAACACGGTGGAGTCAGTGTGATGGCTTGGGCGTGCATGGCTGCCAGTGGCACTGGGACACTAGTGTTTATTGATGATGTGACACAGGAGAGAAGCAGCAGAATGAATTCTGAGGTGTTCAGAGACATACTGTCTGTTCAAATCCAGCTAAATGCAGTCAAATTGATTGGGCGGCATTTCATGATACAGATGGACAATAACCCAAAACATACAGCCAAAGCAACCGAGGAGTTTATTAAAGCAAAGAAGTGGAAAATTCTTGAATGGCCAAGTCAGTCACCTGATCTTAACACAACTGAGCAGGCATTTCACTTGTTGAAGACTAATCTTCAGACAGAAAGGCCCATGCAGTTAAAGGCCTGGCAGAGCATTAAAAAGGAGGAAACCCAGCATCTGGTGATGTCCATGAGTTCAAGACTTCAGGCTGTCATTGCAAGCAAAGGGTTTTCAACCAAGTATTAGAAATGAACATTTTATTTCCAGTTATTTAATTTAATTACTTTTGAGCCCCTGAAATTAAGGGATTGTGTTTAAAAAATGCTTTACTTGCCTCACATTTTTATGCAATCTTTTTGTTCAACCCACTGAATTAAAGCTGAAAGTCTGCACTTCAACTGCATCTGAGTTGTTTCATTTAAAATTCATTGTGGTAATGTACAGAACCAAAATTAGAAAAAAGATGTCCCTGTCCAAATATTTATGAACCTAACTGTATGTCACGAGGACACCTGCATGTTTGTTAGTGCTGGTGGTAGTGAGCCCCTAATTAAAATGCTAAGGAGTGATGGGACATGCATGCGTCATTCATACGGCACTTATTCATTTAGGATCTTTGTGTATGTATGTGTATGTTTGCTTACAGGGCAAAAGTAGCCCAAACCATAACGAATTTGGCAAATTGTATTAGAGTAAAATTTCAGACTCAGAAATCAGAAAATTTATATTAAAGTCCGCCATCTTCCAGTTTAGTGGCAGAAGCAAGCAGGCCAAAGCTAGGAAATGGAAGCCTGTAGTGTTGGTAGAGAAAACAGAAACTGAGCTGAGCATGCCACAAAATGGAAGGGGGCTGCAAGGATTAAAATCAGGAAAACAGAAATCTGGTATAACAAAGACAGCTGCTGTTATAAGAGGTTTACTATCTTGTATTATTGGTAATAAGGAAGATCAGTATGAGAAAGAAAATAGAAAAGTGACTGAAAGTGAAAGTTATGGAATGTTGTGTGAAAATTTGAAAGACGTAACAGTGGGTATGAAAATTGTGAAGTACTAGCATTTAGAACACCCACTGCTAAAGTAGAAAGCACAGAAAGCAGGGGGAACAAGGAGAGAAAACCACCCATGGTGAAATTTAGGGTACTAGTAACCGGATCAGACTGGAACCCTAAAACATGGGTGGGTGACTTACCTGGGACAGATGAGTGCTCAGAAAAGAGTGGGAATGTGAGTGTGAGGAAAAGGAGATACATGAAAGGAATGGAAAACAGCAAGGGTGTTACCTTCCATTATTCTTCACTGCACCATTATCTCCAATTCTGAGGTCTGTCCAGTATTTAAAGAACACGTTACACTGAGTGATATTTCACCACCGTTAGGAAAGGTAACCAGTGCTGCATTAAAATTTGATTTGGGAAAAAGAAATCAGATAGAAGGCACAGAAGCTGGTGAGTTTGAATGGCAATTGTTGACTGAAGGGCATGAACTGGATAATGGCTTAAGGGTACTGAGTGAAGAAAGTGTGGAATTTAAACAAGGAACAATAGAAATCAAAGGAATTCAAGTGCTTGTGTTTGAAAGGTCTGAAAGTGCTAGTGTTAGAATGGCTGAGTTGGAAAGAAAGTGCACCAGTTTAGGAGTTGGTTTGAATGAAACAGGACAAGCCAAAGAACAAAGGACGGGGGATGGTACAGCACAAAGGTTTACAAGCTCAGGCAGCAAGTCAGGAATACACAGGGGTGTGAGGGTCCTAACAGCTCTGCTAGACACGGCAGTGATTAAAAAGCACACACACTTAGGTTCAATAATTCGAAACCTTTCAGGAGACCTTTTAGCTCCTTAATCCAGGGCATGTTATTTGGAAAGCAACATGCTGTATTTGTGGGCTCCACAGTGTTATTGCAAATGTTAGCGCAATTTGTGATGCAGTTATTGAGCCCCTCAGTATTGTCCCCATGTGACTCTCAATCATTTCCCAGCTTGTCATTTGGAAGCTGTCACTCAGAGCCATTTCAGCTTCCTGACTCCTGGTGGTAACAGGATACTGTCTAATAACAGGCTTGTAGCTGGGAATAAGACAAATCAGGTTATAATCAGATATTCCCAAAGGAGCCAGTAGTTTACACTTAAAGCAAAAACATTGCATTTTGCTAGGCAGCCACTCAGAGTGCATTGCTTTTCAATTTAAAACCATGCATTAATCATGGCAAAACTAAACGTAATCAAATGAGCAATCAGCATTAAAAGGTGGGACAGGGAACAGTTGGGGTAAGATGCATTCCACTTGTAACATTTCTGTATGCTGATGGCAAGCATAAGTGTCATCAATGTGCAATATGGAGTGTGTGTTTAAATCTCACTGAAAAGGTTCCTCTTGCATTAAGTTCTCTAAAGTTGTTTTCATTTTATACATGTTAAATTAAGCGGTTCAGTTAAATTTACTAGGCACAAGTTGTTAGTGTTTGTTACTAAATACTAAATATAGTCAAATATTTGTTAGCATCACTTCTTCTTCTTCTTCTTTACCTTCTATGTGCTCAACCAACCTTCTCCATACAGTTCCGTCCTGCACCTCCTTCCCCGTCAAACCCATTTCCTTTAAATCTTCTTTAAATCCACCTTCTCCCTGGCTTTCTCTTCCCCTGTATTTCCATTCTCATCACTCTTTTGCCAACATATTCATTGTCTCTCCTCATCACATGCAATAACACTTCAGTTTACTTTCTTAGATATCTCTCCCACTTTTGTTGTACCTCTGATCGTCTTACTTGATTGTCGTATTTCTAATTCTATTCTTTTTTGCAGTTCCACACACCAGTCTCAAGTTTCTCTTTTCTAAGCTTGGTTTCCTCATAGCTTTTTATTCATACCCTTTGTGATAAACAGACATTACTGTGGTTTTAACCCTACATAATAGGGTTAGTATGCAATGATGCCATTAATATCGAGTCTATTCAAAAACTTAAAAGCAAAGTTAATTAGCCTTAAACTGGCCCAATGCAAGCATGCATGGGCCATGTACATTGACTCTATAAATATATCAAATTATACTCAATTAAATATCACGAAAATATTCTCTTTTGGTAGTTTAAATGCAACAAAGATGGAAAGTTATTTACATTTAAAAAGTTCATTTCTGGTTTTCATATTCTGCAGGATGTGATCTGAATCAGTAATCCCTGAAGAAACAACAAAAGAAAAGCATAATATGAGCCCCGAGCACACATGATGTACAGGACATCTATTCTCCAAGGTCAGAGTTACATGAGGACACTGTTATAATACATTTTGCTATAATATTTAAGGTTAATGTCACTGTCTCTATAAAACACTGTTAAAGGATTCATTCACATGTGCAGGCTAAGTTTGTCACACAGGGGTAGTCTGCCTGCATTTAGAAAACCATTACTTTAGCAGTTAGAAGAATGAACAAACTGCAGTGTCAGCATTGTGCTCTTCTTGTTGGAGGTGGGGTTAAGTCTTTACTGTCCTTGTTTGGAGACCAGAGAGGACCAGCACGTGGAGAAGACAGTATATAAGGCTTGGACTGCTGCCAACCCCTTCGAAGCTGACGGCCGGATGATATCGTCATTTGTCCCGAAAATCCTTTCAGCGTAGTGATGAAAATGGCAGACTCTATAGATCAAGATCCGACCTTGGTAGTGTCTGCTATAAGCTTACTTTCGTCGGTTATACTGCGTAAACCGTCATTAAAGAAAGCTAAGTATAATTCTCTTATGTAATTTGTTTTTGTACCGCCGTAATCACTATGGGAGGGATATCGCCTTTTAATATCATATCTCTGTATTTTCGGTTACTTAAAATGCCGCAATTTGAAATAACTTATTCCAACAAGGAAGCTTTTGATTCTAAAGGAAACAGACACACAACCCACCATCCTTACTGGCCACCATAAACTCCCATCCACTGATCTCTTCTAGATGCTTCTTCAGATCTGACAATCTTCTTTAGAGTCTCAGGAAGGAAATCCTCATTAATATCAATGTTATGTATGTCTTCATCTCTGGGAGAGACACAGAGAGAAGAGAACTTCTACATAAGAAGACCAGAATGAAGAGACAAAGAAGAGAAATGAGAAATCAAGACAGCTTGTATGTCCCTCAGATCAGCCCTCTTACCTTTAGGAAGTGGATGTGGTCATCTGTCTGTGAAATCTCTGCCAGCTCAGTGGCTATCATCTTCAGCTCCTTGATCTCCTTCTCCAGTCGCTCAATGAGCTCTTCAGCCTTCCTCACTTCCCTCTGCACATAATCTCTAATGACCTCAGTTAACTCTGACCTCAGCCTTTCAATGGATTCCAGTATAGACTTGAAAATCTTCTCATGTTCCTGTACTTCCCACTTTGTGAAGTTCTGATTAGAAGAAGACAATAATCTTAATTTTAATCTATGTAAACCTTAGAGGAGCTAGAGGAGCAAGCAAATCATCACAGAAAAAACTGGAATGTCAAAACATCCATGAATTAGATCAACTCAGGCAACAATCTCTTCAAGTGTAATTAGGAAAATATCAAGGTACATTACATATTTACCTTTACCTGCTTAAAAATCTAATGTAAATTGTATAATTACTAGTATCAGCACAAGGTCAGGTCAGGACAGGTTGGAGAGCATGCAGTGGTATAGCACACTGCTACATCCACCACATGATGAAACAGTTCGGGATCCTGATTGGCAACCCTGCAGGCAGACATGTCATCCAGTTCCAACAGGAAATGACCATCTATCTGCCTCAGCCAAGTGTTACGTCTGCCACCCTTTGGCCTGGTACTGCCATTCGGGTCTTCTGTGAGCCTGATCACCTTCAGGGAATTATGCCACATGGCCACAGTGCTGTAACTGATGTTATCTCACAATGTTGGTAATGTGCCTCATTCAGGACTCCATGAGCAACCACTCATTATAACATTAGAACAATCTAGATGAGAACAGGCCATTCAGCCCAACAAAGCTCGCCAGTCCTATCCACTTGTTTCCTCCAAGAAAACATCAAGTCGAGTTTTGAAAGTCCCTAACGTCTTACTGTCTACCACACTACTTGGTAGCTTATTCCAAGTGTCTATCGTTCTTTGTGTAAAGAAAAACTTCCTAATGTTTGTGCGAAATTTACCCTTAACAAGTTTCCAACTGTGTCCCCGTGTTCTTGATGAACTCATTTTAAAATACCAGTCTCGATCTACTGTACTAATTCCCTTCATAATTTTAAACACTTCAATCATGTCACCTCTTAATCTTCTTTTGCTTAAACTGTAAAGGCTCAGCTCTTTTAATCTTTCCTCATAATTCAACCCCTGTAGACCTGGAATCAGCCTAGTCGCTCTTCTCTGGACCTTTTCTAGTGCTGCTATGTCCTTTTTGTAGCCTTGAGACCAAAACTGCACACAGTACTCCAGATGAGGCCTCACCAGTGCATTATAAAGGTTGAGCATAACCTCCTTGGACTTGTACTCACACATCGTGCTATATAACCTAACATTCTGTTAGCCTTCTTAATGGCTTCTGAACACTGTTGGGAAGTTGATAGCTTAGAGTCCACTATGACTCCTAAATCCTTCTCATAAGGTGTACTCTCGATTTTCCGACGCCCATTGTGTATTCAAACCTAATATTTTTACTTCCTATGTGTAATACTTTACATTTACTGACATTAAATTTCATCTGCCACAAATCTGCCCAAGCCTGTATGCTATCCAAGTCCTTCTGTAATGATATAACGGATTCCAAATTATCTGCTAATCCACCTATCTTGGTATCATCTGCAAACTTAACCAGCTTGTTACTTATATTCCTATCTAAATCATTTATATATATTAAAAATAGCAGCGCCCTAGCACTGACCCCTGTGGAACACCACTCTTAACATCGGCCAGTTCTGATGAGGTTCCTCGCACCATCACCCTCTGCTTCCTGTGTCTGAGCCAATTCTGCACCCATCTAAAAACATCACCCTGAACTCCCACTTCTTTTAACTTGATGCCCAACCTCTCATGTGGCACCTTATCAAATGCTTTCTGAAAGTCCAGATAAATAATATCATAAGCTCCACTTTGATCGTATCCTTTTGTTGCCTCCTCATAGAATTCCAACATGTTAGTAAAACACGACCTCCCTCTTCTGAACCCATGCTGACTGTTCAGAATAACTCCTGTCCTTGCCATGTGTTGCTCAATCTTATCCTTAATAATTCCTTCCATTAATTTTCCTGTGATGCTTGTTAAGCTTACTGGCCTATAGTTGCTTGGATCTGCCCTGTCACCCTTTTTATATAATGGGATGATATTTGCCATTTTCCAGTCCTTTGGAATCTCTCCAGTGCACAGTGACTTCCTAAAAATATGTGTCAAGGGTTTATATATGTACTCACTAGCCTCCTTAAGAACACGAGGATAAATATTATCTGGGCCTGGTGATTTGTTTGATTTCATCTTATTTAATCTGAGCAGCACTTCTCCCTCTACAATTTCCAAATCCCTCAGTACCTCCTTAGTAGTCGTGTTTACCTCTGGCAGGTTATCCACTTGCTCACTTGTAAACACCTCAGAAAAATGTAAGTTTAGGGCATCTGCTATTTCATTGTCTGTATCTTTTAATTCCCCTTTACTATTCCTGATGAACTTGACCTCCTCCTTAACTGTTCTTTTACTACTAAAATACTGAAAGAATCTCTTGGGGTCTTCTTTCGCCTTATCTGCTATATTCCTCTCCAACTGTCTTTTAGCCTCTCTGATATCCTTCTTAATGGTTGCCCTCATGTTCTCATATGCTCTACGATTCTCTTTGCAGTCATTAGTCTTATATGCCTTATACAGCAGTTTTTTCCTTTGCAACTTCTTTTTTAAATCTTTATTAATCCATGTGGAGTTTTTTAGTTTCCTATTACTTCCAAATTTAGGTATGTATCTGTCCTGCATTACATGTAAAACATTTTTAAACCTGTTCCACTGCTCCTCGACTGTCTCCACATTTAAAAGCTTATCCCAGTCTATCCTACTTAGACTTTGTCGCATCTGCTCAAAATTAGCCCTACCAAAGTTCAACTTAACAATTTTAGTCTTTGCATCTGTACTCTTACAAAATACTGAGAATTGTATTACATTATGGTCACTTGACCCTAGTGGTTCAATCACCTCTACACCCTCAATTCTATCCTGATTATTACAGAATACTAAATCCAGACAGGCTTCACCCCGTGTTGGTGCTTTAACTTGCTGTGTTAAAAACAGTCACTGATTACTTCTAAAACTCCTGCTCTTGTGCTCCTCCATCTGTAAGGTTATCCCAGTTAATATTTGGATAATTAAAGTCTCCCATGACTATAATATCCCCCTGTAAACTTGCCTTTTTGATATTACTAAAAAGATGTGTGTTGAAATTACTGTCTGAATTGGGTGGTATATAACACACTCCTAAAATAAGACCTTTTTCCCTAATATTTTCCAGGCGAAGCCAAATGTCCTCACTAAGATTGGGCTCATCATCCAACTGAAGATGACTTACATTTAAATCCTGTTTGGCATAAACAGCAACCCCACCTCCTTTTCTGTTCTGTCTATCCTTTCTAAAAAAATGTGTATCCCTCTGTGTTACACTCATCCCCATCTTTGTTATTTAGCCAGGTTTCCGTTATTGCTATAATATCATAATTATGCTCTGTTACATACGACACAATTAGACACAAAGTCAATCCAGCAGTACCCAAGGATCCTCTGAAGAGACACAGTACTGAAGGAGTCAAGTCTTCATCTCAGGTCACTTGGTAGCGTACATGTCTCGCAACCATATACAAAGACCAGGACTTTAGAGTATCTTTGCAAAAGGCTGTAAAATTGCATTTTCATCTTCTTATTGTGCTAAAGAAAATGTATGCTTTTTTCTCCATTTACTAATTTAATCGTTTTCTTTCACATGCGTTTCCTCTTACATGAACAGGACACTCAACTCACCTGAATCCTCAGTACCATCTTCATCATCTCCTCCAAATTCTTCTCTTTCTCCTTAATTTTATTTTTATTTCTTTATTTCTGCCTTCTAGCTGAATCTGTGTGGAGATAAAATAGAGGAGAAACATCTGAGGAGTGAACAGGATTGGGAAGACAGAGTCCAACAGGAATAATAGAAAGAAAAGAACAAAAGGGGGACAAAGCAGAAGAGAGGAGCAAATAGACTTTATCTGAGTATCTTGAGCTGTATATGCGAGAGACTGGAATGGAGGGAGAACTGAGGATGACTTTAAAAGAAGACCGAAAGGAAAGCTGAGAAAGAGACAACTGGAGTTAGTGTCTCAGTGAGAAGGAAAGAATTTAGCGTTACCAATAAGATGGGGAAGTGAAAGTTAGAGGAAAACAATCATAGAAGAGTAGCTGGAAAAACTTCATCATCTCATCACCAGGCCCCCTAAGAAGAGGGAAACATTTCTTTGACAATTGAAAGGATTAAAAATTCTTCTGAGAGACCACTCTAATCAACTACATAAACTAAAAATGATGCGCTACCTAAGAGAGAGCTAATATAGAATGCTTTAAAGGTACTTTTGTTAGCAAAGATATCAAGCATGACTTCAGTCATAAGTTTACTACGGAGTCATGTACAGTATATTGTGAACACCCTCCTAGGTCACAATGTCCCAATGCCATCATATATTCCTAGAAGAATCCATTCCTTCAATGTGTTTTTCACAGGTTGCACAAATCGTTCTAACTGCAGCTTTTAGTTCTTTCAAATTGATTCTGTGAGGATCTTATGTCTCAATGTTAGCTTTTAGTTAAGTATAGAGACAATTTCAAAATGTGCAAATAAAAAAATAATACAGATATAAGACAGAGCAAGTTATATTTTAAACAATCAGAACATAACAGGTCAAGGTTCAGAATGTACTGTAAATGTAAGATGCATTAAAGGAAAAAAAAATAAAACATTTTGAAAGATTTAGAAACACAAATGTCAACCCACTAAGGAAGATTCTGCCACAGAGAGATTATTGTCATTCATTTCTAGAATCTGGAACCTGCTTAATACAATATAGGATAATGCAGAGACCAAGTCTATACTAGGGCCATTACTGGACACAATACTGGACATTCTATCACAGGATAGACTTCTTTGTTGCACACACACACACACACACACACACATACACATAAACATAAACACATTGTAGTAATATGGAGCAAGACTGTAAAGGTTTATGACTTGGGAGCAATTGAATGTGGGAGCAACAGAAGACACCTTCTTCTGTATTTACTGTTTAATGTGTTGAGTTGCTTTAGTTTGGGGTTGATGTGCAAAGTAACTGTTCAGAAGTTATTATTTTCTATGGAGTAAATTCCAAAATTAAGGTAGACTCCTCTCCGGTTTACCCTTAACTTCTTTTTTTACTTGTTTGTTTTGTTGTGAAAATTTTAGACAATCTGTCTTTTAAAAACACAGAAAAGCACTGCAATACTTATATATGCATCTCCATTTAATAAGCACATTCAGATGTATTGTGAAGTTTTTTGTTTGTTTGTTTCTTTCTTTTTTTAATAAGCAGACAACAGAAACAAATGATTCTGCTGATCTCAGTCAGAACTCAAACAAACAGTCTTAAAAGGAATATACTGAGCCCTGATAAACCATGTGTTAAAATCCTATGAGGAACTGGTGGAACAATTAAAAATACTTTTAACCTGAAGCCCAGAGCAATTTTAAAATAGTTTAAATTTAACTGTAGAGATAAGCAGGCAGGTTAAAAGTGCACATGAAAGTTCTTTATGAACTTGCTCAACATTGTAATTATGGGGACGGACTAAAACAAATGTTATGGGACTGGCTGTTAATTTGCATAGGATCAAATCCGGTATCGTTTATTTGAGGACTCTGATTTAAAGCAGTAAACGTTGCACAGGCAATCGAGAAGGCAACCGGTAGGACCTGCAAAGACAGTTAAAAGCAAACGAGGGAGCTTCAGCATGCTACACAAATCAGCCACCAGTGTACAAGTTGGTCTTAAAGCAGTGACCACAGGATAGGGGCTGTCTGAAAACATGTTACAGATGTGGAGTGAGCACAATGCGACAGAATTCTGTTACTTAAATGAAAAATGCTACAAATATGGAAATAATAATAACAACAACAATAATAATAAAAATAATAAAAAGAAGAAGAAAAATAATAATAATAATTATTATTATTATTATTTAAAGATACCCAAGGAAGCTGTTCAATGGAATAAAATAAAACCAAGCACCAAAATATAGAAAAGAAAATAAGTACAAAAGTAATATATTAGAAGTACATATAAACTCACATAGAGTAACTTTATAAACATATACAAACACACACACACACACACATATATATATATATATTAATCATAATAAAGCATAAAGTTATCCATCCATTCAGCTACATCCTAACTACAGGGTCACGGGGGTCTGCTGGAGCCAATCCCAGCCAACACAGGGCGCAAGGCAGGAAGCAAACCCCTAGCAGGGCGCCAGCCTATCGCAGGGCACAGGCACACCAAGCACACAGTAGGGACAATTTAGGATCGCCAAAGCACCTAACCTGCATGTCTTTGGACTGTGGAAGGAAACCGGAGTACCCGGAGGAAAGCCACCATGCCGCCCAGCTTAAAGTTAACCATAAAAAACATTTACCAGAGGAAAAAAAAACAGACAAATAGCAGAAGAATTATAACAGTTAACAAAGTGAGAAAACTTACTTGTGCCTTTAAAGAAGTCAGAGTTGTAGATGCCCACAAGCATTTCAGACTTTTGGACCAGTGACATTAAATGCTGGGTCATTCATAGTAAAAAGTTTGGCAGATGGGGTAGATAAAAGATGATACTCAGAGGAACCACAGAAACTTGAGTCTTGTCCAGAATTTAACAGAGAGCCAATGGAGTTGTTGAAGTCTAGGAGTAATATATTCCCAGGGTCATTTATGGGAGAGAATGCTGGCAGCTGAATCTTACGCATGCAAGAGTCTTCTAAGGCCCTGAGAAGAAGCACCCTACAAAACAGCATTACAGAAGTCAGGACAAGATGTGAAAAAAGAATGAATAAGTGTGCCAGCTGCACAGGCACTAGAAGCATACTGTATGGAGCATGAAAATGTGTTTTTAAATGAAAGATAGGTGACTCTTGATTTCAAACTGCAGGAACACAAAGGGTTTGTTGCTCCCCTTAGTGAGTAAAGACTTTCAATCATTTTGTAAAGAAGGTGGTTGGGGTGGGTGGGTTACATAAAGAATAAGACAACGCCTGATCCCATCAATTGTCCTCATGACACCCTGATAGTAGATCTGCCCGTTTCCCAAGGCATTGTGAGCTCTTATGATTGATAGATAAATAATTCACATACTCCAGCAGCAGCATACTGATAAAAAACAATATTAAATTAAAGAGTGATTAAAATGCAGGTATAACAGACAATAATTTTGTGTAATGTTAACGTTTACCACCCCGGGTGGAACTGAAGAGTCGCATAGTGTGGGGTCTCCTCAGTCTGTCAGTGGAGCAGGATGGTGACAGCAGTCTGTCGCTGAAGCTGCTCCTCTGTCTGGAGATGATACTGTTCAGTGGATGCAATGGATTCTCCATGATTGACAGGATTCTGCTCAGTGCCCGTCACTCTGCCACAGATGTCAAACTGTTCAGCTCCTTGCCTAAAATAGAGCATGCCTTCCTCACCAGTTTGTCCAGGAGTGAGGCGTCCCTCTTCTTTATGCTGCCTCCCCAGCACACCACCGCGTAGAAGAGGGCACTCGCCACAACCGTCTGATAGAACATCTGAAGCATCTTATTGCAGATGTTGAAGGACACCAGCCTTCTAAGGAAGTATAGTCGGCTCTGTCCTTTCTTACACAGAGCATCAGTATTGGCAGTCCAGTCCAATTTATCATCCAGCTGCACTCCCAGGTATTTATAGGTCTGCACCCTCTGCACACAGTCTTCTCTGATAATCACGGGGTCCAGAAGGGACCTGGGTCTCCTAAAATTCACCACCAGCTCCTTGGTGTTGCTGGAGTTCAGGTGTAAGTGGTTTGAATCGCACCATTTAACAAAGTCTTTGATTAGGTTCCTATATTCCTCCTCCTGCCCACTCCTGATGCAGCCCATGATAGAAGTGTCGTCAGCGAACTTTTGCACGTGGCAGGACTTTGAGTTGTATTGGAAGTCCGATGTATATAGGCTGAACAGGACCGGAGAAAGTACAGTTCCCTGCGGGCGCTCCTGTGTTGCTGACCTGCAGTTCCTGAGACACACATACTGAGGTCTGTCTGTAAGATAGTCCACGATCCATGCCACCAGGTATGAATCTACTCCCATCTCTGTCAGCTTGTTCCTAAATAGCAAAGGATGAATGGTGTTGAATGCACTAGAGAAGTCCAGAAACATAATTCTTACAGCACCACTGTCTCTGTCCAAGTGGGAGAGAGATCGGTGTAGCATATAGATGATGGCATCCTCCACTCACACCTTCTCCTGGTATGCGAACTGCAGAGGGTCGAGTGAGTTGCGGACCTGAGGCCTCAGGTGGTGAAGCAGCAGCCGCTCCATGGTCTTCATCACATGTGACGTCAGAGCGGCAGGCCGGAAGTCATTCAGCTCATTTGCACGTGATACCTTTGGGACTGGGGTGATGCAAGATGTTTTCCAAAGCCTCGGGACTCTCCCCTGTTCCAGGCTCAGGTTGAAGATGCGCTATAGAGGACATCCCAGCTCCAGTGCACAGGCCTTCAGCAGTTGTGGCGATACTCCATCTGGTCCCACTGCTTTGCTGGCATGAAGTCTCCTCAGCTCTCTGCTCATCTGGGCTGCTGTAATTGTGGGTGGAGATGTCTCTCCTATGTTAATATCAGCAGAAGGATGGGCGGAAGGTGCAGTACTCCAAGGTGAGAGTGGGTTAGGGTGGTCAAACCTGTTAAAGCAGTTGTTCATTTGGTTTACTTTCTCCACGTCTCTCTCGATGGTGGCACCCCGTTTTGAGCCGCAGCCAGTGATGAATTGAGGATGAAGGCATTTTGTCTGCTGAGGAGTTTGGTACAACCAGAAAACCCAAGTGTCAAGCCATTTAATGATACTGTAAGCATTTTATAGTCACATTTCTCACCTGAATTACTACTAATTGTTGGAAGATTAACGTTTCATAAATGGAACCAGTATGAAGGTGAGTCTATTACTCATTATGTAGCAGTGTTCAATAAATGTACAGAACACTGCAAATTTGGTGCTAATTTAGATGATGCCTTATGCAATAGGCTAGTGTGTGCATCAAAAAGTGCAGGCATTCAGAGACAGTCACTAACTTAAGCCAACATCCCATTACAGAAAGCTATTGAGATAGCAGTGCCTATGGAGCTGTCTGCTAAAGAAACACAGCAGTTAGGGGGAGCTGTCAAAGTATATAATGTGTAGGCCAACCCAAGGAATCAAAAAAGGGAGCACTAAACAGTGTTATAGACGTGGAAAGGTGGACCACAATCCAGCACAGTGCTAAGCAAAAAAATACTCACATGCTAAAGTTAAGAAAAAGAGAAGTATGAAGCAGGAAAAGGTAAATGACACCCTGTCATTGTACAAGCAAAAATCTGTGTGAAGTACAGGAAGAAAATTTAAGTAACAGTGAAACTGATTCAGAGAGTGAGTCCCTATTAAAGTACTAAATATAAAAGCAGGCTCATCAGCATATACTATTACTGCTATGCTGGAAGGGCACACTGTGAAAATGGTGGTGGATACTGGAACATCTGTCTCCCTAACATCAGAGAAACTGTTCAAGGAAAAACTAAACCAAGTCCTACCAATACTGTAATATTATAATAAAGACTATCACAGGTGAGAGTGTTCTCAAGCTGGGTAAAGCAAAGGCTCTGGTGGAGCTAAATTGACAAAAAGTTAAATTTACAGTTATTTAATATAAAGCATTAGGTTGTGTCTAACTGGGACAAGTTGCTTGAATATTACAGGAAACAATTTAAAATTATAGGGGAGAATGTTCACTTGGGTTAGCTGAGTGTAGTCTGTGTTTTTCCCCTGATTAGAATGGAAGCTGCATTGCCTATATTTTGCATTCTCTTTTATGTTGATTTCATTGTTCTTGAATTGCTCTGTGCTGTTTGTTACTTACTGACCACAATTACAACTTTAGGGTGGTTGGGGTATACAAAATATTTAAAGCTGTTTGAACTGTTTGGGACTCCTAACATAAAATTTCTCTTTACACTGATGACGTTTTGGTCTTTCTTGAGAATATCCAGTCTGCTCTTCCACATTTGCTCAGCTTATTCGATTCATTTGAAACTTTCTCAGGTTATAAAAGAAACTGATCTGAATCTGCATCACTTCCTGTTTTATCTTGGTAGAGTAATATATGTATTGCTCTACTTTCCCCTATTGTATTATTAATATGCAGCCTTAGAATGCCTAATCTCACAGACTTACCACTGTTATTAAGATATTATTTTATATAACTTCTCCCCACCTTCCCTTCTATATCTATAACCTCAGGCAATTAGATGTAGTAAAAAGACAAGCAGGAGTTAAGTTACACATAAAATAATGTACTGTATTACTGATAATATTCATTAATATGGATTGAATATTGGGAACCATACAACCTGATAAAATGGTGATGTGTAATTCAGGTGGCACACAGACTTGTAGTTACTTAATGTCTCTAGTTAAGGCATCGTTGGTGCTCAGCTTTCAGCCACATGTCTGTTCAATATGACTGCTGAGCTGTGCTCTTCATTGTGTTGTCTTCATCATCACAGGTTAGCAAGAGAGATGCTTTTTCATCATATGTTGGTTAGAGATAGAGAATGTGGTTGAGCAAGCAAATGTATAGGTTTTCTATCCAACCCCTCCAGCCAATCCATACAGCCATAGCTCAGACCAATGGGTGAAATATAGCATCTTATTTCCTGCCCCAAAACCATATGTTAAACATCCTGGCTTCCTTGCAGGGGGTTGAATGACTTTAGCAGAGAAATACTCATCTAACTGGTTTAAGACACATCCCCCCCAAATCCTGTGATATAATATTACAAAGAGACAGTCGAAAAAGGAGGGGGTTAAACACGAATACCTCTCACCAAAGTAACACTAAATTACATTGGTTTGCCTAAATTATAAATAAAGACATACAAAACATTTACCAAGTTATATGCAAAATCTCACATCACAACACTTCCTTAATCCCATATATATATACATTCATCGAGGTGTTTTGCCTCCTCAAGTCCCTGTGGTCATTTCTTGATATTGATATTGATCTCCTACAAAAGAGCAGCAAAACATCACATTACATTTGAATGCTTAAATGTATAAAGGGGTCTCTTGCATCCTGGTCCTCACTCTCTTTATCATTCATTCTGTATCAGACTATCAATCATTAAAATGAATGAGGTTCCTCACGGCACTCCGGTTTCCTCCCACAGTCCAAAGACATGCCGGTTAGGTGGATTGGCGGCTCTAAATTGGCTCTAGTGTGTGTTTGTGTGTGCCCTGCGGTGGGTTGGCACCCTGCCCAGGATTGGTTCCTGCCTTGTGCCCTGTGTTGGCTGGGATTGGCTCCAGCAGACCCCCGTGACCCTGTGTTCGGATTCAGCGGGTTGAAAAATGGATGGATGAAGGTTCCTCACTTCAATTTTATTAGTGCAATGTAGCCCCTTCCCCATCTTACAAGATACCTGATTGATGTTAGATCTTAAATATCCTGTTTCTTGTTGAATAATAAAACATCTTGTTTTAAATACCAATCTTTAATTTATAACTGATCCAAAAAAGATTTGTAGTAACATCACAGGTCATTTACACTTTGTCCAGGTCCCAATATGGACCTGGCTAAACTCAACCAAAAATCCTACCCCTTGACTTTCCATGGAATCTAATTTAGAAACACCTAATTCCCTCGTTGCTCTTCATTTCTCTACTGTTAATCTAAAGTCAGATTTATAATTTGGCCAAATTATTACTTTATAATTGAAGGATGCTGCACAGGATCAAGAAATGTCTTCACCTATGCTGTATTTGGCACTGTCATACCTCTATTTTCCAAAATTCAGTTGTGCATAATGCTGGTAGTTCCATCTATTTTCTTTTTGGATGTTTTGGGCATTTTGAGCATAACTGTGCCCCAAAGCCTACAGTCACTGAGGTCCAATTATAATAGCCCCTTTCCATCTTTTTCATTCTATTTCCAACTTTGATCTGTTTATAAAATGATTAGTGTACTACTTTCCTCTGCATTTTCTTTCCACCCTCTCTAACTTTTTACTCTCATTCTTTCACTACAAAGTTAGTGTATGCCATATATTTGATTTTTTGTAAGGCATTCTACAGGACTCTACCTATAATTTCAATATGGCAGTGCAATCTTTCCTATTTCCTTCCTATCTTATAAAAGTACTGTTTTTTTTTTTCTTCTTCTTTATAATATCCAGATGATCCAACGGTTCCTCACTAATTATGCCATACAACTTCTTGTTTAGGCAGTGCTTCTCTTGTAGCTAGACTATTGCAACTCTCTCTTGGATGGGCTTCCTTTAAATGCAAAGCTCTCCTACTCCTCTGGAATGCAACTACTCAGCTGGTGTTCTCTGTTCCATGTTTCACTATTCCTCTGATTTGGGCTTTCCACTAGCTTCCTGTTGCTGCAAGGATCCAATTCCAAACTCTTGTCTTGACTTACAGTTCTCTGATTAGTTCAGCTCCTCCAATCCTTGGTCTCTACTTATATCCCTTCAAGAAGTTTCTGTTCTGCCTCTGCCTGTCTGCTGACCATTTCTCTTCTTGCCAGACATGCCAAGACTTGACAGTGTTTTTTCACTTTTGGTCCAAAGCTGTGAAATGATCTCCATTTGTCCATTTGAACTGCACCCAACTTACTTGTGTTTAGGATTATTTTGAGAACCCACCTTTTCATTAAATAAACTGCTCAAAAAATGAAGGGAACACTTAATCATCACAGTCTGACACCAAGTCAACTAATCTTCAGGGATATGAATCTGTCCAGTTAGAAAGCATAAGTGATTGTGAATCAACTTCACCTGCTTTGGTGCAAATCAAAGTGACAATAGGTGCACTGGAGAGGCAACAACAAGACAACCCCCAAAAAAGGGAATGGCTTTGCAGGTGCTTGCCACAGACCATTGCTCTCTCCTTATCCTTTCTGACGGATTCTTCTCTAGTTTTGCATTTTGCTAGTGTGCTTGTTACTACTAATAGCATTAGGTGGTACCTGCTGCCAATTCAGGTTGCTCAAGTAGTCCAGTTCCTCCAGGATGGCACAACCATATGTGCCATCGTAAGAAGGTTTGCTGTGTCTCCCAGCACAGTCTCAAGAGTATGGAAAATACAGCAGGAGATGGGTCGTTACACAAGGAGAGCTTCACTGGGCCGCAGAAGGGCAAAAACCTAGCAGCAGGATAGATACCTGCTCCTTTGTGTGAGGAGGAACTAAAGGAGCATTGCCAGAGCCCTATAAAATAACTTCCAGTGGGCTACTGGTGTGCATGTTTTGGACCAAACTGTCAGAAACAGACTCAATGAGAGGGGCATGAGGGCCCAACGTGCTTTAGTGGGACCTGTGCTCACAGTCCATTACTGTGCAGCTCGATTGTCATTTGCCAATTCACTGGCACACTATTCTCTTCACAAATGAGAGCAGATTCAAACTCTACCAAGTAGCACCACAGACTGGGAGGAGGTCCGGTCCCCCAGGACAACATCCGTTGTCTCATCAGGAGCATGCCCAGACATTGTCAGGAGTGCTTACAGGCATGTGGAGGCCATCCACACTACCGAGTCACATTATGAGTTGCTGTGACAAAATTTATGCAGGTTGGATTAGCCTGTGATTTCAATTTTTGACTTTGATTTTAGGTGTGATGTTGAATGAGCCCTCATCATTTTGTTCTCAACGAATTACAGCTATTACTCAGGAAATTATTTTCCACTTGAATATTCCATTTATTGAGATCCAATGTGTGATTTAAGTGTTCCCTTGATTGTTCTTGAGTTGTAAATTTTGCATTTCTTCAGCTTCTCACCTGCGGGATACTCCCTGTGCAGGGTTTTAGTTTAAGATACTGGTTATTGTCTTTTTATCTTACTCTAGTTATAAGACACTGGTTATTGTCTTTTTGTCTTTGTCTAATTGTAGATATAATTATGTACTAGTTCTAATGCCTTGTGCTCGCTTTTTTTTTTTACATTGTTCTCTGTTGCTCTGATGCTTGCACCTTCATTCTTGTATGTATTATAACTTGCTTTGTAAGTTGTCTTGGCTAACTGTGTTTGCTAAACAACAACAACAACAACAATAATAATAATAATAATAATAATAATAATAATAATAATAATAATAATAATATGTAGATCATGTATATCTTACTTTCTCTAAACATTATGCCATGCACCTTACTGCGTATGCTGTCATCTTTTTGCAATGACAGTTCCTGGTACATTTTTACACATGTTCTGGGGCTGTCCACCAGTTCATTCTCTCTGGCCTATTTTTTGCAACCATCCATTTTTTCTGCCAATATTCCTCTAGTGCCTCAAATATTCTGTTTGTTAGACCTGTCCTCTCCTCCTCTGTTATCCAGCATAGGTGTATTATCATGGAATTTATAAGACTTACCAGGTTCATTTGTTGGTTTGGTCTAAATCCATACCTAAGTATTAAGATTAGCACACACACAGATACGCACACCTATACATAGGGATCCTATCTAGGGATGATATCAATTGCCAGTCACCCCAAAACATTCCAAATAGAATTCCCTTCGTACATATATACATATTCAGAGATCCTAGCCAGATAAAGTCTTGAGTGGTACCAAGTACCAGTAACTCCACAAAAGGATTCTCTATACAGTGTGAACCTTGCCCGGACACAGACAGGCGGACATCTTGTTCAAGAACCACCACACGTTTATTTACACAATATATACAATAATTTGGTCACTAAGACCCCAGTTCAAAGGTCACTCAGACCCAGTTCAGTGCACAAACGAACCCCAACACAAAGTCCTGGCCACAATGCCATTCTTCGGGCCGCCTCCACTCTCTTCTGCTTCGTCCTCCTTCCACCCGACTCTAGCCTTGAATGAATGGAGACGGCCCCTTTTATAGAGGACCCGGATGAGCCCCAGGTGTTCCCGGCAATCTTCTTCTGGCCACGCCCCAGCGTGGCAGAAGTGCCGGCTGTCCTCCCGGCTGCTCTCTGGGCTCCGTCATAAATCTTCCCCCCAGCACTTTCTGGTGTGGCGGAAGTGCTGGGGTAACAACCATGGCAGTGACCACGGGCCCCTACAGTGTAGGGCTTCCATGCCCTGTACCCGTAGCCCCCAAAACAACCCGGAAGGCAACCCCCATGTGATCCAGGGTGGGTGCAGACCCACATCCGGTCCTTCCTGTCGTCGCAGCCGGGTCATGGCCCCTGGCATCCCTGATAACAGGGACTCATTACTCACCTGCGCTAACAAATATGAAGGTGTCTTCATTTTGTTATATGTCACTTACCAACCTAGTAACGTCTTACTTTTACCATAGTTGTTCTAGTTATTCATAAATTATGTTCTCCAACGTCCAGATGAAATGGTCACATGTGTCTGAATCTGTGATGGTGCACCCTTCATTATTGCCCTTCTGTCATTATCTCTTTTGGTTCCTTGGAAAAGTGACATTCAGGAACACGTGACATTATACTGATTTCATTGGCTGTCTTGTCCCTGTAATGAATGACTCTGATCGGAGTGTTTAATCTTTTATGTACCTCTGTACTTTTTCCTTTCCTTAGCTTTCATCTAATTCGTTAACTTCTAGTCCTACAGCATCCACCCATTCCCAGATTATAAATGTCTTCTTTTCTTTCCACCATTAAAGTATAAACTAATTAACACAGATGCACTAAGGTTATAATTTACTGGCACAATACAGGAGGAATGTACAGGAAAGGATGCTTTCAATGTCTGTAATGAAAGTCCTGTAAATTCACTTCCTTCTGGTTCATTTGAGAAAAATAATTAAAACCTCATATAATCAGACTACAGTTCAAAAACCAAAGAGTTTCCACTCCAGGACACTGGGCTGGCTATTGTCTTTAAGTACAGTTGTTGCATAAATAATGCTAGTCAATCTCCTGATCCATTCTGTTTTCCTGTAGGAAACATGGTTAATTCGATTTACTTTTCATTGAACTCTCTGCAGCACAAGTCAATGAGTCACAATTTTGAGAGGTGTGTGTTTGAGATGAAGATGGTTTAACATCAGATGACGAGTGCCCAGTGCACTGACATTGCTCTTAGGGTCTAATTTTTACTTTTTATCAGGGTAACTTAGACAATCTAGTCCACTTGATATTCAGTATTTCCTTACAGGGCTGAGCTGAATTAGGGGAGGACATGGTCGTTACCGATGTGTGAGGTGTTGTTATTTTTGTTTGTTTTAGTTCTTCTCAAAAATCATGCTGTTTTAATCTATTTTTGTATTTTATTTTTAAATGATAACAAAAGTTTAATTACATAAAAAGAAAATTGACTCTCTAACTGTTTTAAAAGTGCCGTCTTCAAACTTCTGAGCATTTCCTTTTTAATTTGCAATTAAAGCTGAAAATCCCTCAGAATATGTATTGTGTAAGGATGATAATTAACAGAGTTAAAGATGCTATGGTATTTGCTTGAGTAACAAGGGTAGACAGGATTAAAAATGAGTATATTAGAGGTTAACAACACAGGTACAACAGTCTGGTGATGAAGTGAGTGAGGCTAGACTGGGATGGTTTGGGCATGTGCAAAGAAGAGATGAGGGGTACCATCAGAAAAAGAATGTTGAGGATGGGACCGCCTGGCAAAAGGAAAAGAGGAAGATCAAAGAGGAGGTTTATGGATGTGGTGAGGGAGGACATGAAGGCAGTCAGGCGATAGAAAACAATGTAAAAGACAAGGATATATGGACATAGAGGATTTGCTGTGGTGACCCCTAAATAGGAGCAGCCAAAAGGAGAAGAAGGATGATAATTAACTAAATAAAGTTATTGCTGAATCAATAAACAACATATTACCTAGCTTTTTCCTCAGTTTAACTATTTAACCACAGTTAAAATATTAAGTAGTTTGATCATATGCTGCTCGTGTAATTTTCTTACTCACTTAATCCAGCCCAGGGTTGCAATGAGGAACTGGAGCCTATTCCTGCCAGCATAAGGCACAAGGCAGGATCAAACTCTGGACCGGGCACCAGTCCATCACAGGGTGAACACACATTACACCCAGGCCAGTTTAGAAGTCACCACTTCACCGGCCTTTCAATAGTGGGAGGAAACTGGAGGACCCAGAGGAAACCCACTCAACCCGGGATACAAATCCCAGTCTCCTTACTGTGAGCCTGCAGTAAAGTGATCTCATTCCGATCAGTGATCCCAATTTTTGACATAATTTCTGTATAATTTATGCTCAGTAAATCCTTTAAAGTTAATTTACAAACTCTTCATCCCACCACCTGAGAGTCTGTTTTTTTTTCCTGAGTGACTCAGGCTGATATTTGACCTTCTTCAATGACCAAGAATTATACAATAAAGCCCGAAAACAAGTGACTGGAGCAGATGTAGAAGACACTCTGTTTATTTTATACCAGATAATGGAAATATTTTAGTTTAATTAGAAAATAATAATAATTATACGTCTTAGTGAAAACATACAGTATATGTAGTGTTAATAGTAGTAGTAGGATACAGATGTTCATCACTTAAAGGGGAAGAAATGTAACAATAGGAAGGAAGAGCGCAAAGTTTATTATATAAGATAAGCTGAATGTGGGAGCATAGCAGACTCCCTTTTACTTTTATTCTTAATTATATTGTTTTACTTCAGAGATGGTTCATGTCACACTGGTTTTTGAAGCTGATGTTAATTTTGAAGTGTATTGGAAAATAAAGACAGACTATATGAAGTCCTGAAGGTGTCATGGATATATCTAGTGGCAAGAAATCTGCTTTCTCTGTAAATGAAGCTCATTATACTTATTGTAGTTAACCCTTTTCATTCCCACAGCTCACCTGCCTACCGGTTTTCTTTTCTTCACGTCTCACCATGTCATGGATCTTGCCAAAAAAAATAGTAGATGCAGAAGTCATCTATCCTACAAAAAATTTCCAGAACTTTCTGTTTTGTGCAGAGTTTTTCTTGTATGTCTCCAGTCATCTCCTCTAGCTTGTGTCTTTTTAGAACTTCAGACTGGCAGTGAGGCTGCAGGTGACTCTCGCAGTAGAAGGCCATCCAGGTCAAGCAGGTCTTCACAGCTCTCAGTTTTCTGTGACTACACACATCACAGGATACGTCGTCAGGTCCCGCGTAACTCTCACAATGACTTGCATTGGCTGTAATCTCTTTCAGTTGCTCTATCAGTTCAGTTAATACTGTGCTTATGTTAAGCTCAGGCCTCACTTTACATGTTCGTCTGCACTGAGGACAGTTTTAGCCCCCTTCTTTCTTATCCCAGTGCCCATTGATGCAGTGCATACAGTAGTTGTGTCCACACAGGATAGTGACTGGCTGCTTCAGGACTTCCAAGCAGACCGAACAGGAGTACGGATCAGCAGAAAACAAAAGATTAGCTGCTGCCATCGTGAACTGAAGTACAGTCTGATTGGAGAGGACTTTGAAATTGAAGCAATGAAAGTGAAAGAATTGTCAGTGACTTCAGAGATGTGCACACCCTTGATCTCACTGGCCATATGGCACCGTGACTCAAACAGCCCACTTGCATTTTCATTTCACGTCCCGTTTCTCACACAAAGATCGTGCCAACATTTTATTATTTTACCTCTTGCACTGACTGAATTGATCAAAAGTACTACAAGCTTTCAACAAAACACAACGAGCATTGCCACTGGATAAGATTCAATAATGAGACAAAAGAAGAATAACGGCAGAAAATAGGACAAGAAAACAATAAATCAGGACTGATCACTGCAGTCATTTAAATCCGTACAATTTGTATGTTCGCTGTCTTTATTTAACTTCATTGTAATATATGTTTATCCAAAAGATGGCGCAGTATGACAAATCCTGTAAACGTCATCTCTCTCTCTATCTTTGAAAAAAATTCATTATATGAAACGTTTACAGAAATTATGCATTTATTTAAAAAATGATGTACCAAAGTTGAAATAAAACTAGAATTGTAATTTAAGACTCAAAAAGATGCAATTAGAGCTTTAATCATATAAATGTAATTTACTTCTTATTATATGAATAATTTCCATTGATGAAATAAAATTACAATTTCTTTTATGTGTTGCAAAACCTAAAGTAACATCAAAGTACTTAAAATTTATATCAGCTTTATTATTATTTTTTTAACCTAACCAGTAAAATGTGTATAAGTTCAGGTACAGCAAAATGCATGTACTAGACATGCTTCACCACTTTGACAAAACAGAAATCATGTATTTTTTTAATTATAAATCTGTATAGCGTCAAACTCATGGCTTAGGTTTATATGTGATTTCGGCAGTCATTTATTTCAATTTGTATTTGAGGAAGAATCTATGAAGGATGGGTGGCGCAGTGGTAGCACTGCTGCCTCGCAGTTAGGAGACCTGGGTTCGCTTCCCTGCGTGGAGTTTGCATGTTCTCCCTGTCCGGTTTCCTCCCAAAGACATGCAGGTGCATTGGTGATCCTAAATTGTCCCTAGTGTGCGCTTGGGTTGTGGGTGTGTCCTTCCCGGGATTTGTTCGTGCCCTGTGCTGGGTGGGATTGGCTCCAGCAGACCCACGTGACCCTGTGTTAGGCTATAGCGGGTTGGAAATTGACTGACTGACTGATCTGTGAAAGATTGTCCAAATTAAGTTCCAGTTTTAAAATGTGACATTCTGTATTAGAATAGGAAAGAAAAGAAACATAACAGGGTTTGTTGTTTCCTCTGCTGTTTTAAAATTTTATGCCGATCACACGTAAATCAACTGTAAGTGATAGAGACGTGAACATTTTGAGAATTTAAATTACTGTGGAATAAATTTCCCACTTAATTAGTAATATACTCAGAACTACGGTTCTGTAATGAAAATTTTCTGGGTTGTGTGGGTCCTCGGAAAACCATGGCGTGACAACAAACAAACAAACAAATACATACATCATACGGTGAAGGAAGGATTCTTTGGCCGTTGGAAATGATCAGCAATTGTTCAAAAAAGAACTCTTTAATGTATGTAAGGCTGGATGCTGGAAGATAAAGAAAAATGTTAACTTAGCCCGAACTATTGTGTGCCGCAAGAGTACTCTCAAAATTAGAAAACCCACCAGGGTTTCACAAATCTGTTACCATCTATTTATGTCTTATTTATGAACCATGTTACAGGTCTATATAAAAAAATGATACCTTATCCATCCTGTCCCGGTTGTGTGAGTGTCATTTAAAAGGACTGCCCTGTACATCGATGCCATGAATGATTTGTAATTTACACAGTCAGCCTCTTTGTGCTTGACATTTTTGCCAAGCCTAAATAACATTATCGAGTTTCACTGGGGATGAATGCGTTTTATAGAACTTCAATCACCAGAGAGAGAGAGAGAGAGAGAGAGAGAGAGAGAGAGAGAGAGAGAGAGACTCATTGATGATCCGATGGCTTTTTCCAGTACCGTGCAAAAACGCATCAGATGTGAAGAAAAGTAAACCGCTATAAACCATTTGTTCAATGTCGGACAGTTACTTTCTTAGTCCTGAACATGTTCGCAGAGGGCGCTGGTATAAACTCACGTATCCAAGTTCCCTCTTCCACTGGGTTTTGAGGGAATTGCCACGCCATGTATGCTCCTACGTGTGGTTTTAAGCACTGAATGTAATTACAAAAATCTGTATGAAAGTATCATTCATTAACAATACTAGACCATATCTGATAATTTTACAGTTTTTGTATTCTATACTGATCGATCAATTACAAAACATTTCGTATTTTTTAAATCGTATTGGTGTGGAGACTTTTAAGATATTACTGGAAAAAGAAAACGCTAGCTAATAAAAAAAGTACTCTTTGTAATCTAATTTTGATTACCGCATAAAAGCATCGTGACATGCATTTCACCAATGACAATCTGCTATCCTTTAAATCTTGACTTTTGCTGCTGGTTTAAAAGTCCCGTGAACAGGGCAGCACAGTTGATCGTACGAAGACCTGAATTGTTTTTTTTTGTACATTTCATTGATATGAACCTGATGATGCCACTTAGTGTTACACGTTAGAATGGTTCTGTTCTAATGAAGATGTGTTAATTTCTATAAAACCTATACAGTATGTTTCCTTGGTATATCGTTTTCTTTTGCTTATAGTTGATAAAAAAGAAAAAGGGACAAATGTAATAATTTAAATGTTATTTATTTTTAATTCTTGTTGTTTTCAGTAGACAGTATAACTAGTCTGTCTCAACTCTCGTGCCATGAGAATGGTCATACAGTATTTCAGTATTTAGACTGGCGATGCTGGCGACTTGACGTCAGCTTTAAATGAATGACCCAAGTTCCTATTACAAGAAGGGTTGCAGATTTTAGTCCATTTTTTTCACAATGAAAAAAAATATATATATGAAAAATATATAAAAATATATTTATGAGATATGGAAAGTACCATCCACACCCACGTATGTCATTACTCATAATAACCAAGATTAGATTATTCTCAACAAAAAATCAACAACAAAAAAACGTATTTGTTTAATTTTTGTAAAAAAAAAATGCTTTGCATTCTGTTGAATCATTTTGTGTTAAAAAAAATAACACAGAAATCTTCGTTTCTGACAGTTCCAGTATGGTAGGTGTCGGTGTCTTTTATTTTGATACACTTCATCACTTTCACGAGCAGAACACCAATAAGTTTAGCCGGCTTCACAGAACACGAGCATTGAACTCGGTATGTGTAATGAATGACGGTGTCGCTCATCTGTTAGTTTGACTGCAGTTTGTTGCCACCCGTATAGACGCCGAAGAAGCAAATCTCTGATAGAAAAAGGTACGAACTTTAACCTGAATATGAGAGAGAGATAGGCGGACAGATAGACATCCGTGTGTGTGTGTGTTGGGGGGTGGTGGCAGACAGACAGACAGACATCCGTTAGACAAACAGACAGACATCCGTGGGGAGGCAGACAGACATACTGAGGGGGGCAGAGAGAGAGAGAGAGAGACAGATTGACAGACTGACAGACAGACGGGGGGGTGGAGAGAGAGACAGAGACATAGGGAGAGAGAGAGAGATAGAGACAGGTGGACAGACAGACGGGGGGGTGGAGAGAGAGGCAGAGACATAGAGAGACATTCAGAGAGACAGAGAGAGACAGGCGGACGGACAGACAGACATCTGTGGGGGGGCAGACAGACAGACAGACATCCGTGGGGGGGGCAGACAGACTGAGGGTGTGATAGAGAGAGAGACAGACTGACAGAAAGACGGGGGTGGACAGAGAGACAGAGAGAGGGAGAGAGAGAGAGAGAGATAGAGAGATAGAGACAGGTGGACAGACAGACATCCTGGGGGGCAGACAGACAGACAGACATCCGTGGGATGGGGACAGATAGACAGACTGAGGGCATGATAGAGAGAAAGACAGAAGCAAAGAGAGACAGAGAGAGAGACAGACTTACAGACAGACTGAAGGGGTGATGGAGAGAGAGAGAGACAAAGAGAGGGGAAAGCCAGCCATGTCAGCTCAGATTGATTGAAATCTCACAGTTAAATCTATAAAATGAGATCCGAAACACAGCATCTTTTGCTTTATACCTGGCTTCTCCAGGTATAACGTGACACACACAGGAGCAGGTCCTTGCAGATCCGGATCCAGGAGTGCCACAATAATTTGCTTGATCTCTCCAAAATCTACACTTTCTCATACACTTCATGTTAAAGAGCAAAAGGGAGATGTATTGAGTACAGTCATATGTTCATCTATTTTAAAGACTGGTCTTTTTTAAATGCCTTTTGTGGCATGTTCAAGTACATGCGGGTATGACTAGAATATGAGCTGATTGGGCGTGGAAGCGATTGGATAAAACATCAACTAGTGGGGATGTTCAATGTATGTATTTAAGTTACTTTAACATATTGTGTGTGTTCGTCCTGCAATGGATTGGCCCCATATTTGGTGTTTGTTCCTGCCTTGTGCTTCATGCTAGCTTTCCTCAGACACAGGAAGCAGAGGGTGATGGTGCGAGGAATCTTATCAGAATTGGCTGATATTAAGAGTGGTGTTCTGCAGGGGTCACTGTTAGGGACGTTGCTATTTTTAATATACGGTGCATCCGAAAAGTATTCACAGCACATCACTTTTTCCACATTTTGTTATATTACAGCCTTATTCCAAAATTGATTAAATTCATTTTTTCCCTCAGAATTCTACACACAACACCCCATAATGACAACATGAAAAAAGTTTACTTGAGATTTTTGCAAATTTATTAAAAATAAAGAAATTGAGAAAGCACATGTACATAAGTATTCAAAGCCTTTGCCATGAAGCTCAAAATTGAGCTCAGGTGCATCCTGTTTCCCCTGATCATCCTTGAGATGTTTCTGCAGCTTAATTGGAGTCCACCTGTGGTAAATTCAGTTGATTGGACATGATTTGGAAAGGCACACACCTGGCTATAGAAGGTCCCACAGTTGACAGTTCATGTCAGAGCACAAACCAAGCATGAAGTCAAAAGAATTATCTGTAGACCTCCGAGACAGGATTGTCTCGAGGCACAAATCTGGGGAAGGTTACAGAAACATTTCTGCTGCTTTGAAGGTCCCAATGAGCACAGTGGCCTCCATCATCCGTAAGTGGAAGAAGTTCGAAACCACCGGGACTCTTCCTAGAGCTGGCCAGTCATCTAAACTGAGCGATCGGAGGAGAAGGACCTTAGTCAGGGAGGTGACCAAGAACCCTACAGTGAAGCATGGTGGTAGCAGCATCATGCTGTGGGGGGCAGGAACTGGGAGACTAGTCAGGATAAAGGGAAAAATGACTGCAGCAATGTACAGAGACATCCTGGATGAAAACCTGCTGCAGAGTGCTCTTGACCTCAGACTGGGGCGACTGTTCATCTTTCAGCAGGACAACGACCCTAAGCACACAGCCAAGATATCAAAGGAGTGGCTTCAGGACAACTCTGTGTATATCCTTGAGTGGCCCAGCCAGAGCCCAGACTTGAATCCGATTGAACATATCTGGAGAGATCTTAAAATGGCTGTGCACCGACGCTTCCCATCCAACCTGATGGAGCTCGAGAGGTGCTGCAAAGAGGAATGGGTGAAACTGGCCAAGGATAGGTGTGCCAAGCTTGTGGCATCATTTTCAAAAAGACTTGAGGCTGTAATTGCTGTCAAGGGTGCATCGACAAAGTATTGAGCAAAGGCTGTGAATTCTTATGTACATGTGCTTTCTCAGCTGTTTTTATTTTTAATAAATTTGCAAAAACCTCAAGTAAACTTTTTTCACATTGTCATTATGGGGTGTTGAGTGTAGAATTCTGAGGGAAAAAATGAATTTAATCCATTTTGGAATAAGGCTGTAACAAAACAAAATGTGGAAAAAGTGATGCGCTGTGAATACTTTCCAGATGCACTGTATATAAATGATTTAGAAAGGAATACAAGTAATACGCTGGTTAAGTTTGCAGATGATACCAAGGTTGTCAGATTATCTGGAATCCTTTAAATCATTACAGATTACAGTTTTCAAAGTGACCGTTTTCAGCCACAGACATTGGTGAAAAGAAACCCCCATCCTGCAGTTAAGATTATTTTATATATTGTTCATAAATCATTGCAAAACAGTGACAGTTTTAACAAGTAGCCCATTTGAATAAAATGCAATGAAGATATTGCTAGTGGCCATAGGAGTGTTGAGTAAATATTTGGGAAAGGTAAATTAATAAAAGCAGTTAGTCTCTGTTTTGTCTTTCATATTGATCTTCATGTAATAAAATGAGTTAAAAAAATTGTCCCAAGTTTGAAAATTCCTAAATCTTCTAGTATTTTGTGTACTGAATTCAAATATGTTTTTAGTGATTTTTTTTATCATGTAAGGTTTTTAAATGATGTGCAACCTAAATTCAAAATATTGTAGGCCCATATTTACATATTTATTAAAATGACAAATGTGTAACCTAGATGTTTCTGATTTTCTACAGTAATCTAGCAATAGTCAGTCACCATATTGGGACTCCACTTGTCCTGATAATGCCTTTCCATGTTGGAAATACCCTGATGAAATTTCTCACCATGTGGAATCTTCAATGACATATTGTGCCAAGAGAAAATGTAAAAAGTTCAAAGCCATGTAACAAAAAAAAAAGAAAATAAAGATTTACTCGCATGTACTTATGATAATGGAGAAGTCTGATACATGTATGTAGCTCTGATGTTGTCACCTGTGGGAATTCTGGGAGTCATCATCATAACAACAGGCATTACTATAGAAGTGAAATAGTGGTGCCTTATGCAAACAAATTGGCTTGGCAATGAAACACAAAATCATTTTCATTCATTTCAAAGTGTTTTGTAGAGCAAAATAAATGCTTGTGTAAGATTCCTCGGGGTTATAAAAACATTCAATAAATGAAAAGCTTGTCAAAATCATATACCAAACATTCAAAAAAATTAAAGAACAACACCCAATATAACACACATTGCACCCAATTGTTTGGTACGCCGTGTGAAGGTCACTCACTATTTTCAGACTGTTTTCAGCCTTATGATTCCCAAAACATTTGTGCAGACATTTTTGAAGTTATGTCAAGCAGCTTTCTCAACTTCATTCAACTCTTCTTCTAATTCCTCATCTTGTAACACTTCTCTTATCTGAGGACCTACAAAAATACCCTGTCTCATGGCCAGACTGATCTGGAGAAATGCATTTATTAAGTATGTGAATCCCCTTTGTGTTGTATCCATTACATGAACAAATTTTTTCATTAGTTTGCTATGCAGAGGAAGAGGGTAACCTTTATCAAGGTCAGCAGGTGGGCAGTTCACCACATTTTTCTTTCTTAGGTCAAACAGGCACGTTTTTGCCACTCTTTCAGATCATAGTGGTTTGACAGTATTTAGTTTAACCCAGCCAAGCAGACATTAGAACATTAGAACAATCTGGATGAGAACAGGCCATTCAGCCCAACAAAGCTCGCCAGTCCTATCCACTTATTTCTTCCAAAATAACATCAAGTCAAGTTTTGAAAGTCCCTTAAATCTTAACTTTCTACCACATTACTTGATCATGTGTCTATGATTCTCTGTATAAAGAAAAACTTCATAATGTTTGTGTGAAATTTACCCTTAACAAGTTTCCAATTGTGCCCCCATGTTCTTCATGAACTCTTTTTAAAGTCACAGTCTTGATCCACTGTACTAATCCATCCATCCATTATCCAACCCACTATATCCTAACTACAGGGTAACGGGGGTCTGCTTGAGCCAATCCCAGCCAACACAGGGAGCAAAGCAGGAAACAAACCCCGGGCAGGGCGCCAGCCCCACTGTACTAATACCCTTTATAATTTTAAACACTTTAATCATATCTCATGTTGATCTACTTTTGCTTAAAATGAAAAGGCTCAGCTTTTTTAATCTTTCCTCATAACTCGTCCCCTTTAGCCCTGGAATCAGCCTAGTCGCTCTTCTCTGACCTTTTCTAGCGCTGTTATGTCCTTTTTGTAGCCTGGAGACCAAAACTGCACACAGGACTCCAGATGAGGCCTCACCAGTGTGTTATAAAACTTGAGAAGAACCTCCTGTGACTTGTACTCCACACATCAAGGCGCTATATAACCTGACATTCAGCTGTTCCCCATTCCAGGTGGTTCGTTGTGTGATGGGTGCGGCAATGTGCTATCAATGCATGCGCTCAACAACCTCTTTCTCCTCTGTTAGCCTTCTTAATGGCTTCTGACTATTGTCTGGCACCTTTAGATCTCCACAGATATTCCACTTTTATATCTGATACTGAATATTTATCTCTCTATTATAATAAAAAAATCTTCGGATGAGATGAGACTAATCCTGCGATGAGATATGACTTTTTGGAGAGACTTTTTGGAAGGAAGTCACACGAGACAGAGACTTTCATCATGAGATTCTTTCAAGTCACAACCTACTTACAACTATTTTCAAACAAGACCACGGTCATCAGGTGCATTCCGGCACTTAACCTGGACAGACACCAATCCATTAAAGGGCTTACTTAAGAACATACACACACACACACACACACACTTACAAAGATCCAGTTTAGAATCACCCATTCATCTAAATATGGCAGCGAGAAACGGTGAAGTCAAACAAATTAACGTGAAAATTGTTGATTGGTTACATGGCAGATTGATTAAATGCATATCAATAGACTATGCTGAAACAGTTGGTGGTAATCGTGCGGAAGATGAAAACATCAACTTACAATATCCCATAGAATATCAACCGGCCAAATTACTGTTAAAAGAACGATGTATTGTAATATTGTTGTGTAATTTATGTATGAGTGATGGACTATGCAATGGAACAAGATTAGTTGTATTAAAAATTGGTTGAACAATTTTAACATGTAAAATTTTAACGGGCGACAAGAAAGGTAATGTAGTACGTATTCTGCAAATAACATTAGACATAAAAGGAGATCTTGATATGCTATTCCTATTAAAACGTTTACAGTTTCCCGTGAGAATAGCTTTTGCTATGAAAATGAACAAATCTCAGGGACAAACATTCGAAAAAAGTCAGTTTATTTATTAGAGGGAAAGAAACGATATTCACTCACAGGCAGTTATACGTTGCGCTGTCACAATGTAAATTCAAAAAACGGAATCAAAATTCAATGCGATCTTGAAGAAAAGTTAATTACAAATATTGTTTTAACTGATGTTTTACAATAATAGTGAAAATAATGCATATGTAACAGTTCACATGAAAGTAACAATCTTTTTAAATTGTATATCCGGTTAACCAATCCCAGGGGTTGGCAAGCAAAGCAAGCAGGCGGCAGAGCCCCATAGTATATTAATATTTTTATCCTGCAGTGACACTAAATGGTGAAAATATGATAGTGGCGATCGAGGAAAACTAAGACAGAAAAAAATCTGACTTCATATTGGGATTGAGCATTGTAAAGTATGTTTCAAACACCTATCACAATTTTTGGGACAACGTTTATGTTGACCAGCATTATCAAATGACTTTAAATAGGGGAGATTGTTTCTTTGTTATGAAACTCCATTTACATTTATTTATTTGGCTGATGACTTTATCCACTGCACGCCCAACCTACCTGGAAAGGGGTCTCTCTTTGAACTGCCTTTTCCGAGGTTTCTTCCATTTTTCCCTACAAGGTTTTTATTGGGAGTTTTTCCTTGTCTTCTCAGAGAGTCAAGGCTGGGGGGCTGTCAAAAGGCAGGGCCTGTTAAAGCCCATTGCGGCACTTCCTGTGTGATTTTGGGCTATACAAAAATAAACTGTATTGTATCCAATACAACATTTATGATACAATTGGTTACATTTCTTTTTGGTTTCCAAATTGGAACACAGGCAGGTCAAGCAACTTGCTCAGGGTCACACAGCATCAGTAGCAGGATCTGAACCCACATCCTTAGTGGTTGAAGTCCATAACCTTAACCACTACACCACACCAGTCAATTAATGACTGAAACATATCAAGGTTGTATCATGGAAGAGTACACCAAATTACTAACCTCAACTTTCAAAAAGCTATTGATGTGATACGTCATGATGGAACAGTAAGCAAAATGTAAAAAAGGCAAGTGGGGAATGGGTGCAGAATAAAACTAAGATGTGCAAACAACACTTTCTGGGAACTGGGGTGCCTCAAGTGTCAATACATAGTCCTCTGATCTTTTTCTTTTTTACTGATTCGGGAAAAGGTGTAGTGCATTACCATTCTTGAAACTGCTTAATTCATTTCTGGATTGCAGGGAGCTGAAACTGTCTGGCAGTCTTGGTTGCAAGTCATGAACCCACCACGGACAAGACAACCGTCCATTCCAGGGCTTGCAAACCTCTATGTCCATACTAACAGAAGTGTGTTTGGAGGTGTACTGGCACTGTTAGAATGTGTAAATAGTTTACACGCAGTGACCTGACATGGGATTAGAGTCCATAATGCAGGTTGTGGGAAGCACTTCTTCTGACATAAGCAATGAGCTATGGGGAAAGCTTGAAAGAGATGACTGATGTGGGTTTAGCATTTGACATTTTGGTGCAACTCTGAGTTTACTTTACTGTCTTGTGTCTACAGAGTAAAAGAGAAGCTGTTATTTATGGTAACAAATCTTAATGAATACAATGGAGAAAAGAAGTGTGGATATTAAGGAAGAAGACTATGGTTGGGAATCTGTGCACCACCAGAAGGAGAGTCCTGCCATTATGGAGGAGGAGGAGGAGGATTGTAAGTTGGTGGTAAAATACATTAAAGAAGAACCAGCACAAACATTTGATAGAAATGACATTCAGGAAAATGAAATGCCAAACAATATCAAGAAAGAATACATTAAATCAGAGCTTGCTGTACCTGGTTCAGGATTCACACTAAAGCATCCTGTCCATGTGAGGTCTGAATCTTTGGAGTCTGGCATGAAGAGAACAGATCAAATAGCAGGTTCAAGTCGCTCTGGTGGAGGTAGGTGCTAAAGTAAATAAAAATATAATCCATTGGCTTTATGTTTTTATACCTGGAGGGCTTTTCCTTGTCATTATACAGGCCTTTAAAAAGCTCACTATGATTTGCTGGTTATGATCGATGAAATTTCTTCTGTAAATGTATAGGATTTATAGATGGCATTATAATTCTTTTAGCATGCCATATCAGTTTAGACATTCTGAAATCTATCTAATCCAAATCAGTATCACATGGAAGATGAGAGCCCATCCCAGCAGCACTGGGCACAAATCTTTAAAACAGTCCCGGACAGGATGCCAGTCTATCACAGAGACCACACACACTTGAGTTACTTTGGATTGGTCATTTAACCCAATGAGCACTTCTTTAACTTCAGTATGTGGCAGAAACCTAAGAAGAAAATCCATGCAGACATGTAGAGAACATGTAAACTCCACATGGGCAACATTCTAGAATGGGATTTATGCTCATGGTATTGGATCTGTGAAAGAGCAGTTCTACCATGCAGTTCCAAAAATGTAACTTAACAATTTTAATTAGACCTGTGAACAGTAACCACCTGTCTAGACTCAGGTCATACTGTAACAGCCTAGAGGGTTCAAGAGACGGAAGAATTAAATTAGAATCTTCACGACAATTGCTGGTTTGTGGGACATTTGATTTCTTTAGCACACCTCCAACTTGCCGTTCTGATGCTGGACAGAGCCATGCACTACTAACTGCTTTGTCTCTTTGTCTCATAAATGCCACCTGGCTTTGCCTCACTCCAGTCATCTTTAATCAGAGGCAACATGTATGCCACACTATTCCCCCACTTTGTGAGCTGACCCAAACCCAGTGGCCAAATCTGAGGCTTGCCAGCAGTGACTCATCCGGGCCAATGGGATTTGTCAGCCAGGAGGCACCCACCAACTAATATCTAAGTGCTGTGCCTGTACCCCTTTTAGTCCTGCTGCAAACGGGCTGTTTTATAACTGGCTTCTCCAGATATTCCCAACCCCTTGGACAGTCTGAAGCCACCTGAGGAGTGCGTCCCTCTCAGATCGCTACACTACCTCTTCAGTCAAGTCCTTGTCCTGAGAGCAGCATGAACTTCCATCTTGATCTGCTCTGCCCTGCTTGAGGCAAGCTGTCATGAGACTAATTGAGGGGTCAAACTTTCTTACTTTCACCTCCGTAACATATCCCATGTTTGCTCATTCTTCTCCATTTCTAACGCTGAGAAACTTGTCCATGCTTTTATCATATCCCTCATTGATTATTGTAACTCCCTTCTGGCAGGTGCCCCTTCTAATCTTATATCACAGCTCCAGTTGATTCTAAACTCTGCTGCAAGAGCACTTATACGAGCCAGCAACAGTGAGCACATCACACCCATCCTGCTTTGCCTTCACTGGCAATATAAAATTCTATGAACAACCTACAAACCTTTAAATGGCCTTGCACCGGACTATATCAATGACCTTCTAAATCACTAGGCTCCTGTTTGCTACTAAGGTCCTCTGATTCTGGTAATTGTGTTGTGCCTCACACTAACCTGCACCCTATGGGTGACAGGGCCTTCAGCTCCATAGCACCCAGACTTTGGAATGACATCCCGAAATTAATTAGATCAGCTGACTCCATTCATTCTTTTAAAAAACAACTTAAAACTCATCTATTTAGTAAGGCTTTTAACGTAACTTAACATTCTGCCCTTTCTTTCAGTTTACCTCTCTGCCCAGGTGCTCAGGATAATTTGTGTATCTGTTATATCTCAAATGAGGTTATTTGTTAGGTTTTTCTTTTAGTATTGAATTTAGTATTTTACTCAGGTTTATTGTCCTTTATTCTATTTAATGCTTTGTTATGTGTTTCATTGTTCCATTCAGGAAAACATTTGTATCCAATGTTACATATACCCTGCTGGTTTTTTTTCTAAGATTCTATAAAGTGCCTTGAGCATGGGAAAGGTGCTATATAAATAAAATGTATTATTATTATTATTATTATTATTATTATTATTATTATTATTATTATTATTTGTCAACCGACATCAATGATAACCAAGTCTTCCATCTTGGGTTTGTTAGCCTGTTCTTCTCCCGCCCGCTGCCACCAGTGTAACAACCAGGAGTGGTGGAAGAAGCAGAGGAGTAAAATTATCTTCTTTATGCCAATTGCTGGTGAGTGGCCCTTAAAAGGACAATTGGCATTTTCACCCTGAGGTTATGGGTTTAAATCCTACCACTGATACTGTGTGACCCACAACAGGTCACTTCATCCGCCTGTGCTCCAATTGGAAAAAGAAAAAAATGATATATAACCAATTGCATCTTGAATGTTGTAAGTCACTTTGGATAAAGGCATAAGCCAAACAAATAAATGTACTTGTAGGCAGTGTTCCTTTCCATCACCTGCAATAGGATCTGCATGAGAAGTAGAATTCAAACAATCTGAGTGTAGTTCCTTTGCTGCAGAAGTTGGAGAGGATGACAAGAAGGAATTTGTGGTTAACTGCATCAAGGGATGAGGAAAGATCAAGGAGGATGAGTGCTAGCCTTAGCCAGCTGTAGCATTTCAACATTAGTCAATAGAGCCATCTAAGAAAATTCCTCCTTTGAAGTCTGACTGTTCAGGGTAAAACATTTTTTTTGTAGGAAAGGAGAAGATATCTGGTTAAATAAGGCATGTTTAAGATTTTTGGATAAGAGAGAAGAGAGACGGGTGTGTAATTGCCTATTTAAGATAGGTCGAGGGCGGCCTTTTTGGACAAGTAGGGGTTATTAAGGACTGTTTGAACTATGATCTTGAACTATTACACTTTCTCAGTTGTACTAACTGCATCACAATAAATATCTTCAATATGGTTTTAAAATTCACAGATAACACTAAAATTGGAGGGATGATATATATGAAATAGTGAAGAGGCCACACAGACAGATCTGGATGGTCTCCATTACATCATATCATTATCTTCCAAGGCCACTTTTCTGGTGAGGGTCACAGCAGTAGTGGGCCATGCAGCCCATACCTCCCTATTCATAATTATAGACTCCAGCTCTTCTAGAGCAATTCCCAGGCATTCCCAAGCCAGCCAAGAGATATAATCTGTTTAATTTTTCCTGGGTTGACCTTGGGGTTTTCACCTAGGCAGTTCAGTTTCAGACATCCTGTTGCAAAAAAATCATTGCACCTCAAGAAGGTGTGCATGTCCTCCTGCGTAGGATCACAAGGGTGTCAATGTACTAAATCTGCACCATATTGAAATAAACTGTGGAGATGGATCTGTGCGCAACACACTTTATGTATCCAGCACTGGCCCGCTTAACATAAGACTCTTCAATGGTAAAAGCTCTCAAACTGCCAAGTTCACTGTGAACTATAATCTTGATATGTTATGCTTTATTGAAACAATGAAGAAACACAATGAGTTTGTATCTCTAAATGAGGCAATTCTGTCTTGATGTGTTTATGGTGCAGCTCAGACCAGAGTGGTAGTCTGGCTGGAATTTATACATTTGATCTGAACGTCAAATGAATGAAATGAATGGCCATTGAATCCGCAGTGTCCTTCCAGAATTTGGCTCTAAGACTGATAACAAAATCTGCTCCTATCCTAATCGTTCTTCTTTATTGTGGGATTGTAACATTTACATTTATATTCCTACATGTAAACTTGCACAAATTGTAAAATTTGTTTGTCGCTTTCTTCTGTATCATGTATTCATCCATTACTTGGTGTTGGATGATAGATAGATAGATAGATAGATAGATAGATAGATAGATAGATAGATAGATAGATAGATAGATAGAGATAGAGAAAGAGTGAGATAGATAGATAGATAGATAGATAGATAGATAGATAGATAGAGAGATAGATAGATAGATAGATAGATAGATAGATAGATAGATAGATAGATAGATAGATAGATAGATAGATAGATAGATAGATACAGTGGGATGCAAAAGTTTGGGCAACCTTGTTAATAGTCATTATTTTCCTGTATAAATCGTTGGTTGTCATGATAAAAAATGTCAGTTAAATATATCATATAGGAGACACACACAGTGATACAGTGGTGTGAAAAACTATTTGCCCCCTTCCTGATTTCTTATTCTTTTGCATGTTTGTCACACAAAATGTTTCTGATCATCAAACACATTTAACCATTAGTCAAATATAACACAAGTAAACACAAAATGCAGTTTTTAAATGATGGTTTTATTATTTAGGAGAAAAAATCCAAACCTACATGGCCCTGTGTGAAAAAGTAATTGCCCCCTGAACCTAATAACTGGTTGGGCCACCCTCAGCAGCAATAACTGTAATCAAGCGTTTGCGATAACTTGCAATGAGTCTTTTACTGCGCTCTGGAGGAAGTTTGGCCCACTCATCTTTGCAGAATTGTTGTAATTCAGCTTTATTTGAGGGTTTTCTAGCATGAAGCGCCTTTTTAAGGTCATGCCATAGCATCTCAATTGGATTCAGGTCAGGACTTTGACTAGGCCACTCCAAAGTCTTCATTTTGTTTTTCTTCAGCCATTCAGAGGTGGATTTGCTGGTGTGTTTTGGGTCATTGTCCTGTTGCAGCACCCAAGATCACTTCAGCTTGAGTTGATGAACAGATGGCCGGACATTCTCCTTCAGGATTTTTGGTAGACAGTAGAATTCATGGTTCCATCTATCACAGCAAGCCTTCCAGGTCCTGAAGCAGCAAAACAACCCCAGACCATCAAACTACCACCACCATATTTTACTGTTGGTATGATGTTCTTTTTCTGAAATGCTGTGTTCCTTTTACGCCAGATGTAACGGGACATTTGCCTTCCAAAAAGTTCAACTTTTGTCTCATCAGTCCACAAGGTATTTTCCCAAAAGTCTTGGCAATCATTGAGATGTTTCTTAGCAAAATTAAGACAAGCCCTATTGTTGTTTTTGCTTAACAGTGGTTTGCGTCTTGGAAATCTGCCATGCAGGCCGTTTTTGCCCAGTCTCTTTCTTATGGTGGAGTCGTGAACACTGACCTTAATTGAGGCAAGTGAGGCCTGCAGTTCTTTAGACGTTGTCCTGGGATCTTTGTGACCTCTCGGATGAGTCGTCTCTGCGCTCTTGGGGTAATTTTGGTCGGCCGGCCACTCCTGGGAAGGTTCACCACTGTTCCATGTTTTTGCCATTTGTGGATAATGGCTCTCACTGTGGTTCACTGGAGTCCCAAAGCTTTAGAAATGGCTTTATAACCTTTACCAGACTGATAGATCTCAATTACTTCTGTTCTCATTTGTTCCTGAATTTCTTTGGATCTTGGCATGATGTCTAGCTTTTGAGGTGCTTTTGGTCTACTTCTCTGTGTCAGGCAGCTCCTATTTAAGTGATTTCTTGATTGACACAGGTGTGGCAGTAATCAGGCCTGGGGGTGGCTACGGAAATTGAACTCAGGTGTGATACACCACAGTTAGGTTATTTTTTAACAAGGGGGCAATTACTTTTTCACACAGGGCCATGTAGGTTTGGATTTTTTCTCCTAAATAATAAAACCATCATTTAAAAACTGCATTTTGTGTTTACTTGTGTTATATTTGACTAATGGTTAAATGTGTTTGATGATCAGAAACATTTTGTGTGACAAACATGCAAAAGAATAAGAAATCAGGAAGGGGGCAAATAGTTTTTCACACCACTGTATTTGAGAAGTGAAATGAAGTTTATTGGATTTACAGAAAGTGTGCAATAATTGTTCAAACAAAATCAGGCAGGTGCATAAATTTGGGCACCGTTGTCATTTTATTGATTCCAAAACTTTTAGAACTAATTATTGGAACTCAAATTGGTTTGGTAAGCTCAGTGACCCCTGACCTACATACACAGGTGAATCCTATAATGAGAAATGAGAGTATTTAAGGGGGTCAATTGTAAGTTTCCCTCCTCCTTTAATTTTCTCTGAAGAGTAGCAACATGGGGGTCACAAAACAGCTCTCAAATGACCTGAAGACAAAGATTGTTCACCGTCATGGTTTAGGGGAAGGATATAGAAAGCTGTCCCAGAGATTTAAGCTGTCTGTTTCCACAGTTAGGAACATATTGAGGAAATGGAAGACCACAGGCTCAGTTCAAGTTAAGGCTCCAAGTGGCAGACCAAGAAAGATTTCGGATAGACAGAAGCGACGAATGGTGAGAACAGTCAGAGTCAACCCACAGACCAGCACCAAAGACCTACAACATCATCTTGCAGCAGATGGAGTCACTGTGCATCGTTCAACCATTGGGTGCACTTTACACAAGGAGATGCTGTATGCGAGAGTGATGCAGAGGAAGCACAAACAGAGCCGCTTGAGGTCTGCTCAAGCACATTTGGACAATCCAGCTTAATTTTGGAATAAGGTGCTGTGGACTGATGAAACTAAAATTGAGTTATTTGGGCATAACAAGGGGCGTTATGCATGGAGGAAAAAGAACACAGCATTCCAAGAAAAACACCTGCTACCTACAGTAAAATATGGTGGTGGTTCCATCATGCTGTGGGGCTGTGTGGCCAGTGCAGGGACTGGGAATCTTGTCAAAGTTGAGGGATGCATGGATTCCACTCAGTATCAGCAGATTCTGGAGACCAATGTCCAGGAATCAGTGACAAAGCTGAAGCTGCGCCGGGCTGGATCTTTCAACAAGACAACGACCGAAACACTGCTCAAAATCCACTAAGGCATTCATGCAGAGGAACAAGTACAACGTTCTGGAATGGCCATCTCAGTCCCCAGACCTGAATAGAATTGAAAATCTGTGGTGTGAGTTAAAGAGAGCTGTCCATGCTCGGATGCCATCAAACCTGAATGAACTAGAGATGTTTTGTAAAGAGGAATGGTCCAAAATACCTTCAACCACAATCCAGACTCTCATTGAAACCTACAGGAAGCGTTTAGAGGCTGTAATTTCTGCAAAAGACTGATCTACTAAATATTGATTTCATTTCTTTTTTGTGGTGCCCAAATTTATGCACCTGCCTGATTTTGTTTGAACAATTATTGCACACTTTCTGTAAATCCAATAAACTTCATTTCACTTCTCAAATATCACTGTGTGTGTCTCCTATATGATATATTTAACTGACATTTTTTATCGTAACAACCAACGATTTATACAGGAAAATAATGACTATTAACAAGGTTGCCCAAACTTTTGCATCCCACTGTATATAGATACTTTATTAAGGGGAAATTCACAGTTTGTATCCTGTATTATTATTGTGATCTTTGTCTGCATTTTTTTTTTCATTTTATTCCTTTGAATTTTTGTGACGTACTTTGAGTATAAGGTAGACACTGTATAAACAGAATGTATTGTAATAATAAATATTATTACCATTATTAACAACAATAGTAATATTGTTAGTAGTTAAGTAATAATAATTATTTACCAAGTACATCCCTGCACCAAAGGTCATGTTTTACATTGACACGTTTAAGGAGTTAAACCTCCTTGATTAAGAACAGTGACGGAGACCTAAGCCAGGTTTTCAGTATTTTTAAATTGTGAATCAAATGTAGTGTAAAATATATGACAGCTTGTGGTACATGGTATAGAGGAATGACTTGCTGCAACACTAGCTCAGCTTTTTTAGTTTGCAATTAAATTTATTTTGCATCCACACGATGGAGTACGGAGCAATACATTACATTAAAGGAATACTCCACCCAAAAATATGTTTTTTTAATATGTTACTTATGCCATGTAGTTTGTAGAGGTGGGTGAGAAAAATGTTAACCTCATGTTTTCATGAAGTAAGGATGTTCTGATCTCACTATTATGATGTAATAGATATTCAGGCAGCTAAGCTCCTCTCTTTATCAATATAACGACTTGAAGACTGTCTTGACATGAGATGTACAAATCTCCAGTTTATTAACAAACAGCAGGTGTGAAACTACAAGTAAAGAAACATAATATTCAGCATGCAAATAAAAATCAGTTTGATAACAGCAGTATAGAACGGTAACATTTTACAAATATAAACTAACCGGCTATGCTACCACAGACTTAAACAGGCAGGATGAACTTAGCTGCATGTATTTTTTATCAAGTCGAGTTTTGAAAGTCCCTAAAGTCTTACTTTATACCACACTACTTGGTAGCTTATTCCAAGTGTCTATTGTTCTTTGTGTAAAGAAAAACATCCTAATGTTTGTGCGAAATTTGCCCTTAACAAGTTTCCAACTGTTCCCCCGTGTTCTTGATGAACTCATTTTAAAGTCACAGTCACAATCCACTGTACTAATTCCCTTCGTAATTTTAAACACTTCAGTCATGTCACTTCTGAATCTTCTTTTGCTTAAACTGTAAAGGCTCAGCTCTTTAAATCTTTCCTCATAATTCAATTCCTGTGGCCCTGGAATCTGCCTAGTCTCTCTTGTCTGGACATTTCTAGCGCTGCTATGTCATTTTCATAGCATGGAGACCAAAACTGCAAACAGTACTCCAGATGAGGCCTCACCAGTGCATTATAAAGCTCGAGCAGATCCTCCTGTGACTTCGTGATGTTATGTACACCGCACATCAAGGCGCTATATAATCTGACATTCTGTTTGCCTTCATAATGGCTTCTGAACACTGTCTGGTAGTCGATAGCTTAGATTCCACTATGACTCCTAAATCCTTCTCATAAGGTGTTCTCTCGATTTTCCGACTTCCCATTGTGTATTCAAACCTAATATTTTTACTTACTATGTGTAATACTTTACATTTACTGACATTAAATTTCATCTGCCACAAATCTGCCCAAGCCTGTATGCGGTCCAAGTCCTTCTGTCATGATACTAAATTATCTGCTAATCCACCTATCTTAGTATCACCTACAAATATAACCAGCTTGTTACTTATATTCCTATCTAAATCATTTATATTTATTAAAAATAGCAGCAGCCCTAACACTGACCCCTGTGGAACACCACTCTTAACATCGGCCAGTTCTGATGAGGTTCCTCCCACCATCACCCTCTGCTTCCTGTGTCTGAGCCAATTCTGCACCCATCTAAAAACATCACCCTGAACTCCCACTTCTTTTAACTTGATGCCCAACCTCTCATGTGGCACCTTATCAAATGCTTTCTGAAAGTCCAGATAAATAATATCATAAGCTCCACTTTGATCGTATCCTTTTGTTGCCTCCTCATAGAATTCCAGCATGTTAGTAAAACACGACCTCCCTCTTCTGAAGCTATGTTGACTGTTCAGAATAACTCCTGTCTTTGCCAGATGTTGCTCAATCTTATCCTTAATAATTCCTTCCATTAATTTTCCTGTGATGCATGTTAAGCTTACTGGCCTATAGCTGCTTGGATCTGCCCTGTCCCCCTTTTTATATAATTGGATGATATTTGCCATTTTCCAGTCCTTATAAAAATTATTTCCTTATGAAAATATGTGTCAAGGGTTTATATATGTACTCGCTAACCTCCTTAAGAACTCGAGGGTAAATATTATCTGGTCCTGGAGATTTGTTTGATTTAAGCCTATTTAATCTGAGCAGTACTTCTCCCTCTACAGCAGCTATTTGTGGCAGATATATTACTTACATTGGGAACACCGACTTTAAGGCGGCTCAGGAAGGACAAATATCACAAAGTTAGCATATTTGAATATAACAACAGCTTACAAAATTGAAATGGTTAATAATTAATCAATTTGTCCATCTTAATAAAAATGACAAAGGATAAGATGCTTGAGGGCTCTATTGCCCCATTAAACCCAACAGGCAAATGCTTGACACAGGGTAAAACCACCAAGAAGATCTTTAATGATTTTTTCTTCTTGAAACAGTGCCCAAAAGCACCTCCACCCCCATATACAGGCAAAACACCAATAATCAGCACATAAATCTCTCCTCCACTCCTCCCACCAAGCTCTGTCCTACTCCCTCCCAACTCCGGCTCGCTTGGAGAGCCTCCACCAGTCCGCCACAGGATATAACAAAGTTTCTAATAGAATGGGGCCCAAATGTGACCAATGCTGGAGAACAACAAACAGTATTAAAAAATAGCCTTGAAAAAATTTTAACTTATGTCGCATAATCCACATATCAAGTCATCAAGTTGTATGGTCACAACTTGCAAAATGCATGAATTGTTTTGCTAAAATACTGTTAGTTAAATAACTCCAGAAAATGAAAGTTGTCCATAAGCAGGAAGCCCATTTACACTGGGGTTTGGTTTTGAATTGAAGACCCGCCTCTTCCCCTCATTCACTAGTTAAGAGTCCTGCCTTGACCAATTACACATACTGATGGAGGTTCATCATTGTTCTTTCCAAAGTCACATGGTAGAAATCAATGGGTGTTGAAGAAAACACTGAGTGAAGAGAAAGAAGCTTACAAAACCAAAACAGAAAATAAACTCCCTCAGAACAACATGAAGGATGTTTGGAATGGACTGGGTCCAATTACTGGACACAAGCAATCCATGGCTCAGGTGCTATAAGGGAAGGCAGAAAAGCTAACACCTTTAAGCAGTTTTTAATAGGTTTTCCTCCCAACTGCAACCTTCTTCCAATAAAAGGACTCCTGCCACACAGCATCCCTACAGCATTAACAACTCCTACCACTTTACCAGGTATGACCAGTAATGAGTACTGTCAATGTAGATTGTTGGTAACTGATAACCAAATGAAAAGACAGCTGAGGAGGCTACACAAAAGTAAAGCCACAGGACTAGATGGATATAATCTTTACTTAACAACTGTGCTGACTAATTATGTTGTATCTTCTGTCACATATTCTGTCTGTCATCAACGCTCCTGAAAAGTGTCATTGCTGTGGAAAACTTTCAGCATTGTTCAAGATTCCAAAGAAAGAAGGTGCCTCTACACCTAATGCATGAAGACCAGTGGTCCTTACGTTCCATGTCATGAAGACCCTTATGGCCCACTCCTGGAACATATGAATCCTCTTGTGATAGGCCACTTAAGCAAAGTTCAGTGAGTCCATCAGGAAAAGATTAGATAAGAGTAGAAGATGTAATTATCTGCTCTGCACGGCTGGAAAAAACAGGCAGCATTATGGGGATTATCTTATTTGATTTCTCCAATACCATCCAGCTATCCCTGCAAGCTCAAAGATATGAAGGTGGGTGAATATGGTGTCTGAAAAAATAGACTGGCAGATTGCAGTTTGTGAAGCTCATGGACTGTGTGAGCAACACTGAAAAACCACAAGCAACAGTCCTGTTTCCTTTCTAGCTCACTTTGTACTATTACAATACCTGGTCATGTCACTTGTGGAAATTTTCCAATGACTCTGAACTTATGGGGTGAATTGTCATGGAGGAAGAGACAGAGGAGAGGAATTAGGTGGACAAATAAAAAATTGAAACTCAACCTCAGAAGAATGAAAGAATTGGTTAAGAGCTTCTACACCCAATTTGGGAGCGTATATTGTTTTACACTGCTACAGGTACTTAAGGGTCCTCATCAATGACAGGCTGGAGTTATAATAATAATAATTTTATTTATAGGGCACCTTACCGTCGCAGAAAATTTCAAAGTGCCACATAAAAAGTTTAATCAAAGGCAAAGCAAGATAAAAACAGAGATAAAACAACAATAATTTTAGCATTTTTGTTAATATGCTTTCCTAAATAGAAAAGTTTTTAGCTGTGTTTTAAAACAACCCACAGTCTGCTGTGTTCTCTGGTAGGGCATTCCAGAGTTGTGGACCAGCAGCTGCAAAGGCTCGGTCACCCTTTGTATGAAAATTGGTCACAGGGGGGAGAAGACGGTGGGTATTTGCAAAACACAGGTTTCTTGCAGTGGATTGTAGTATTAGGAGTTCCTTCAGATATTGTGGAGCATTTCCATGGATACACTGGTGAGTGAGCAGGCAGAGTTTGTATTTGATACGGAAGTGGATAGGGAGCCAATAAAGTGACCAGGGGATTGGTGAAAAGTGTTCATATTTCCACACCCTCATCAGGATTCATCCAGCACTATTTTGAATTTGTTGGGGCTTTTGAAGGTTTTTGCTGGGGATCCTGATGAGAAGTACATTACAATAATCCATCCTGGATAAAACAAAGGCATGAACCTGTTTTTCAGCATCACAGAGGGAGAGGTAGGGATGGAGTTTGGCTATGTTTAAGAGATGAAAGAAAGCCATTTTACAAAGGTGATGGAAATGTGCCTCAGATGACAGATGGGAGTCTAACTTGACACCCACATTTGTAACAGAAGGGGAGAGGGTAATAGTATGGTCAGAAAAGGAAATACAATTTACAGAGGAATGAAGTTGATGGGGGGTGCCAATTAAAAGAGCTTCAGTTTTAGTGCTGTTCATCTTGAGAAAGTTCTTGGACATCCAGGCCTCAGTCTCATCCAAGCAAGAGGAAAGAGTTGATGAAGGTGTAAGAGAAGTCGAATCCAGTCCCACATAGAGCTGCGTATCATCGGCATAACAGTGGAATGATACTCCATGCTTGCGGATGATGTGGCCCAGGGATAGCAAATAGATATTAAAAAGGGTCGGGCCAAGGACTGATCCTTGTGGGACCCCACAGGTGACAGTGTGGGTATGAGATTTAGCATCCCCCAGGGCCACATACTCAGCCCTATCAGTAAGATAGGACTCGAACCACTCCAGAGCAAAGCCAGAAAGTCCAATCATATAGTGAAGACGATGAAGGAGAATATTATGATCTACCGTATCAAATGCAGCTGTGAGGTCCATGAGGATAAGGAGTGATGGAGAGCCCTGGTCAGCAGCCATCAGGAGGTCATTGGTGACTCTGACGATGGCTGTCTCTGTACTGTGAGAAGTTCGGAAACCAGATTGGAATTTTTCAAACAGATGGAATTTTTTGAGATGATCCTGAAGCTGGACCAAAACAACCTTCTCCAAAACCTTAGACAAAAATGGAAGGTTGGAGATCGGACGATAGTTTGCTAACACTTCAGGATCCAAAGAGGATTTTTTTTTAAACGAGGTCTAATAATTGCGGTTTTCAAGGCCAGTGGGACTAAGCCGCTCTGGAGAGAGTGATTAATGATATCAGCAATGAGAGGGCTTAAGTCTGATACATTAGCTTTTACCAGAAGAGCAGGAATGGGGTCCAATGAACACGTTGAAGGCCTCATCCTCTGTATGATGCCCTCAACTTCTTTAACTGTGGTACAGAGGAACTGGGAGAGGCAGCCCATTGGCTCTGATGTGGAAACATCCAGCAATGGAGGGCTGGAGACAGACAATGAGGAGTGGATGATGTCTACCTTAGAGTTGTCTAATAATACAGAATGGCTACTGTATCTTAGAAAGGGCAGAACAGAGTATTTTTTTTCTTAGAAGACTGTGCTCCTTTAATGTGGCAAGTGACATCATTTACATGTTTTACAACTCTGTGAATGGATAATGTGGTGTGTCGTGCTAGTAGCATCTCTTTAAGTGAGGAATTGACAAACTGATTAAGAAGACAGTGTCATGAAATAAACCTGAAAGGACCAGCAGTTTTTCCATGCACTGTTAATTTTAAGAGAGGACAACTTAGCAGTAACAAATGTTTGCCCAAGTCAGAATATTTTTTACCAGGCATTAAGTAACAGAAAAGAAAAAGCAACAAAAGCTCGTCACAAGGCTAAGACAGCTACTTTTAACATAAGTAAATGCAATACAAGTACAGTAGAAACAGTCCCATCCAGTTATTAAGACCGGTGAACAAGTACAGACTGATCTTGCAGATGGACAAAACCAGTCTAGTCTAGAGAAAAGCAACGAGGTGGATTCCAGGGTTACAGCAGATGAATTATGAGGAAAGATTAAGAGTTGAACCTTTTCAGTTAAAGCAAAAGATGATTAGGAGATGATATTGATGTGTTTAAAATTTTAAGGGGAATTAATACAGTGGATCAAAACTGTTACTTTAAAATAAGTTCATGAAGAACATGGGGTCACAGTTGGAAACTTCTTAAGAGTAAATGTTCAAACACTAGGAAGCTTTTCTTTACTCAGAGAACCACAGACATGGAATAAGTGATTACGTAGTATGGTAGTCAGTAGGACTCAGCTCAACTTGATGTTATTTTGGAAGAATGAAATGGATTGAACTGGCGGTGCTAAATGGCTTGCTCTCGCCTAGATCAGTCTAATGTTCCAAAAAAAGTACTTATGGTCCCTTATATTCTGAACACATTAATGTTTGTTTTTATACTGTGTATATACAGGATACATTTTTAGATAGCAGCCTTTATATTAAAAAAAAATATATTTTTTTTTTCATTCTGTTACTAGCTGTCTTTCAGGTTGATGGGGACTGTAGGTTGGATATGGTTTGGCTTTGGCTATGTTTAGCTTCTTATTGGGACCGAGCAGTGTTGTATGCTTTATTTATGAGTCTGTATTGATGTGGGTTTAATTTTTAATTATTGTTTTGAATAATTATTTTCCTATCTTTATGTTTCCACTTTTATTTTTAAAATATGTACTGTCCTTTTAAATGTACCTCCATGCCTTGTGTTTTGTGGCATAAGGTGAGAAAGGAGAAGGTGCTTGAATTTGACGTTTTGAGTATTGCTTTTTTTCTTAGGATTTTCTTTGTTTCTTCTCTTGACTTTCTGCTTCTGTTTGAGGATTATGATTAAGGAGTTTATATTTGGACTTGTTTGCTGTAGAACTGCCTTTAAAGCAACTCCTTTTGCCTATTTCTCGTCTTTTGAGCATTTCCTTTTATTTTTCTACTTTTGTTATTAAATACATCTCTGGTATGTAAAGATTCTTTGTTGCCCATTTATCTGTATATAAAGATTTGCAGTTATCTTCACTCTTGGAGGGATTTTGATATATTTACAGACATTTCAAGTTATTTTGCCAGCTCAATATGTTTGAAGTCTCCTAGGCCAAAGCATGCATGTAGCAGTGTGAACTACCTGGTTCTGGAGTGAGTGTCCTTGGACAGGCTTGTTAGGTTGCTGGCATATATTCATGGTCCTTTCAAGAAACCTCTTATCATTTTTGCTATCTTTGAGACTTAACATCATAACAGAAAGTAGCATCTCTCTCAAAAATCCTCTGTTTCTGTATTAACATATCACACCTATTTAAATATTATGAAAAACATTTAAGCTCTAGATATGTGATTTTCTATATTATATTTTTAACTACCGTAGATCCCGTTATATAAGCTGAGAATTTCGTCCTAGATTTTTGGCTTGGAGTTTGGGGGTCGGTTTATACAACGAATATCGTTTCAGATTCAAGATTTCCAGCGCAATGCTGGTTTTGCCGATGAATACGGAAGTAAATAATGACGAAACCATAGAGCCATCTATCAGATGAAGAAGTAACTTTGCATGCTGGTACTTTAAATTAAATAAAGAATTTATTCAAAAAAGTTTTTTAGTTGTTGATTTTATTAATAAAATTTATAATAAATTATCGGGAAGTTTAAAATGAAATTTTTTGTTTTGATTTACGATCAACATCTTGCATTACGAAACGGATGCGGTCACGTGTATACGCTTGCGCGATTGTAAACAAACAACCGAGAACGTTAGTCGGAGCCCAGATACATGTGTTTGTGGATGTAATCTCCGTCATTTCAGTTATTTACCTATATATATATATAATTTTTTAAGACCATGCAAGCAAGACACATAATTGCTAAGGAAGGAAGAGAAGGTAAAAGCGATCGCAATTGAAACGAAGATGGACATTGTGTGGAAATATCTCCTCCCTTCCTGCAGCCCAAAGATGTCAAATTAAATGGTGAGTACAGTATGAAATTGTTTCTAGAATTGAATGCCTTTTATTGTCACTATACGCATCTACAATGAGATTAAAAGCAGCTCCTTCAGTGCAGAAAAAAGTTCTGTATAGGGCTTGTATGGTTGTTTTTTAGCTTTAGCATAACGCGGATCTGCGGCCCGCTTCTGCTTTCTTTCCCTCCTCCGTCTGTGTCGTCTCCTAGACCCGACAACAATCCACGGAGAGCCCGCTGGTCTCGCTATGTTGTCTGGGATGTTGTGCGTGTGATGAAAAACACTTGAAACAGATGTCTGGCTCTGGATGTCTATAAGGTTCTGAATGGTGTAGCGGATGTTCGCCAAACTGATCGTGCACAAACAAGGACAAAAAAAAAGTACAAAAACAACAAAAAAGTGCACTGAAAAGGAGAGCCCTGAGTCGCTGCGACCATGTGCGCCGCCATGCTCCTAGCTTAATCGAAGTAGGCTAGGCACTTTTTATAACTTTTTAGTTAGTACATTAGAGAAATAATTGGTGTTTTGGTAAATTATGCACATTATATTATATATCAAAAATGCCGGCAGTCTCAAATTCTCGCCGATAAACAATATAAATATACCCGAAGAGACACTTTTAAGGAAATTTAGAAAATTTTGCTTGGAGAAGGGGGTCGGCTTAAATACCGGTCATCGGCAAATACATGTAATTTAGTAGGTAGAGAAGGGGTTCGGCTAATATACCGGGTCGGCCTGTATTCCGGGATCTACGGTACCAGCAAAATGTCAGCACTTGCCATCTACAGAAAGTTTCAGATTACTTGTCCATCATATGCTGCCTTAATAATGGAAGCAAGTCAGAGTACAGCAAGGTAGTGGAGGGCTTTGTCTTGTGGGGCAGGGATAACCTGCAATTCAACATCAGCAAAACAAAAGAAGACATGCCAAGAAGCCTCTGAGACAAGTCACACTATTCAAGGGGAGGATGAGGAAGTGGTGCAGAGCTACAAGTACCTGGAGGTTCACATAAACAGCAAACTGGTCTGGTCTGAAAATACAATGGTGGTGTACAACAATGGCCAGAGCAGACTGTACTTCCTGAGGAAGTTTGGGTCTTTTGACATGTGCAGCAAGCTGCTGGAAATGTTCTACCAGTTTATAGTAGCCCTTGTAGTGTTCTACTCAGCAGTCTACTGGTGAAGCAATCTAATCTAAGTGTGGGTGAATTTAATTGTTTTTATGTGGTGATTATTGGCAATACTGAATAAAGAATTTAAGTGCTAGTGCTGAAATATGTTTGTAAGTTGAGTTTATTTCAACAGGAGTAAGCTATTTTATGCTGAAAGACTGTCTTTGGAAAACCTATAAACTTGTCATGTTTGTATAAAATTGTGCATTTGTATATTTCCACAGATTTACAGGACATTGGCACCATCTCTTCATCTTTATTTCCTTGGACAACTATGCAGAGAAGACCAGAACAAATGCAACATGAAAATACAAAGATTTTGAAGTTGGGAGCAGAGATTTTGACCCCAGCCACTTTTCACCGGAATTCTCTGCCTGTTGTGAAATTAAAGACACCTTATCAAAAGAGCTCTCAGCAACAGGCACACTATACAAATTCATCTACTTTATCTGTTTTACAAGAGCAGGAGAAAGGTTTTAATGCAAATTCTAAACTCATTGATAAGGATGACAGTCCTACAAGAAAGAAGCCATGTTGCTGTTCTGATTGTGGGAAGAAATTGTCTTCTCATAGTTGTCTTCGCATTCACACAAGAATTCACACTGGGGAGAGGCCATATTGCTGTCCTGAGTGTGGAAAAGAATTCTCCACCAGTAGCAATCTTCAGACACACAGAAGAATTCATACAGGAGAGAAGCCATACTGCTGTACTGAATGTGGAAAAAAATTTACACAATTTTTTGGTCTTCAGTCACACATAAGAACTCACACTGGAGAAAAGCCATATTGTTGTTCTGAATGTGGCAAACGGTTCTTGCAAATGAGCACTCTTAAGACCCATATAAGAACGCACACTGGTGAGAAGCCATACTGCTGTTCTGAATGTGGCAAAGGATTCACCACTAGCGGCAGTCTTCATGTCCATACAAGAACTCACACTGGGCAGAAGCCATATCGCTGTCCTGAATGTGGAAAAGAATTTTCCAACGGTAGCAATCTTCAGACACACAGAGGAATTCATACAGGAGAGAAGCCACATTGTTGTCCTGAATGTGGCAAACGATTCCTCCGCCTTTGCAATCTCCAGAGACACACAAGAATTCATAGTTGAGAAAAGTAATATTGCTGTTCTGAATTTGGAAAATGACTTGCCAGCAAATGCCATCTTTAGACATACACAAGAATTGATACATACAGAGACACAACAAAGTTGCTATATTGCTTCACTGAAAAAAATACAACTTGCTAGTAGATATATTCAGACCCCAATCCAGACTGAGTTATAAAAACTGAGAAACCATTAGTTACTTGGGACACATTATTTGCAACAGACAAAGAAGTAGACACTAGGAAACCAGACACAGTCAATAAAGAAAAATAATATGAAAAAGCAAGGATCATTGAAGTTTTCAGTCCCATGTTGTAATGTTTGAGCCAGGGTTGCCAAGCTGGGGTCCAAATATCTCTTTAATGTCATTTTCTGTTCATTTGCTATGTTGCATGTATTCTATGGGTTGCTCCCTAAGAGGCAGGGCCACCTGTCCATCATGGTCAAGGGACTGCAGTAAGGAAAACTCACAGCCCTTTGCAGTTCATTAAGAATGCACTTGTCATGATTAGCCTGTGTTACTGCTCCTTTTCCATTATTGAAACTTTCTGGATTTTGGTGTCCTTTTGCTCTGCCTTTTAACCACACTTGGATTCCTACATTGGAATTGTGTTTAGTTTTTTTACCTTCATTTCTCATCAGAGCTTAATTTTTGGCCTCAAAGAATTTTTTGCAAAAATAAATATTGTTTTATTTATAAAGATTCTATGTTGTCCTTTATGTGACTAGTTGGGTTTTGATGGTATTTCCCACTCGTCTTTAATAGGCGTTTTGAATACTTTTGGGACATGGTGTGCCTGGGAACGCTTTACAGTAATCCCTCGCTACATCGCGCTTCGACTTTTGCGGCTTCACTCGATCGCGGGTTTTATATGTAAGCATAACTAAATATATAATGCAGATTTTTTGCTGCTTTGCAGGTTTTGCGGACAATGGGTCTTTTTACTTCCTGTACATGCTTCCTCATTGGTTTGCCCAGTTGATTTCATACAAGGGATGCTATTGGTGGATGGCTGAGAAGCTAACCAATCAGAGCACGCAGTTAAGTTCCTGTGTGCTGAATGTGGTGTTACCCAGGAAGTCTCATCTTGCTTTTGTGCCTTGTGTTTATCTTTGTGCGTGTCAAGCCCTTTATTAAGGCTCCAAAATGATCTGCTCCTGCTACTGCTTCAGGGTCTGTGCCCAAGCGCCAACGGAAGATGATGATTGCCGAAAAGGTAAACGTTTTGGATTTGTTGAAGGAAGGGAAAAACTACACCGCTGTAGGACGCCATTACAGCATCAATGAGGCTACGATTCTTTTCATTTAAAAAGTAGGAAAGGAATATAAGATCTACGGCTGCAGTGTCCTTTTAACCAAGGTGCAAAACGAGTTGTAAGTGGATGTAATAAGGCAGTAGTCTGGATGGAATCTGCTTTATGGATTTGGATTGAAGAAGAATAACAGCGGTGGTACACAGTTGCCTGAATTGGCTTCTTTAGAAGAGCTGTAACGCTCTCCTTTGTTGTGCAGTAAAATTAAACTCATCGTTATCGGACAAGTCATCGTGTCATTGTTGGTTTGTAACCATAATTAATTTTCTACTTACAGTACTTAGTACATGTACGTACGTTTAGTGTCACTGTACACACATTTACTGTATACAATTTTTCTTGCATTGTACGTATTTATTGCTGGTGACCTGTCTATCGTAATGGCTGTAACATCTGTGATATCGGAGACAGTCGATATCTTTAAAATAATATTTAGGTTTTACTGTATATAAACAGTGTGTTTACATACATAATTTCAATGAATCTTACCTAATATCTAAGAGAATACAAAGGGATTATGCTGTATAACTGTGCAGGGAATATTTATAAACAATGTGGGAGAGTTTATAAGGGCTTAAAATATATAAAAATAACCATAAAAACTTATGGTTTCTACTTCGCGGATTTTCACCTATCGCGGGGGGGTCTGGAAGGCAACACCTGTGATCAAGGAGGGATTACTGTAGTTCATAACTCAAATGTGATGTTTTTGTACTCAAAAGGATGGACAAAAAATGTCCAGGCCCATCTAGACATCCTACTAATTACCATCACTCCATACAAATTACAGAAGGAAGCACTATTAGTAACAGTGACTGTAAAAGTGCAAAAACACTTAAAAAGAGTACTTCTTGATTCAAGAGGGAGGTTAGCTCCTGTCCTGAAAGTAAGCAAACCAAGCAATTAAAGAAAACCTTAATCCAGAGAGGAGCCATGTTGTTGATCTGAATGTGATCAAAAATCTCCTCAGTGGCCATCTTCAGAGTTAACACTAGAGAGAAAGCCATATTGTTCTGAATGTAGAAAATGATTCACTACCAGTGGTAATCTTAAACAGCACACACAAAATGACACTAGAGAGAAAGACTGAATTAAAAAAAAAAAAAAATTATGCCCATCTGGACATCCCACCAATTATTGCAATCCCAGGTGAATTATAAAAAGAAACATGATTGAGAACAAATCAAGTGCTTCACCGAGCACTCGCTGTGAAATTATGGGAATAAGAGTTACAGCAGTACAATAGAAATGTCACAATTAATGCTCCTGTTTAAATAATAAGTACTGTTGTAATGTGAAATGTTTGCATAAAATTTGATAAATATTTTGTATGTCTTTATTTGTAACTTAGACAAAGCAATGTAATATTAGTGTTATATTATAGACTAGCAAAATACCCGCGCATCGCAGCAGAGAAGTAGTGTGTTAAAGAAGCAATGAAAAAGAAAAGGAAACAATTTAATAATAACGTAACATGATTGTCAATGTAATTGTTTTGTTATTGTTGTAAGTGATGAGTGTTGCTGTCATATATATATATATACATATATATATATATATATACATATATATATATATACATACATATATATATATATATATACATATATATATATATACATATATATATATACATATATATATATACATATATATATATATACATATATATATACATAAAGGAACACTTTTTAATCAGATTATAGCATAAAGTCAATGAAACTTATGGGATATTAATCTGGTCAGTTAAGTAGCAGAGGGTTGTTAATCAGTTTCAGCTGCTGTGGTGTTAATGAAATTAACAACAGATGCACTAGAGGGGCAACAATGAGATGACCCCAAAACAGGAATGAATGGTTTAACAGGTGGAGGCCACTGACATTTTTCCCTCCTCATCTTTTCTGACTGTTTCTTCACTAGTTTTGCATTTGGCTACAGTCAGTGTCACTACTGGTAGCATGAGGCGATACCTGGACCCTACAGAGGTTGCACAGGTAGTCCAACTTCTCCAGGATGGCACATCAATACATGTCATTGCCAGAAGGTATGCTGTGTCTCCCTGCACAGACTCAAGGGCATGGAGGAGATTCTAGGAGACAAGCAGCTACTCTAGGAGAGCTGGAGAGGGCCATAGAAAGGTCCATAACCCATCAGCAGGACCAGTATCTGCTCCTTTGGGCAAGGAGGAACAGGATGAGCACTGCCAGAGCCCTACAAAATGACCACCAGCAGGCCACTGGTGTGAATGTCTCTGACCAAACAACCAGAAAGACTTCATGAGGGTGACCCAAGGGCCCCATGTCCTCTAATGGGCCCTGAGCTCACTGCCCAGCAGCATGCAGCTCGATTGGCATTCGCCATAGAATACCAGAATTGGCAGATGCACCACTGGTGCCCTGTGCTTTACAGATGAGAGCAGGTTCACCCTGAGCACGTGACAGAAGTGAAAGGGTCTGGAGAAGCCATGGAGAACATTATGCTGCCTGTAACATCATTCAGCATGAGCAGTTTGGTGGTGGGTTAATGATTGTCTGGGGAGGCATATCCATGGAGGGTCACACAGACCGCTACAGGCTTGACAAAGGCACCTTGGCTGCCATTAGGTATCAGGATGAAATCCTTGGACCCATTGTCAGACCCTATGCTGGTACAGTGGCTCCTGGTGCACGACAATTCCTGGCCTCATGTGGTGAGAGTATGCAGGCAGTTCCTGGAGGATGAAGGAATTGATACCATTGACTGGCCACCACACTTTTCTGACCTAAATCCAATAGAACACCTCTGGGACATTATGTTTTGGTCCATCCAATGCCACCAGGTTGCACCTCAGACTGTCCAGGAGCTCAGTGATGCCCTGGTCCAGATCTGGGAGGAGATCCCCCACAACACCATCTGTCATCTCATTAGAAGCACGCACCGATGTTGTCAGGCATGTATACAAGAACACAGGGGCCATACAAAGTGCTGCGTACAATTTGGAGTTGCTGCAATTAAATTTTGGCAAAATGGACTAGCCTGCCACATAATTTTTTCACTCTGATTTTTGGGGCATCTTTGAATTCAGGGCTCTGTAGGTTGATCATTTTCATTTCCATCAAGCGATGTGGCATCCTTTCGTTCCTAACACATTACCCAGTCTATATCAGTATAGATATCCAGGAGGATTTCTTTTTCCTATTGAGATCTGATGTGTTTTCAAAGTGTTCCTTTAATTTTTGAGCAGTTTATATATATATATATATATATATATATATATATATATATATATATATATATATATATATATATATATATATATATATATATTTCCTTGAAGTCTGAGGTCCAGACAAGGTAGGTGGTCATTACTGAAGAGTAATTTTAACTTTTCTATTTTATTTTTTCTTGGGGCAAGAATACAAAACCTAATGCAGTTTAATGGAGTACGATAAGTTCAGGAAACCCAATGCCTTCAGAATGTCATTTGGAAGTTGAAGCTTTTGTAGATGCCCCAATTTAATTGAAAAAAACAGACAATTTTAAAAGAGCAGAAGTCGTCCCAGAATTCTCTGCTGGGAGCCTAGTATTGGTATTTGTTAATGGGCACATAATTCTGTTCTTGTTGTTCATCCTGGAATGTTTTATAGTCCTAAATTTACTAAAAGACATGTGTGATGACTGTTGTGACTTCCTGGTTTCTGACCTTGGCCTGTTCATCTGATTTACACTGGCCTGCTCCCTGATTCTTTTTGTCTCCTGGTCTTTTCAGTCCTCTATGCTTTGTGAAGCAATTCTTTATTTTTAAGGTGTCATGACAATCATAGGATGTATGGACACTATGACACTAGCCAGCACTTGCCACAGGATCACACATTAACTAAATAAGTCTGAACTCTGTGGTTAAAGTTGAATGTCCTTACAGCTGCACTTTTAAATGATTTCAGAGCCCCTGAATGATATGTGTGGCTACCATCATGTCCACACTAACTACTCTGGATTTATACATTCATCCATAATCCAACCCGCTATATCCAAACTACTGGGTCACGGGAGTCTGTTCGAGCTAATCTCAGCCAACACCGGGCACAAGGCAGGAAATAAACCCTGGGCAGGTCACCAGCCCACCACAAACTCTGGATTAATTCTTGTGATTATTGTTAAGTATTTAAGAGTTTACATTTAGAACTTTTACAACAAGATTATGTCCCTTAAGGCTCTCATGTGCAACTGCATGGATAACCGAGTCCAGATGTGCAGTCTTGCCCACCTACTCGGCTCCTTTAGCGTCTCTAATAACAGTCCACTTCAGTGTTGCCTGTTTTTCCCCACACAGTCTTTAACCATCTAGAGGTCAACTAAGCGTTGGTGAAAAGGATACCAAGTGCCACTCTTCTCCGATATTCTGTCATCTTGACATCTTCAAATGGCTTTCAACAGCTCTAAGCCCCAAGAGAACTCTGGGCAGGCATACTTCAGGAGAAGAAGATCTGATGAGGAAGTAGCTGCTGTGTCTGGTGAGAACAATTCAGAGACATCACTCATTTGAATAGAAAGAATAGAACAATGCAGGAAAATTGGCTTATTAATATTTAGACACTTTAATAACTTAATTAAAAAAGAGGTAGCTTAATGATATATGGGAGAATAAACTGATTTAAAGTAGTTCTTATTTCACTTTGACCCATTTGTGTTGTTTAAGTATCAGAGTCTTGAAATTATACAAAAACTGAGCTACATGGTGACAACAGTGGGTTTACCATGTTCTCTCCATTTGCATATGTTTTTTTTTTTTTAAAGTTGATCTAGTTAACTCCGACATATCAGATGTTTGCATCAGTTATTGTATTTGATTACTTCTCAATCTGTCCAGCATGATATAATGGTGGTGTGCAGAAAATCAGGTTCTGTGATACATTCTTGCTATTTAGGATTGGTGCCAATATACACTGGGGTCATAAGTGAAAGCTACATTGATGAAAAATGTGTCTCAATTGTATGGACTGTCAATAAAAAGAAAGAAAATCATCTAAAATTTATATTGATCCTCCAGCAGGCAAACGCAATGTAACATTTTCAGCCCTACTCGGGCCTATTCAGGGTTTTATTGGCCAGGGCCTATCCTGGGAGTATTAGGCACCTGCTAGGGACTAGCCCTGGATGAGCCATCAGTCCAACATAGACAATAACACATATCCCTGCTAAATCTGTACTTGAACATTTGAAACACACATGTTATAATCTGAATGTCTATTCCATAATGAAAGTGTAAATATGGAATTTGTGCAATATATGTCTGTGTTTGTGCAAAATGTTGACCCTTTTATCATTATTAGAGGTTGCATACATCATCTACACTACCTCATTTACTCTTATGAGTTGAGAATTTTTTTTGTAATTCTGTAATTGCAGTAACTCCTTGCTATGTTGGCATCATAGATGCTTCGTGTATATTTGTGTTACTGTGATTTAGTGAATACATATCTGATTCCACTTTAGTTAAGTCAATGGTTTGTTGAATAATTGAACTAGTATGTAAGCTTGACTAAAGTACCGTTTTATTTGTTTTTTCCCTCTATTGAACCCTTATTCATGATGAAACTTTTGAAACTCTCTATGCTGGGTATTCTGTAATATACATGCAAATTTTCAAGAAAATCCCAAATCAACTGTCTCAGAGTAATATGTGGATTTTGTGGTGCCGAACTCCCAGTCAAAACTCCCTAATTAAATTCTTGACATGTCATCAAGACTATGTTTTTAGTTGCATGAACAATAATCTGAATGCAACATTTTATAAAATTAGTCATGGTCATTTTTTTAATAATGCTTTGCTTTTGTGTTGGTCCCTCATCACACGAAAGTCCCCACTGTTGCTTACATTGAATTAGTGATATGGAATGTAGCCTTCAATGTAAGTAGGGCCAAACTAAATAATATGCCAAATTGATTACCAATGGCTGAACAACTATGTGTGATGTTTTGGTTTTGGGCCTGCTTCTCGACTGAAGTTTTGAAAGGCCTTAAAGTTGTATGCATGCTAAATTTCATGAACTTCAACTTTGTGTGTATTTTTTTTCCCATCCTGATGAAAGTTTGGAAATGTAATATAGCCTATGTTTTAAATTGGACCAATGGCAACCTACATGCAACATTTTGTGAAAATCATTTCAGCCATTTTTGTGAGATTAGCGAACACATAATCAGAGAAAAAGACCAACAAACAGACAAGATGCAATTTGAATGTCCTTGTGTATAAAATGCATAAATAACATCAACCAGAGCTGAAAAATTCAAAAGGCAAACCAAAAGTAATACCATTTTATTTACAGTGATTAATTGTCTTGCTGATGTCTTCTCATTTCATCTTGTTGATTGCGTCCTTCTGCACTTGGATTCACAGTTTCAGACGTTTCTGCAGCCATTACAATACAGCTTATTCTGCCTGATAAATCTCCTCTGTGTTTATTTAGCCCCAGAGTGTCAATCTGAATGAAACACTGGGTGGATCTCTTCTGGAGATAAAGACCATATGCAGAACGACTATGTTAGAGTACCGAGACAAACTATTATATTCCAGAATTCAAAGCAGTTCCCCATAGTTTCCACAGAACTAGAAAGTGTTTTGGTGGGACCCCAAGGCAGGGACTGTTTCTCATTAATTATTTTTTAAACCTTTTTTTAAAATTGTGATGATAAATAAAGGTGGTTATTATTATTATTTGTTTTGGTGGAGGCAGGGGTTTTCTATGCCTCCACTCTCCAATTTGGAATTTTTAGGCCTTGACCTTTTTGAAATTGCTGGCTGTAGATTTGATGTTTATTCAGGAAGACAGCAGTTTTGAGGCAGAATAGAATCGGAAGATGGCATAAACGTGTCAGGATTCATGTAGGAGTCCTAACCGGGAAGACAATTAAATACACGAGTCCATGGATGTGTATCCAGGACTGAGGTGAAAGAACAGAGAGGTAAGTTGTTAGCCAAAAAAGGTACATACAGTATAGCCAGAGCCAAATAACACAAGACAATCTGTAAACACAAAACTAACAGTAAGAAATTACCAAGTTTTACTGTCATTAATACTATCTTGGTCAATCAAGAACGGCATGACCCTGACTTTTATGCCAACAATTCCTTACACCTCATCAACCAGCCATGTATTGGCATAGCAACTGTCAACAAAATTATGCTAAAATGGCAGTCCTAATACGGAAGACAAGATGGTTCTGATTGAAAAAGTAAATCATTTTACAAACAATGTCAGAACACAAGAAAAAAAAATATAGAAATTTATGTTCAGTTTATTTTTCGTGTAGTACTCTTCACTGAGTGCAGGCACAAACTGCTGTGGCAAGTTCTCGGATAAAATGCAGTGTGGAACGGGCCCTGGACACAGACAGATGGACATCGTTTGTTCACCCAACACATGTTTATTATGACCACCACTATATACAATATTTACAATAAAGTCAGTGCACATTCCCAGTGCCTCCAGCACCGATCCCCCAAAGTCCAGGCCTCACAGGCCTTTGTGCCTTTCTTCTGGCCGCCTCCAGTCCTCTCTCCAGCTCCATCCTCTTCCACCTGATTTCCGCTCTCGAATGCAGGGAGGCGGCCCCTTTTATACCACCCCAAATGGGCTTCAGCTGCTTCTGCCACACGGGGGCATGTCCAAGGAGGAGTGCCGGGAAGTGCCAGCTGCGCACCCGGAAGCCCTCCGGGTGTCCCCATTCTTCAAGCGCACTTCCTGGTGTGCCGGAAGTGCTGGGCTCCAGGGTTCTTCAGGCACAGGGGCGCCGCCTGCCGGTGGCCACGGGCCCCTACAGGATTGGGCTTCCAAGACCCCCACCCAAGGTCACCAACAAAACCAGGGCGGTCGCCCCCTCGTGGTCGTTAGGAGGCACCAGCCCTCCTCCAGTCCCCTCGGGCGTCCCGGCTGGGCTCCACCCCCAGCTGACTGTGACAGCAGATACAAGCTTTACTACCTGCATAAGGATTACATAAAGGCACAAGGTAGTTTGGAAATTATTAATATAAATGAAGCCCAGAACTATAGTATATGTATTTAATGTGCTATATAAATAAATGTTGTTGTTGTTGTTTTATTAATTACCTGTTCAGCTATGGCCAGTAGAGAATGGAGAAAAGGAAAACAAAAACCTCAGTCAGCAGCATCCTGGGTGGTTCATGTTCAATAAGAACACAGAAGGTCAAAGGCAGAGTCACACACAGTCTTGGTCCTAGAGACCCTGGCCAACTGGTCATCCACACCCTCCTGGACATTTAATACTAAAGTCTAATCTGATGACAGAATCTTTCAATCCACTGACTCCGGGGTTTCCAGTAGATCGGATGTCTTTTTTTTTTTTCATGGGCAAAAGAAAAAACGATGAAACTAGATTAGTTTTTAAAAATCAAAGAACAGCTGGAGAAAAAGAATTAAATTATCAGCTAGACCTTGACAGTAGGCCTGATTTTGAGTTTTAGGGCCAGGCCTGCTTTGAGGTCTTTTTGGAGTTGCAGGGCCTGCTTGAAGTTAGGGCTCACAATCCATAAAACATACAGTACAATCCTTTTCCCACTGTCATCAGCTAATTACTTAAAAAAATGAGTCAATTGATCAAGTATTCATCCAATGGAAAATGTATGCGTGTGACAATTCTCAATTTGTTTTGGCTTCCTTGTCATTTCATCAAGATCTCCTTCTGTCCAGTTTCATACAGAAACTGCAGAGCAATGGTTTACCCAAGCTAAATGATTCTACACAGAGACATGTGTATTGGACTGTTATTTGCTGTGGGTGTTTTGTACTTGTTGTGGCCATATTATGTATTGTAATTACATCTCTTGATAGTGATGTATTTGGGTTTTGTTATGCTGGACATCATTGTACCGCTCCTATTAAAAATGGTGCCACAAGTGTCAAAGCATCCTAAGTTTCTTTCCCCCATGAATCTTGGATACTGGAAAACTTCGCCCATGAGCTTTTTCTTCTGTGAATTAACTCCCAATTATTAGAGTTATGATATTGGTGATCAGAAATTGCTAGTTATTAAATTGGCATGAGAAAAGTAACAACCCTAGGTCAAGTTTTCATATCACTAAAACATTAGACAACTGCCAGAAATAGAAAATATTGGTTTGTTTGAAGTAAGGGACAAGGAGATGAAACATAGTCAACAAGCAAAATGAAAATTCATTACTGGGAAGACAGAAATTAGGTAACCAAAACCAAACTGCTCAGTTTTAGTTGTAGTCAGAAAACAAAGTAGAGAATCGATCACCAAAAATTTGAAAATGACAAATGACTACTGCTACTGAGTTTGAATGTATCCAGAATCTTGGACAAACTGTTGAGTACAGCTGATACGCTGGTGATATCATGTGTCTTTCAGTATCGTGCCCCCTTGCAATAGGATGTGTCTACGTGGCAATGTTTCACCAAAATCAGGAAACAATAGAATGGTGCTGTGGGAAAATGTGAAAATATTTCAACTCCTTCAAAATAAGATCAAAAGTAAAAACTACTAAAAAATTTTAGAGGAAGGTTAGAACAATACTAAAGAACATAACTAAAAACCTGTAAGAATAATCACTACAAGATGAGAGCAAATTGTATTATTCACAATATTTAATGTGATTTTGCTTTGGGCATGTGATAAAACCTAAAAAGGCTGTCACTGTATCTCAACAATTTGAGAGTGCTTTGATCTCCAAAGATGTAAAACTTACCTTTAGAGATTAGTGTGGACCCACCTGAAAACATCCTAGAAATTGTTAAAAACAGCACAGCCCTTCATCCAGCCCCACATAATACTCAACATAAATTAGTACTTGCCCCAGTAAGAGTCAGGAGGAAAGTATTAAGAATGAGGTCAGAATTTTCCATTAGTCAAACACGCAGATGTTTGGAAAATTACAGAAGTGATAAAAGGATATTTTTGGTGGTGTAACACGAATCGAGACATAAAGTTTTACATTCAGGCTTATGAAATTTTAATGGGGCAAAGTCTAATTTTGGACTCCCAACAGGGAAGTTGCAACTGATACCGACTGTAGTTGACCCTTGGGAGTAAATTATCACAGATTTTATTAGAGAGCTTCCTTTTTACAGGGTCAAACAGCTGTATTAGTTATTGTGGATTGCTTTGTCAAGAAGCAGGCACTTCATTCTTTTAAAAAGGCTTTCATTTGCCAATGAATTAATTAGCATGCTGTATATCAAAGGAAGTTTTATAGATTAGATTTTTTTTATTGGTTCACTCCAATAAACAACTACTAGGAACATTGCTTTAATTTCTTCTTCTTGACCAGAGGTTTCAGGGTTTCCCCCCCCTCATTCTTAATTGTGAACATTTTGGTGAATTTAACAGCCTTTGCTCCATTTCTGGTCCTGGATAGGCCTAAACAACAAAGCTACATGTCTTTCAAATTGCATGGACAGAGAGTGTAAATAAATATAAAAAAGCCCTCTTTAAAGCTCGCTCAGAATACTATTCTACAATAATAGATAGCAATAATAAAAATCCTAGGGTACTTTTTAGAGCAGTGGCTAAATTAACAAATGGGAATTCAGATCAACAGTGCAAAATACCAACAGATATTAGCAGTACAGACTTTATGAACTTCTTCAATGAGAAAATTAAAAATATAAGATCCCAAATCTCAGCATCACAGTACAAACCAAATACTAGCTTAGCAGACCCTGCCGCACATTGCATTCAGCACTTTAATAATTTTAATCCTGTAACTCACCAGGAAGTCTTAACTTTAATTACTAAAATGAAGCCCACTACTTGTTCCCTAGATCCAGTGCCAACAAAACTAGTAAAAAGTGCAATGGATGTTCTTGCAGCACCTATTCTAACCATTATCAATAGTTCATTACTGCATGGCACCATACCTGATGCACTAAAAGTGTCAGTCATTAAACCTTTACTTAAAAAGTCAGACCTAGACCCACACATACTAAATAACTATAGGCCTATTTCAAATTTACCATTTCTCTCTAAAATACTAGAGAAAGTAGTCGCCAGTCAGCTTCAGTCACACCTTACGCATTACAATTTATTTGAGAAATTCCAGTCTGGCTTTCGCACTGGTCATAGTACAGAAACGCACTAACACGGGTTGTAAATGACATTCTGATATCCTCTGATGAAGGAAACTCCACTGTAATTATGTTGTTGGACTTAAGTGCAGCATTTGACACCATTGACCATTCTATTTTACTGCACAGGCTAGAAAACGATGTTGGGCTTACAGGCCCGTGCTCGCTTGGTTCAGTTCTTATTTATCAAATCGATTCCAGTATGTACAGAAATGTGCAGACAGTACTCCATCATTATACACAGAAGTTCAATATGGTGTCCGCAGGGCTCAGTACTGGGACCTTTACTGTTTTCACTTTACATGCTTCCACTGGGATCTCTCATTAGGAAACATAATGTTAATTTTCACTCGTATGCAGATGACACCCAGTTATACCTTTCATTTAAATCAAATGAAGTTTCTCCGATGTTGTCTTTAATTAGTTGTGTTAGTGAATTAAAGGAATGGATGAATGAGAACTACTTGTCTTTAAATACAGATAAAACAGAGATGTTAATTGTTGGAGGGAATGACGCTGATCACAGCAATATTTTGTCGTCATTTAACTCAGTTGGAATCCCAATTAATTTTACTGAATCAGCCCGCAATCTAGGAGTTATCTTTGACTCTAGCATGTCATTTAAAGCATATTACAAAGTCGTCCAAAACATGTTTTTCCATCTTAAAAATGTTAGGAAATTAAGGCTTTCTAAATAAACAGGATTGTGAGAAATTAATTCATGCATTTATCTCTAGTAGGATTGACTACTGCAATGCGGTGTTCACTGGCTGTTCAAACTGTTCTCTATACAGCCTCCAGTTAATCCAAAATGCGCTGCAAGAATTATTACAAGAACAAGAAAATATGAACACATAACCCCAGTTCTTAAATCTTTACACTGGCTCCCAGTTAAGTTTAGGGCAGATTTCAAAATCCTCCTTTTAACATATAAAGCATTAAATGGCCAAGGTCCGCTTACTTGTCTGAACTTATCATGACTTACAAACCTGAGCACATTAAGATCTCAAGATGCCGGTCTGCTTAGGATTCCAAGGATTAATAAAATAACAGTGGGAGGTCGAGCTTTTAGTTACAGGGCCCCTAAACTGTGGAATGGTCTTCCTGCTTCCATAAGAGATGCCCCTTCAGTCTCAGCCTTTAAATCCCGGCTGAAGACTCACTACTTCAGTTTAGCATATCCTGACTAGAGCTGCTGATTAACTGTACATACTGCATCTCTGTTGTTAGTCATTAGCACTATAACATAAGTAACATGATAATTATATTTGAATACTAACCCTCACCTATTCTGTTTCTTTTCTCGGTACCCAAATGTGGCATTGGTGCCACGCCCACCTGCCAAGTTGTTTGCCTGCCTATGGTAAAGTCATCCCTGATGGAGGATCACAGGAATCATGGGAAAGAGGGGTCCTTTCATCGGAGCAACGTTTCAGCCGTGGCATGGCCAAATGGGGAGGCAGCTAGATGGATGAGGTCTCCAGGACTCTAAAAATATCCAAACCTAATTATGTCATATCACCTACTGTTAAACCGTACTTCTAAAATTTTTATTATTATGCTGTCTTAAGGAATTGCTCTGTTCTGTGTATTGTATTGTATTGACCCCCTACTTTTGACACCCACTGCACGCCCAACCTACCTGGAAAGGGGTCTCTCTTTGAACTGCCTTTCCCAGGTTTCTTCCATTTTCCCTACAAGGTTTTTTGGGAGTTTTTCCTTGTCTTCTCAGAGAGTCAAGGCTGGGGGGCTGTCAAAAGGCAGGGCCTGTTAAAGCCCATTGCGGCACTTCCTGTGTGATTTTGGGCTATACAAAAATAAACTGTAAAACTGTAAATCTTGCCTCATGAGTTGCAACTAATTTTCCCAAAGTGTAAGCAAATTCAGTGGCTGTGAAACAGAAATAAAGATATGTCTGTGTATTATCGACTATATTTAAGTTACCCTTTCCTTTGTCAACTTCGTTATTGGATTGGTCTACTCCCGCACCCTAAATAATAACACACACGCATACATAGATACACATACACTCAGACCCTAACCACAACAGTGCCCTATGAATGACACACACAGTTGGCTAACTTTTAGCACTTAAAAAGTTAAAGAACCACACAAATGCTTTAGGTATAACACAACTTGTCACTCTCTCAGCACATCAAGAGACTTATTTACTATCGGCACGGACAACATGCGATGTTTTAAATAGACCTCAGACCTAAATATTACTTTTGGTCTCCAAGAAAATATTAAAACATACAAAGACTCAGTATCCTTGATTATAGGCCATTTATTAGCCAAGAACACATTCTTCTCGCATTGCTCCTAACTTTTGAGCGGTGCCCTCGCTCTCAGCCTTACAACCCCACAGCGTAGAGCTAAATGGCAAAATCTCTAGCTGCTTCAGGTGCTCTTAGAAATCTACCTTATTACTCCAATCACTCTAGATATTAAGACAAAGCATAGAAAGATGAAAACAAGTTACTTTTTATTAAAGAACAAATAATAAGTAATAGAAAATAAGTTTGATAGTAAAGTCTGGATAAAATAGTCTTTAAAAAAAGCTTACTGAAAGGAATCAGTGATGTCAAGGATGAAAGTCCCAGGCAGCGGTTGATTTAGCAAACGATGTTCATGAGAATGCTGTTAACTGACGATCGGATGAAAACTGGTTACACGTGTCTTTGTTGTATTCTCTGACGTGGCTCTTCCGTCGTCACTGTTTCTATTCTTCTTCTGCTTCTAACGTTGCTTAAAAATGAGGCATATTTATACTAATAAAAGGCAAAGCCCTCACTCACTCACTCACTCACTCATCACTAATTCTCCAACTTCCCGTGTGGGTGGAAGGCTGAAATTTGGCAGGTTCATTCCTTACAGCTTCCTTACAAAAGTTGGGCAGGTTTTATATCGAAATTCTACGCGTAATGGTCATAACTGGAAGCTGTTTTTCTCCATTTACTGTAATGGAGATGAGCTTGAACGCCGTGGGGGCGGAGTTTCGTGTGACATCATCACGCCTTCACGTAATCACACAGTACATAGAAAACCAGGAAGACCTCCAAAAAGCGCTGAAGAAAAAATGCATTATATAATTTAGAAAGCAGCGAAACAATAAGAAGTGAGCGAGTGACATATACAACCATATTTATGAGTTCTGCTACTTCGGAAACAAAGCACGATGTAAACCTACACTTTAAATTAAGTTCATAGACAGGCTGCCGCTGGCGTTTGTAATTTAGTGCCTGCCCATATAAGGCCGTCCGTCAGCGTCAATCCAATAGCAAACTCCCACTAAATATTCACGGGTTAAGGACTGTGCTTATGCAGAGGAAGATGAGATGGTCAGGGTGGTGTTTGGTACAAACTCAGCGAAACTGCGAGAGAAAGTTTTAAGTGCCAGGACTAAGGTAACATTAAATAAAGCTATGGACATAGCACGAGATGGCACCAGCACAGCTGGGAAACTTCGATGCATGTACACGGCGGCTCCACGTGAACTGGCGCAGTGCACAGATAAGAAGCAACAGTTCCAAAGAGCGCTGAACAAAAACCGAATTACACAATTGAAAAGGCAGCAAAAAATATGAAGCGTCTGATACATACAAAAGTTAATGTCCCGCTAAAGGAAGACAGTGTAAAAAAAAAACCCGTGTATGCAGTGTGTCAGGTCTCAGATAAAGAAGAAGACGAGCTGTTTATTGATGCAGTAAGAAACGAAACGATGAATGAAACCTGTCATCTTTACAACGATTGACAAACACGGAATGTAACTTGAACACAACACATCCTACAAATACGAACCTGATTGAAAGAAATAATGATAATCAAATCCTTGATGACAGCAACACTCAGTAACACTCACAAAACAAACACTGTATATTGACAGTCATGTTACGTTATTTTTAAAATGTTCCCTTTTCTTTTCTAGCTTTTTAACACACTACTTCTCCGCTGCGATACACGGGTATATATATATATATATGTATATATATATCCCGATCTACATACTCGAATAATGGATACTTCATTCGCCATCAATGATTGTTTTGGTAAAGCCATACTCAATGTATTCATTAGATGAACGGTAAAAAAGTAAGAGCGAGGGGAGGATGACTTATTGAGGCATGCAGGCTGTAGTGCGCGTCAACTCTATCTGAATTGCGCGATCACATTTAAAAAAACTATATATTTTCAAGTTCTATTTAGTCCATATGTGTCAAACTCAAGGGCATGGGCCACATCCGCCCAGCGTGTAATTATATCCGCCCATGAGATCATTTTATATACTGTATTATTGTTATTAATGGCCCGGGTATATGAAGCGCTGGTAACACAATAAACTACAGATCCCATAATGCAGCGCTTCAGCTGCCTTGCCGGTACTTACCGCGTTAATCAAGTCTAGTTTATGATGCTGCAAGTTATTGCGAAGCTAGCTCACACGATGCTGAAGAGAAAAGTTGATTCTGAAAATAGAGCCTTTAAAAACCGATGGGAGGCTGAGTATATGTTTACTGAACCCGTGTGTCTCATTTGTGGAGCTAATGTGGCTGTAATTACAGAATTTAATCTAAGACGGCACTATGAGACAAAACATCACGGTAACCTGAATGCAATGCAGAAGATACAGAAAGCAGAAGAATTAAATAAGAATCTGACACTTTAGCGGACGTTTTACCCGTGCACAATCACAAAGTGATTTCAAGTGAAGCTGCTTTTATGGGAGACACAAATGCACCAGTGCAATTTGCCCCACTTTCCCTGTTGCCAAGTAATGTTGAACCAAGTCGTCACTACGGTGTTACCAAATACGCACTTTGCTGATAAACTGAGCGCACTGAGTCCGTCTACATGCGGCTCGAACCTTGTGCATGTTTGGTAGCACATATCTGTGTGAGAAGCTCTTCTCAGTGATAAAGACTAACAAAACAGCACACAGGAGTCGCCTCACTGATGAGCACCTGCAGTCCATCCTGAGAATCTCCACAACACAGAACCTCACAGCAAACAGAAACGAACTTGTGGCCAAAAAAAGATGCCAGGCGTCCAGCTCTAAAATGACATATGAGCAAAGACAACTGAATGATTTGATTTGTTATTGCTGAAAGGAACACATTTTATTTATATTTCTAGGTTTTGTTATGCAGCATGTTCATATTTGAATTTGTATAATTTTGACAGGATATATTTTTATGGAGAGCAAAATCTTTTGGGATATTTAAAATCTAAGTTTATTTTTTATATAAAATTACATAAGAGTAAAGAAATGTGAATGTTTGTTCTTTTAACGTTTACTTTATTTCTAACTTGTATAATTTAGACAGGATATATTTTTATGGAGAGCAAAATATTATAAGTTGTTTAAGGTTTGAGTTGATTTATTCACAAATAATATTCCTGTCTGTTTTTACCATTCCTACCAAAGATATTTCTGTCGACTAAATAAAAATTCCTTCTATTTAAAATTTAAATAGAACTTGAACAAATACGATAGTTCATAATATCCACGCAGACTTGCACGTAAGAGCGGGAGTTATCCGTTTTAACAAGCAGCGTATTGCACTGATACGAAATAGTTGTGTGTGTATATATGTAGATATGTATGTATATGTATATATATGTTTATATATGTGTGTGTGTATGTATGTATATATGTATTTGTGTGTATATATGTGTATGTATGTATGTATGTGTGTATGTATATGTATGTGTATATATGTAGATATATATATGTATGTTTGTGTGTGTGTGTGTATATATATATATATATATATATATATATATATATTGTGGCAGTAGGGGGCAGTAGTGCACCCTTGAACCCTCAGGGATGACTCCAGACACCAGGTAAAAGTCCACGACCCTTTATTGTTTAATAACAATGTGCACCAAGCACCCTCCACACTACTCATAAACCAATACTCTAAGTAACACACAATAAACTCTCCTCCTGCCCAGACACTTGCTCCTCTACCTCCCAGCTCAGCTCAGTGTCTGGACTGAGGCACCGTCCTTTTATAGCCCCTGACCCGGAGGTATTCCTGTCCCGACAGTCCATAGTTCCTTACTCCTTCCGGGTCAGGGCAATCAGTCTTTTACTTTAACCCGGGAGCACGTTGTTAGTTCCTGTCACGTGACCATGGCGTACTCGGGTCATAGGGCATGAAAGAGCCCATAAGCCCCCACAGCGACTCCTGATGGCCCCCAAGGTATCCAGCAGGGTTGTGTAAAAATACTACAAGGTCCATAATGCCCTGCTGGACCTCGGGGCATGATCCTGCTGTCGGGAGAGCTCCTCCTGGCGGCCTGGGGGTGCGGACCGGCATGGAAAGCCGGCAATCCTTCACAATATATATATATATGTATATATATGTTTATATATGTGTGTGTGTATGTATGTATATATGTATTTGTGTGTATATATGTGTATGTATGTTTGTGTGTGTGTGTGTATATATATGTGTATATATATATATATATATATATATTGTGGCAGTAGGGGGCAGTAGTGCACCCTTGAACCCTCAGGGATGACTCCAGACACCAGGTAAAAGTCCACGACCCTTTATTGTTTAATAACAATGTGCACCAAGCACCCTCCACACTACTCATAAACCAATACTCTAAGTAACACACAATAAACTCTCCTCCTCGCCCAGACACTTGCTCCTCTACCTCCCAGCT